>NC_091454.1:169852111-170167111 GCF_027789765.1 Dendropsophus ebraccatus
ATATATTATAAAAAAAAAACAAACACCTCTGCGGCCCGCTCCTTCCACCGCAGCTAGCCCCGGCCCTGACGTGCTCCTCCGATCAACTCGGAGCAGGAGCGTGGGGCTGCTGTGGCCGGCTGTAGGGCACGCGTTGTACGTGCATCACAGCCGGCTGCAGCGGCCCCCACGTTCCTGTTCCACATTGATTGGATGAGCGCGTCAGGAGCGGGCCGTGGCCGGCTGCGGTGGAAGGAGCGGTCTGGGAGAAGAGAAGCGCAATGTGGTGGAAGGAGCGGGCAGGGGCGGGCTGCTGTGGCAGAAGGCAATTCGGACAGGCGGGCAGAGCAGGCTGCAGTGCGGTCACAGTGGGGTAGTGTGAGTGTGTGTGGGGGATTTTTCAGGTGGGGTAGTGTGTGGGGGGGTCAGGTGGGGTAGTGTGAGTGTGGGGATTTATGAGGTGGGGTAGTGTGAGGGTGTGGGGGTTAATTTGTCAGGTGGGGTTGTGTGTGAATGTGTGGGGGTCAGGTGGGGTAGTGTGAGTGTGGGGATTTGTCAGGTGGGGTAGTGTGTGAGTGTGTGTGGGGGGGTCAGGTGGGGTAGTGTGTGAGTGTGTGTGTGTGGGGGGGCAGGGCCGTTTCTATCGCCGGCGACTGCACGTGGCACCACTGCTGGTGGCACTTCCCGGATCTTAATTAGCACATCGCCCGCCCGCCCGCCCGCCCCTCTGGAACATCATGCTCAGTACGCCGATAGTGACATGTCAATTCGGCAGTATTAGACATATACTGTAATGTGTACATGGATGGCCTAGTATCAGGGCCGTCTTAACAAATAATCTTACCAGCAGGGGCACAGGTAGATGGAGGGAGACAGAGGACCATGGACACTGCAGGGGGAGGTTGAGGAGGAGGGAGCATGTACCCAGGCTGTGCAGAGATCACAGGTCACCACACTGACAGGGAAGCACTGACAGATAACACTGCAGCTGCCACCAAAGACAGCTGATTGATTCATGTTGAGCACATTTTCAGCACAAAGTTTAGCAGGCTGTGTGTCAGGCGGATGCAGCGTTATCTTATCTACCCAGGGTCAGAAGGACCCCTATGCTTTGCATAGCATATGTCAAGTGAAAGAAGGATGGAGCATGTTAAGATTTTAATATGACCAATGTCTCAGTAGCTGATTCCTCCGTTGTATTAATATTGTGATCCATGCTTCACTAAATGAAGAGTATTTCTCCAACAGGCTTACATGAAGCAGCAGGTGACCCCTTTATTTCAATATTTTAAGCAGAAGACAGAGGATTGGACTGTCCGACCTGCAACCTTAACAGAACAGTAAGTGACACATATATGAATACATATATGAAAAGTTTTGCTATATAGCTGTGATTGTATAGAAAATAATAAAGAGCCTTACCAGGCCAAAAATAGTGGAGTTAAAATTAAAAAAGAAAGTATACTTACCTACCCAGACTCCTAACAGCTACTGTGTCAACATTTCTAGACTACTTCCTGGCTTCTGATGACACATAATCCCCTCAGGAATTGCCCCACTTAGTAATTACATGGCTGTGGCTGACAATTAACTGTGTGGGATTGGCTCAGCAGAGCAGTTCCTGCAGGATTGACAGATTGTTGATACATAATGCTTAATACATAATGCTGATGCTCCACTCAACCAAACCCACTCAGCTGATCACCAGCCAGGGGAGAATTGGCTGAGCGAGGCATTTCCTGCATTATCAGGAACCAGAAATTAACCTAAAAGATCGGGGACTGAGACAATTAGTATGGCAGCTGCAGGAGACTACCATAGGTGAGTATATCTTCTTTTTTATTTTTAAACCACAACCTGGCATCTGTAATAAATAGTTGTGTCCTGGACAATCTCCACTATCCCCTTTTCAATGCTTACATTGACAAAGTTTTATTGTAAATTATTTACATTTATTTTTCTGTTTTGCCTACAGATACAGTGAAATAAATGCAGTCAGTATGGCTTGTAGCTATGGAATCCCAGAATGTGAACAATTGGCCACCAGACTTTTTAATGAATGGAAAAATTCAAGTATCAATGGGTATGTATCAACGCAGACATTTTTGCAGGTCAAATTTCCATTTGATTCACCTTCTTCCCCTTCAGTTCATGTATTTATTTATTCTTACCCTCCCCATGCTGGGGAAGGAGGAAGGATAATTTACACAGTACATTACTATAGATGGCATGTGAGAGGGAGAAGGGGGTTATGGAGAAAATGGGTGCAAGGTGCTATGTGAGTGGAAATGAAAGAAACTGCAGCAGGATACCAGCAAGGAAGGTGTTCCATCACTAAATCCCCTTTGTCTAAGCAGTGAACTGCAGCTGCTTCTGCTAATAATCTAAAATGAGGGGGAGGGGTTACCTTCAGGAGGCAGCACTGTGTACATAGCAAGAGCATATATAAGTATTTACACTAAAAGCGGCTGCCCAGAAAGTTATGATATTAATAGTCAATGTCAGACTGGGGTACCTTGGGCCCACCAGGGAAAATGATTCTAGGGGCCCACTCTAAATATACAGATATAACAGCAAACCTTTCACGTTAGTACAGCAACATTGCTAGATCTGTGTATGTGACCAGTAATGCCTCAGTGTCCTACAGTGTCTCTACTCAGTGTGAACATACCCTAATGGGGGAAAACTAGATACATAACTGACTACCTCATTCACATCTCAATGTCCTTTACAGTCTATGTTCTAACTTAGTAAAGTAAAATCCTTGCTATGGCTATGTTCACTCACTTTTTTTTAAGTGAAAAGTTTTTTTATAATAATGGGCATAAAAAATTATCATGATCATTATTTACAGCCATCCTTATCAAATAACGCTTGTTACTATCAAGAACTCAGCTGTTTTTTCAATTTAAAAAAGGTGTGTATATATAGCCTTAGGCTGGGTTCACACTACGTATATTTCAGTCAGTATTGTGGTCCTCATATTGCAACCAAAACCAGGAGTGGATTAAAAACACAGAAAGGATCTGTTCACACAATGTTGAAATTGAGAGGATGGCCGCCATATAACAGTAAATAACTGCCATTATTTCAATATAACAGCCGTTGTTTTAAAATAACAGCAAATATTTGCCATTAAATGGCGGCCATCCACTCAATTTCAACATTGTGTGAACAGAGCCTTTCTGTATTTTCAATCCACTCCTGGTTTTGGTTGCAATATGAGGACCACAATACTGACTGAAATATACGTAGTGTGAACCCAGCCATAAACTGTAACAAAGTGATGTTGTTTTGTGTTTCTATGTGATCAGCATTCATCCAAATTTGAGGTCCACAATCTACTGCACTGCTGTAGCTCAAGGGGGAGCGGAAGAATGGGAGTTTGTATGGGAAAAGTTTAACAGCACCACTAATGCGCAAGAGGCTGACAAACTCCGAGCCGCTCTGGCATGTAGTAAGGAACCCTGGATCCTGAACAGGTAAACGAGTTGAAAAGACTTGAGCAATATATTTTTGCCAAGTTATTCAAAAGCCATTTATATACATAAAGGCAACTGTTTACCATATAGCTAACCAATCCTGTTCCCGCTTATTCCCACTATCTTCTAAATACAACACAACCATAAGACGACTAATGCATGTAATACAATTTCCTGTACTCTGTGCTTTATTTAAAGGGGTTATCCAAGATTAAAAATACATAGCTGCTTTGTTCCAAAAATAGTGCCACTCTGGACAGATCAAGAAATTGACAGGCATCAAGAAACATATCCTGAAATCTATTTTCGTTGGCCCTATGTTGCATATAAAAATTTACTAACTTGGTACTTTTGACAAAGTAAGCCGTAAGAAAAGAAAGCTAAAAATACATGAGGACTCTTCATATTTTAGTAAAAAAATATATATATATAAAAATAAAATTATTTCTAATATAACAAATATTACTTATAACACAACATTTGCTAAGCATTAGTTTAAATTTCACAAAGTGTATTATACACCATCATTTATATATACATTTGGAACAGATATTCAGTTTAGTGCCGTAAAGCCTCTATTACACGGGACGACCCATCAGGTCAGCACTCGCTTGCTCCTTGCTCCCAGCCAGTGCTATTGCACGTGCAGGGAGCTGTGAAGAAGGGAGCTGCCCGGGTGATCGCTAGATTGTCCCCACAACCCATAGAAGATAGTGGCGGTCTGCTGCCACCAATCCTATTACATGGAGCGACTGCAGCATATCACTGCTATCCTGGTCGTTGCCTTTTTAACATGTTGAAAGATAATGATCAGCCGGCGTCGTTGCAAAAACAGATTGCAAATTGGATTAACAAAGCCTAAGAGGAACATTTACTAAGATGGGCGAACTCATACCCTAGTCTTAAATAAATCCCTGTCCCATTTACCCATCCAGGTTTATGAAAAGGAGCACACCTCTTAGTAAAGCCAGCACGAACGGCACTTGTCACAGGGCTGCGTAAGGGCTGCAGCAAGTGTAGATTTCTGCATAGTTCATGCATGTTTTCAAATGTAAACCATGATAACTTAGGAGTGGGAAAAGCCACGCCTCCCCTGTCTTGCCCTGCCCCCCTCCCCCGCCTGCCCATCAGGTAAATGGGCTTACGGGGGGTGTATGCCACAGAAAAAGCCAAAATCTCATTTTTACGGAGTATGCCTTATGTACCCATAAGTGTTTTCATGATACAGGCCATCTTGATAGTGACTGTTAAGACATGACACAAGAGAGCCCTCTGGGCATTTTACCTTCTGGGCTTTTGTTAGGAAGATCTTATTTTTGTTCTTCATACTTTTTCACTTGGCAGACTGTTAGAGTTTTCCTTGGATCCTACAAAAATCCGAAAACAAGATACAATTTCCACAATTACCAATGTTGCTAGTAATGTTATAGGCCAAAGTCTTGCCTGGGACTTCGTCAGAGCCAATTGGCGGACAATCTGTGAAAAGTAAGTGCCTTCTTTTTAAGGTTATAAATGAATAATTAATTCAGATGCAATACACAAAGGGGGAGATTTATCAAAGGGTGTAAAATTTAGACTGGTGCAAACTGGCCACAGCAACCAATCACAGCTCAGCTTTCCTTTCACCAGAGCTGGAAGCTGAGCTGTGATTGGTGGCTGTGGCCAGTTTGCACCAGTCTAAATTTTACACCCTTTGATAAATCTCCCCCAAAATGTTTAATCTTCAATTTTTGTTTGGTAGCTATGGAGAGTCTTTTTCCTTTGGCAATCTTCTTACTGGAGTCTCTACAAGATTTTCTACAGATTTAGAACTTGGCCAAGTAAGTAAAATTATTTTGAACAATTCATCAAATTCTGTCAGATTCTGTCATATTCTCTACAGAGTTACTGAAGTCAAATTTTTCTTTCTTCCCACTTTCCTCCCAGCTTCAGCAATTTAAAGAAGACAATAAAGAAGTTGGTTTTGGCACAGCAAGTCGTACTCTGGACCAAACCATAGAAAAGACAATAGCAAATTCCAAATGGGTAAATCAGAACAAAGCTGTCGTAAAGGAATGGTTTGAGGCTGCAGTAAATCCTTAAAGGACATATGAAAATGTCTACTTATAATAAACATGTTATCAAACTACATGTGCCTCCTTTAAAAAAAAAAAAGTTTTTGGGTCTCCTTAGTGGAAAAGAAAAACTAAAACCGTAGAAATATATCCTGAGAAGACTCCTTCTACTAGACTGATGTTCATTACCCTCATTTCCCGAGTGACTGGAAAACCCAGATTTGCTAAAAATGTGTTTCCATTAGAGATGAGAGAACCTCAGGCATGCTCGAGAACATTCGAACCTGGTCATTCGGCATTTGATTAGCGGTGGCTGCTGAAGTTGGATAAAGCCCTAAGGCTATGTGGAAATCATGGATATAGTCATTGGCTGTATCCATGTTTTCCAGACAACCTCAGAGTAGGGCTGGGCGATATGGCCAAAAAATAAAATCTCGATTTTTAAAAAATTTTGGACGATTCTCGATTTAAATCTCGATTTTTTTGTTTTTGCTAAATAAATAGGACATTTTTCTCCCTGCAGCATCAGATACGATTTTATTGACGTTTGAGACAACTATATTGTTTCCCAGTGTAACAGTGCTCCCCCTGTGCCCCTATGTAGTAGACAAACACATTGTGTGCCCCATATAAGTAGTTTTCCCAAATATGTGCCCTATGTACTCTGTGCCCCCATATAGTATAGGCGATCTTCTTTGTGCCTTCATCTAGGTAGGGAGTAGTAGTGAGGGTATAGTGGATAAGGGGTGTAATAGTACAGGTAAAGATGAGGAGTGTGGTAGTAGTACAGGTATAGATGATGGGTGTAGTAGTACTACTGAGGGGGTATGGGGCGGACTGGGGGTCACTGAGTGGGTATGGGGCAGGCTGGGGGTCACTGAGGGGTATGAGGCAGGCTGGGGGTCACTGAGGGGTATGAAGCAGGCTAAGGGTCACTGAGGGGTATGGGGCAGGCTAAGGGTCACTGAGGGGTATGGGGCAGGCTGGGGGTCACTGAGGGGTATGAGGCAGGCTGGGGGTCACTGAGGGGTATGAGGCAGGCTGGGGGTCACTGAGGGGTATGGGGCAGGCTGGGGGTCACTGAGGGGTATGGGGCAGCTGAGGGGACACTGAGGGGTATGGGGCAGGCTGGGGGTCACTGAGGGGTATGAGGCAGGCTGGGGGTCACTGAGGGGTATGGGGCAGGCTGGGGGTCACTGAGGGGTATGGGGCAGGCTGGGGGTCACTGAGGGGTATGAGGCAGGCTGGGGGTCACTGAGGGGTATGGGGCAGGCTAAGGGTCACGGAGGGGTATGGGGCAGGCTGGGGGTCACTGAGGGGTATGAGGCAGGCTGGGGGTCACTGAGGGGTATGGGGCAGGCTGGGGGTCACTGAGGGGTATGGGGCAGCTGAGGGGACACTGAGGGGTATGGGGCAGGCTGGGGGTCACTGAGGGGTATGAGGCAGGCTGGGGGTCACTGAGGGGTATGGGGCAGGCTGGGGGTCACTGAGGGGTATGGGGCAGGCTGGGGGTCACTGAGGGATATGAAGCCGGCTGGGGGTCACTCAGGGGTATGGGGCAGCTGAGGGGACACTTAGGGGGTATGGGGCAGCTGAGGGGACACTGAGGGGGTATGGGGCAGCTGAGGGGACAGTGAGGGGGTATGGGGCAGCTGAGGGGACACTGAGGGGGTATGGGGCAGCTGAGGGGACACTGAGGGGGTATGGGGCAGCTGAGGGGACACTGAGGGGGTATGGGGCAGCTGAGGGGACACTGAGGGGGTATGGGGCAGCTGAGGGGGACTAGGCAGGCGTGGTAAAGTGTCAGGACTGCGCGGTGAGGTGCAGGGCCGGCGGTCAGGAGAGATGTGGTACCGGCGGCTCCAGCCTCTTCACAGAGCCGCGGCTGACCTCTCCCGCCCCTTACACGTTAGTGCCGCGCTGAGCTGCGTCCCGCTCTCTTCCTGTCACACGTGCAGGTCCTGTTCTGTGGAGGAGGCGGCAGGGATCGCAGCAGAAGGAGAGAACGTCGCTGCGGGTCCTGGAGCTGTACAGCGGGCAGCGACGTTCTCTCCTTCTGCTGCGATCCCTGCCGCCTCCTCCACAGAACAGGACCTGCACGTGTGACAGGAAGAGAGCGGGACGCAGCTCAGCGCGGCACTAACGTGTAAGGGGCGGAGAGGTCAGCCGCGGCTCTGTGAAGAGGCTGGAGCCGCCGATACATCTCTCCTGACCGCCGGCCCTGCACCTCACCGCGCAGTCCTGCAACTCTCTCCGGACCCGACACTTTACCGCGCCGCCCGCAATGATTTTTTGTGAAAATCGAATTTACGATTTTCACAAAAAATCAAATCGATTCTAACTGTCTGGGCGATTAATCGAATTAATTCGATTAATCGCCCAGCCCTACCTCAGAGCTTTATCCAAGTTCAGCAGCCACCACTAATCAAATGCTGAACGATTGGGTTCGGATGGACTCGAGCATGCTCAAGGTTCGCTCATCTCTAGTTTCCATGTATATATTGTACATACTTATGCTATACCGACTGTATGTGCCTAGGTTTTAAAGCCCTTCCTATATAGATATAGAAGGGACATCAATCCACAGCTCAGATTTAAATGTGCTTCCCCTGCATTGTATACTATACTAGACTTTTGATTATGGAGGTCATGGGTGGACTATACAGTTACATTTTATTTTACTAATAATAAAAAGTTTTCCAAAATAGTATGTATACCATGCAAAGTATCTATAAATACAATCTATAAAAATAAAAAAACTTATCTACCGGCAAAACTAGTCACAAAACAATCACCTATCCAGAGGACAGGTTGTGCCTGTGATCAATGGGAATTGGACTACTACGGTAGTACCCCCACTAATTGTAAAAAGCAAATATGAGAACAGCAGAATCCAACCTGAAATCTCATATAATCACAGACTTGTATATTGAGAACAGTCTGTGTATTTAGGGACCTATTATCAACCTGCACAAACTCCCCCTTCTGTTGCTACCTCTTGTAGCCCCAGTCTTAAAGGGGTTATCCAGCGCTACAAAACATGGCCATTTTCCCACTACTGTTGTCTCCAGTTTGGGTGGGGTTTTGAAACTCAGTTCCATTGAAGTAAATGGAGCTTAATTGCAAACTGCACCTGAACTGGAGACAACAGTAGGGGGAAAAGTGGCCATGTTTTTGTAGCGCTGGATAACCCCTTTAAAGGACCTCTCATGAGAAAATAACATTGTTGAAATAATGTTTTTGTATGTTAAATGGGTCGTCCAGCCTAAATTACACAGCTGCGGTAATGCCGGGGCTGCGGGGGACACAATGGTGCAGTATACTTATCTGTCCTGCTCCGCCACAGTTGCAGGTTCTCAGGTGGCTCGCTGTCCTCCACTTTCATCATTCTGATAACCTCCAGTGATGTGCTGTTCCCATAGGAAATGGTCATTCAGTATAAACAGTATAGTGCTGTCTATGCTGAGCGGTTCTTATCTATGGAAACAGCACATCATGGCACAAAGTTGTCAGAATGATGACGAGGTGGAGCACAGTGGGCAGCCCAGGTACCGCCAGCTGCAGCAGCTCCCCCGCAGCCCCAGCAGAAATGTACTTTTGTAATTTAATTAAAACTTTGCAATGGGGCCCGCCTTTTCTAGTTACACCACAGTTGCACACCACTTTATTAAAGCAATGAATTAACTAAAAAAAAAAAAAAAAAAAATCAGTTTCCGGAGTATCCCTTTAACTCTTCAAATCCATGGGCCGGACACTCTGCACATGACCCACAGAATTAAACCTTCTCTTACAGGGACAGTGCTGAGGAGAGTTATTTGCCTGGATGGTCTCTAAATATTGAGGACAGGCCTGGAAATTCACAATATAAGAAGGTTGCAGTGCACGCGTCACCGGACCGGACCCTAGGACTGTAACGTGTAACGTAAATCCAGAAAGCAGTATCCAAGACAGCTCTCCATGGGTCAGGTATTGGTAGTAGTACCAATACTTTGCACTGTGGAATAAGGGCTCACGTTATGACACTGCGAGTGCTGTCTTGGATACTGTTTGCTGAGTCTTGAAAGTTGAGCACTTCCGGCAGCTCTGCGTTCAGCAGGAGCCAGCGGCAGCATACTATATAGTGACAGCCAGCGGCCCCGCCCACACTGTGCTTGACTCCGCCCCCTCCGTCTGGACGATGCTCGGCAGGCTCAGGCAATGTAATAGAGCGCAGCTAAAATCGATGACGTCAGACTGAAGCAATCAATGTGCAGTAATGGCGGCCTCCCTGCAGACAGCCATGTGGAGACTCCGCAGGCTGTGGGCTTCTCATTGCCCCGTGCTCGGCAGCCGCAGCATACGGACCCGCTCGCCGGTAAATCATTCTCCCGGAGAAGAGCAGGAGCTGGAAAGTGACGATGAAACAGTGGAGGCCGTGGAGCAGGATATAAGGAGGTAGTGAGCGGCGTGGATGTGTGAGGGGTCCGCCCCAACAGCCCTCACTGCCGGCGCCGTCACACAGGAGGACCGAGGGCTCCGTGTTCTTATATACGCTGATATACGGTCACCGGATGGAAAGCGGAGGGCAGAGGCAGCGCACAGTGATAGGTCATTGCCTGTGCTGGCCACTAGGTGGTGCACAGGAGCTGACAGGTGTATTCCCTATTACAGTGATGTATGTTACAGTGTATACAGTGCAGGCAGCTGGAGTATGTTAGTGTATACAGTGCAGGCAGCTGGAGCAGTGTTACAGTGTATACAGTGCAGGCTGCTGGAGTATGGTACAGTGTATACAGTGCAGGCTGCTGGAGTATTGTACAGTGTATACAGTGTAGGCAGCTGGAGCAGTGTTACAGTGTATACAGTGTAGGCTGCTGGAGTATGGTACAGTGTATACAGTGCAGGCTGCTGGAGTATTGTACAGTGTATACAGTGTAGGCAGCTGGAGCAGTGTTACAGTGTATACAGTGCAGGCTGCTGGAGCAGTGTTAGTGTATACAGTGCAGGCTGCTGGAGCAGTGTTACAGTGTATACAGTGCAGGCTGCTGGAGTATGTTACAGTGTATACAGTGCAGGCAGCTGGAGCAGTGTTACAGTGTATACAGTGCAGGCTGCTGGAGCAGTGTTACAGTGTATACAGTGCAGGCTGCTGGAGTATGTTACAGTGTATACAGTGCAGGCAGCTGGAGCAGTGTTACAGTGTATACAGTGCAGGCTGCTGGAGCAGTGTACACAGTGCAGGCTGCTGGAGCAGTGTTACAGTGTATACAGTGCAGGCTGCTGGAGCAGTGTATACAGTGCAGGCTGCTGGAGCAGTGTTACAGTGTATACAGTGCAGGCTGCTGGAGCAGTGTATACAGTGCAGGCTGCTGGAGCAGTGTTACAGTGTATACAGTGCAGGCTGCTGGAGTATGGTACAGTGTATACAGTGCAGGCTGCTGGAGCAGTGTTACAGTGTATACAGTGCAGGCTGCTGGAGCAGTGTTACAGTGTATACAGTGCAGGCTGCTGGAGTATGGTACAGTGTATACAGTGCAGGCTGCTGGAGCAGTGTTACAGTGTATACAGTGCAGGCTGCTGGAGCAGTGTTACAGTGTATACAGTGCAGGCTGCTGGAGTATTGTACAGTGTATACAGTGCAGGCTGCTGGAGCAGTGTTACAGTGTATACAGTGCAGGCAGCTGTTACAGTGTATACAGTGCAGGCTGCTGGAGCAGTGTTAGTGTATACAGTGCAGGCTGCTGGAGCAGTGTTACAGTGTATACAGTGCAGGCTGCTGGAGCAGTGTTACAGTGTATACAGTGCAGGCTGCTGGAGCAGTGTTACAGTGTATACAGTGCAGGCTGCTGGAGCGGTGTTAGTGTATACAGTGCAGGCTGCTGGAGCAGTGTTACAGTGTATACAGTGCAGGCTGCTGGAGCAGTGTTACAGTGTATACAGTGCAGGCTGCTGGAGCAGTGTTACAGTGTATACAGTGTAGGCGGCTGGAGCAGGGTTAGTGTATACAGTGCAGGCTGCTGGAGCAGTGTTACAGTGTATACAGTGCAGGCTGCTGGAGCAGTGTTACAGTGTATACAGTGCAGGCTGCTGGAGCAGTGTTAGTGTATACAGTGCAGGCTGCTGGAGCAGTGTTACAGTGTATACAGTGCAGGCTGCTGGAGCAGTGTTACAGTGTATACAGTGCAGGCTGCTGGAGCAGTGTTACAGTGTATACAGTGCAGGCTGCTGGAGCAGTGTTACAGTGTATACAGTGCAGGCTGCTGGAGCAGTGTTACAGTGTATACAGTGCAGGCAGCTGGAGCAGTGTTACAGTGTATACAGTGCAGGCTGCTGGAGTATTGTACAGTGTATACAGTGCAGGCTGCTGGAGTATGGTACAGTGTATACAGTGTAGGCAGCTGGAGCAGTGTTACAGTGTATACAGTGCAGGCTGCTGGAGTATTGTACAGTGTATACAGTGCAGGCTGCTGGAGTATTGTACAGTGTATACAGTGTAGGCAGCTGGAGTATTGTACAGTGTAGGCAGCTGGAGTATTGTACAGTGTATACAGTGTAGGCAGCTGGAGTATTGTACAGTGTAGGCAGCTGGAGTATTGTACAGTGTATACAGTGCAGGCTGCTGGAGCAGTGTTACAGTGTATACAGTGCAGGCTGCTGGAGCAGTGTTACAGTGTATACAGTGCAGGCAGCTGTACCAGTGTTACAGTGTATACAGTGCAGGCTGCTGGAGCAGTGTTAGTGTATACAGTGCAGGCTGCTGGAGCAGTGTTACAGTGTATACAGTGCAGGCTGCTGGAGCAGTGTTACAGTGTATACAGTGCAGGCTGCTGGAGCAGTGTTACAGTGTATACAGTGCAGGCTGCTGGAGCAGTGTTACAGTGTATACAGTGCAGGCTGCTGGAGCAGTGTTACAGTGTATACAGTGCAGGCTGCTGGAGCAGTGTTACAGTGTATACAGTGCAGGCTGCTGGAGCAGTGTTACAGTGTATACAGTGCAGGCTGCTGGAGTATGGTACAGTGTATACAGTGTAGGCAGCTGGAGCAGTGTTACAGTGTATACAGTGCAGGCTGCTGGAGTATTGTACAGTGTATACAGTGCAGGCTGCTGGAGTATTGTACAGTGTATACAGTGCAGGCTGCTGGAGTATTGTACAGTGTATACAGTGCAGGCTGCTGGAGTATTGTACAGTGTATACAGTGTAGGCAGCTGGAGTATTGTACAGTGTATACAGTGCAGGCTGCTGGAGTATTGTACAGTGTATACAGTGTAGGCAGCTGGAGTATTGTACAGTGTAGGCAGCTGGAGTATTGTACAGTGTATACAGTGCAGGCTGCTGGAGTATTGTACAGTGTATACAGTGCAGGCTGCTGGAGTATTGTACAGTGTATACAGTGTAGGCAGCTGGAGTATTGTACAGTGTAGGCAGCTGGAGTATTGTACAGTGTATACAGTGCAGGCTGCTGGAGTATTGTACAGTGTATACAGTGTAGGCAGCTGGAGTATTGTACAGTGTAGGCAGCTGGAGTATTGTACAGTGTATACAGTGTAGGCAGCTGGAGTATTGTACAGTGTAGGCAGCTGGAGTATTGTACAGTGTATACAGTGTAGGCAGCTGGAGTATTGTACAGTGTAGGCAGCTGGAGTATTGTACAGTGTATACAGTGCAGGCTGCTGGAGCAGTGTTACAGTGTATACAGTGCAGGCTGCTGGAGCAGTGTTACAGTGTATACAGTGCAGGCTGCTGGAGTATGGTACAGTGTATACAGTGTAGGCAGCTGGAGCAGTGTTAGTGTATACAGTGCAGGCTGCTGGAGTATTGTACAGTGTATACAGTGCAGGCTGCTGGAGTATTGTACAGTGTATACAGTGCAGGCTGCTGGAGTATTGTACAGTGTATACAGTGCAGGCTGCTGGAGTATTGTACAGTGTATACAGTGTAGGCAGCTGGAGTATTGTACAGTGTAGGCAGCTGGAGTATTGTACAGTGTATACAGTGCAGGCTGCTGGAGTATTGTACAGTGTATACAGTGTAGGCAGCTGGAGTATTGTACAGTGTATACAGTGCAGGCTGCTGGAGTATTGTACAGTGTATACAGTGCAGGCTGCTGGAGTATTGTACAGTGTATACAGTGTAGGCAGCTGGAGTATTGTACAGTGTAGGCAGCTGGAGTATTGTACAGTGTATACAGTGCAGGCTGCTGGAGTATTGTACAGTGTATACAGTGTAGGCAGCTGGAGTATTGTACAGTGTAGGCAGCTGGAGTATTGTACAGTGTATACAGTGCAGGCTGCTGGAGTATGGTACAGTGTATACAGTGCAGGCTGCTGGAGTATTGTACAGTGTAGGCAGCTGGAGTATGGTACAGTGTATACAGTGCAGGCTGCTGGAGCAGTGTTAGTGTATACAGTGCAGGCTGCTGGAGTATGGTACAGTGTATACAGTGCAGGCGGCTGGAGCACTGTTACAGTGTATACAGTGTAGGCAGCTGGAGTATGGTACAGTGTAGGCAGCTGGAGTATGTTACAGTGTATACAGTGCAGGCTGCTGGAGTATTGTACAGTGTATACAGTGCAGGCAGCTGGAGCAGTGTTACAGTGTATACAGTGCAGGCTGCTGGAGCAGTGTTACAGTGTATACAGTGCAGGCTGCTGGAGTATGGTACAGTGTATACAGTGCAGGCTGCTGGAGTATGGTACAGTGTATACAGTGCAGGCTGCTGGAGCAGTGTTACAGTGTATACAGTGCAGGCTGCTGGAGCACTGTTAGTGTATACAGTGCAGGCTGCTGGAGTATGGTACAGTGTATACAGTGCAGGCTGCTGGAGCACTGTTACAGTGTATACAGTGCAGGCTGCTGGAGTATGGTACAGTGTATACAGTGCAGGCGGCTGGGGCAGTGTTAGTGTATACAGTGCAGGCTGCTGGAGCAGTGTTACAGTGTAGGCGGCTGGAGCAGTGTTACAGTGTATACAGTGCAGGCTGCTGGAGTATGGTACAGTGTATACAGTGCAGGCTGCTGGAGTATGGTACAGTGTATACAGTGCAGGCGGCTGGGGCAGTGTTAGTGTATACAGTGCAGGCTGCTGGAGCAGTGTTACAGTGTATACAGTGCAGGCTGCTGGAGTATGTTACAGTGTATACAGTGCAGGCTGCTGGAGCAGTGTTACAGTGTATACAGTGCAGGCGGCTGGAGTATGGTACAGTGTATACAGTGCAGGCTGCTGGAGTATTGTACAGTGTATACAGTGTAGGCAGCTGGAGCAGTGTTACAGTGTATACAGTGCAGGCTGCTGGAGTATGTTACAGTGTATACAGTGCAGGCTGCTGGAGCAGTGTTACAGTGTATACAGTGCAGGCTGCTGGAGCAGTGTATACAGTGCAGGCTGCTGGAGCAGTGTTACAGTGTATACAGTGCAGGCTGCTGGAGTATGGTACAGTGTATACAGTGCAGGCTGCTGGAGCAGTGTTACAGTGTATACAGTGCAGGCTGCTGGAGCAGTGTTACAGTGTATACAGTGCAGGCAGCTGGACCAGTGTTACAGTGTATACAGTGCAGGCTGCTGGAGCAGTGTTAGTGTATACAGTGCAGGCTGCTGGAGCAGTGTTACAGTGTATACAGTGCAGGCTGCTGGAGCAGTGTTACAGTGTATACAGTGCAGGCTGCTGGAGCAGTGTTACAGTGTATACAGTGCAGGCTGCTGGAGCAGTGTTACAGTGTATACAGTGCAGGCTGCTGGAGCAGTGTTACAGTGTATACAGTGCAGGCTGCTGGAGTATTGTACAGTGTATACAGTGTAGGCAGCTGGAGCAGTGTTACAGTGTATACAGTGCAGGCTGCTGGAGTATTGTACAGTGTATACAGTGTAGGCAGCTGGAGTATTGTACAGTGTATACAGTGCAGGCTGCTGGAGTATTGTACAGTGTAGGCAGCTGGAGTATTGTACAGTGTATACAGTGCAGGCTGCTGGAGTATTGTACAGTGTATACAGTGTAGGCAGCTGGAGTATTGTACAGTGTAGGCAGCTGGAGTATTGTACAGTGTATACAGTGCAGGCTGCTGGAGTATTGTACAGTGTATACAGTGTAGGCAGCTGGAGTATTGTACAGTGTAGGCAGCTGGAGTATTGTACAGTGTATACAGTGCAGGCTGCTGGAGTATGGTACAGTGTATACAGTGCAGGCTGCTGGAGTATTGTACAGTGTAGGCAGCTGGAGTATGGTACAGTGTATACAGTGCAGGCTGCTGGAGCAGTGTTAGTGTATACAGTGCAGGCTGCTGGAGTATGGTACAGTGTATACAGTGTAGGCAGCTGGAGCAGTGTTACAGTGTATACAGTGCAGGCTGCTGGAGTATGGTACAGTGTATACAGTGCAGGCGGCTGGAGCACTGTTACAGTGTATACAGTGTAGGCAGCTGGAGTATGGTACAGTGTAGGCAGCTGGAGTATGGTACAGTGTATACAGTGCAGGCAGCTGGAGTATGGTACAGTGTATACAGTGCAGGCAGCTGGAGTATGTTACAGTGTATACAGTGCAGGCTGCTGGAGCAGTGTTACAGTGTATACAGTGCAGGCTGCTGGAGTATGGTACAGTGTATACAGTGCAGGCAGCTGGAGCAGTGTTACAGTGTATACAGTGCAGGCTGCTGGAGCAGTGTTACAGTGTATACAGTGCAGGCTGCTGGAGCAGTGTTAGTGTATACAGTGCAGGCTGCTGGAGCAGTGTTACAGTGTATACAGTGCAGGCTGCTGGAGCAGTGTTACAGTGTATACAGTGCAGGCTGCTGGAGTATTGTACAGTGTATACAGTGTAGGCAGCTGGAGCAGTGTTACAGTGTATACAGTGCAGGCTGCTGGAGTATTGTACAGTGTATACAGTGTAGGCAGCTGGAGTATTGTACAGTGTAGGCAGCTGGAGTATTGTACAGTGTATACAGTGCAGGCTGCTGGAGTATTGTACAGTGTATACAGTGTAGGCAGCTGGAGTATTGTACAGTGTAGGCAGCTGGAGTATTGTACAGTGTATACAGTGCAGGCTGCTGGAGTATGGTACAGTGTATACAGTGCAGGCTGCTGGAGCAGTGTTACAGTGTAGGCAGCTGGAGTATGGTACAGTGTATACAGTGCAGGCTGCTGGAGCAGTGTTAGTGTATACAGTGCAGGCTGCTGGAGTATGGTACAGTGTATACAGTGTAGGCAGCTGGAGCAGTGTTACAGTGTATACAGTGCAGGCTGCTGGAGTATGGTACAGTGTATACAGTGCAGGCGGCTGGAGCACTGTTACAGTGTATACAGTGTAGGCAGCTGGAGTATGGTACAGTGTAGGCAGCTGGAGTATGGTACAGTGTATACAGTGCAGGCAGCTGGAGTATGGTACAGTGTATACAGTGCAGGCAGCTGGAGTATGTTACAGTGTATACAGTGCAGGCTGCTGGAGCAGTGTTACAGTGTATACAGTGCAGGCTGCTGGAGTATGGTACAGTGTATACAGTGCAGGCAGCTGGAGTATGGTACAGTGTATACAGTGCAGGCTGCTGGAGCAGTGTTACAGTGTATACAGTGCAGGCTGCTGGAGTATGGTACAGTGTATACAGTGCAGGCGGCTGGGGCAGTGTTAGTGTATACAGTGCAGGCTGCTGGAGCAGTGTTACAGTGTAGGCGGCTGGAGCAGTGTTACAGTGTATACAGTGCAGGCTGCTGGAGTATGGTACAGTGTATACAGTGCAGGCTGCTGGAGTATGGTACAGTGTATACAGTGCAGGCGGCTGGGGCAGTGTTAGTGTATACAGTGCAGGCTGCTGGAGCAGTGTTACAGTGTAGGCGGCTGGAGCAGTGTTACAGTGTATACAGTGCAGGCGGCTGGAGCAGTTACAGTGTATACATGACAGACCCATAATAAGTCAGTATAGGGGATAATAGATGATGATTAATAACAGATGTGCGGAAGACAAGATGCCAAAGTGAACGGATGCTAATCTGTACCACAGTAGCGGTTATGCTGCAGACCATTAATCTTTATTAAGAACTTGGTGAACTTGGTGTAAGGAGTAAAGCATGGGGTATCCTAGAAGCAATCAATAGATCACATTTTCCGATTAGTAATGACTGCCCTGAGTATCATTATAAGTGAATGGTGGTTTTGCTTCCATCAGTGCACTGAAGAGACATCAGAAAGTGATACAGCTGAAACGAATGAAGAAGGAGATGGAGCCTCCTGAAGCTCCTGAGAGACGTCTAACCTGGAATGCAATACAGCAGATAAGGTACAAAATAAAGATTACAAAAAACCTGTAGAGCTATGTGTTGGTGCTAACCACCTTTTAAAATGCAGCTCCTGCCACCCCCAGCAAAAAATTGACGTTTCCCAGGAAAGCCGCTGCCAGCCATGTATTTTTTCTGTAGCATTCACTAGAGGAGAAATGTATTACATAACGACCATGCAGATAAATATAAAGACAGCCGGAACGGGAACCATTTATACTGAGCAGTGCTCTGTCTATTTCATAGAGTGGGCTCACAAGAGAGGACTCCTAAATCCAACCCTACCCTATTCTATTAATGGACTCACCAGACCTATAATATACCTGTAGCAAAACATAGTTTGATGTAGGTAATTTTTACCATTTTACTGCCCACTCTAAATAAGAATATGTAACTTATTTTGTGTACCTATCACAGAAAAAAATATTTGACATGTCAAAGACTAATCAGGAGAACTCTCATTGAAGTGAATGGGAGCAGGCCTGCAGTAAACCAGCACAGCCAGTACACCGTGTATGCTAAAACACTGCAGAGACACCGTCGCGTGTCTCGACGTCAGTGACCTAGCGAGACCTTCCTCCGGGAAGGAACAACTAAGCCAAGGAATGTCTCCAATCAAGGAAACCACCAAAGCAAGGTATCCATCCACAGACAGCTGTTCAGGGTGTTTGCCCCTCATCGGTGTGGAATACGATTCTGGCTAGTGGGAGCAACGCCTAGATACACTGACTTCCAGACACGTGATTATGTTTATGTGGTGTTTTGATTGATCACCCTGAGGTTGACCAGCGTCTTTTTCCATGCACTTATTAGGCATTGCTCCCACTAGCCAGAATCCTACTCCACACTGATGAAGGGCAAACACCCCGAAACAGCTGTCTGTGGATGGGTACCTTGCTTTGGTGGTTTCCTTGACTATAGACATGCCTTGGCTTGGTTGTTCCTTCCTGGAGGAAGGTCTGGCTAGCTCACGGACATTGAGACACGTGATGGTGTCTCCTCAGTGTTTCTACACCGTGTATGGTGCCTTTGGCTATATACAGCATTTTGTGAGCACTGCTCTGGCAAACAGCTGATCAGTGTAGGTTCCAGTTGTCGATCTATTGAATGTCATCAATCATAGCTCCACCATAGCTGAGCTGTAATTGGTTTCTATGGGCAAAATACACCTGGGCCATGGTATTGCTATATGAAGACAGTGAATGATTCGAAGCTGTGTCCATTTCACTGGGGGAATCACAGAGTTGTCACTTATATTTCTCAGGTACTTGAGAGAGGAGTTCCCTGAAGAATGGCCGCTGTCCAGACTGGCTGTGGGATTTAATGTGAGTACTGATGTCATAAAGAAAGTGCTGAGGTCAAAATTTATACCAAGTGAATCAAGAAGAATAAAACAAGATGCTGCCGCTTCCAGAGTTCATGGACAAAATTCTTCAGGTTCTTCAAATGATCAGCTACAGCTCGGGCCGCCTTCCAAAGCTCTTATTACCAAAGAACAGCCGTTATTACCACTTAAGGGAAATCAAAGACAATTGCTTCTCAGCCAGTCCAGGCAACTTCTTCCTCCTCCTCCAAAAGCATCAGAGTCCTCTGTATTGTCTGTACAGACTGCATTTGTGACTAAATCTCTTGCCAGACCACAGGAGCCTCAAGGCTCAGTGCAAGGTGTATTTCATGCTGTGTCCAGTCAGGGTCTGACTACGAGTGTACAGGAAGAAGCTGACCAGACCCTGAATGAAGGAATCGATAAAACCAGACATGATGAGAAATGGGATGGAGAAGTATTAAGTGACAAGGAAATGGAAGAATTAGCAAACACCGGTGTTCTGTGTAACATGAAGGTTGTACAACATGGAAGAGAATTTTTTGATAGTGATGGTAACTTTCTCTACAGAATTTGACTGTAAAGGAAATCTGTCATCTCTTTCATGCAGCCTTAACCATCGCTCAGTCTTCAAGTCCACGGGCTTCTTCTATCCTCATTGGCCTTCATTGATTGATCTGTTCCTATACCCATATACAGAGAGATCTATCAATCAGGGCTGGGTTGATCAGAAAGAAGTCGACAGGGTCTGACCCGATGACTCGTGGTTTAGGCAACAAGACTGTGATGACAGGTTCATTGTAATGTTGACCATCACATGGACTCTAGTCTGTAGTGACTACTTTATACAAAATGTATTGGGGAATTCTTTGTATTCATACAAATTGTACCAGTTTATAGAATATAAAGATTCTTGTATTACTTGAAGACAAACGTTGACATTTGTATCTTGGATCTTTACCAAGTAAAAGTACAATCACCGAGAAATTGCTGTGCTCCTGGTTCGGAGGTTTTGTATTTTGGGTTATAGAGTGGAACTTTTTGAACCCATGTCTGTTGGATGCTGCTGGGCCCCCTGGCTGTAACATGGCTTCCATTCTTATGTGTGTCCCTAGGACATATATGGTGGCATCCCAACCACCCTTGTATGTGGTAAATGCTCTTTCCAAGTGGGCTAAATAAGCTGTAGTGATGGCATGATCATGTGACCAGATTCCTGTGTGGACAGATCTATTCTGATCTGCCAATCATAAAAGTCCAGCTGTAGAGTAAAGCTCACACTGGAGAAGGGGGGTAGGGAAGAGGGGCGTATATAGGGACAGTGTGACTGAGAAAGGAAGGCATTTTTGTGGGGCATAGAGCAGTGTAATAATTGGGGAAGGGTAGGTGTGGCATATCTGGGTAGAGTGTGTGAGAATTAGGGACTTAGGGGGCATGTATGTGATAAACTGATCCATGACCTGTGGCTCTCCAGCTATAGCAAAACTACAAGTCCCAGCATAGTCGGCCATAGGTTGGGGATCACTGAATGAGCGTGTATGTTCAGCAGAGGAGGAGTCCAGAGGAGTCCCAGCTTTAATTACCAACTGAGTCACGTTATATGGACGGAAAATACCCAACAGCTTTGATTGTCTAAGCGACTATTCCTCCTAATTAAAGGAGAAGTCCGGGGCAATAGAAAATATCAATTACGAGAATTGGGTGGGGGGAAAATAATAAAGAATCTATACTTACCAGTCCCAGTGTCCTTGCAGTGCTGTGTCCTGCTCCTGGACCCCTGCTGGGATTCTCCACAAATCCCTGCTCCGTGAACTCAGCCAGTCAATGACTGGGACAGGACACTGATGCAGTCACTGGCTGAGCAGGCTATCTCCCACCCTCTTCTGCCAGGGCTTAACATACCAAGAAAAGGAGAGAAGATGACATCCAGCGCAGTCCGGGAGCCTAGTGATGTGCTGCGAGGGCACAGGGTCTGGTAAGTATAGGTTATATATATTACCCCGCACCTCTTGCCCACAGTGTGATAATCAGTGTGGCTGGACTTCTCTTTTAATATAATTCACAGAAAGATCATACTACTACTATGTACAATATTTTATAGTTTACACTAAAGTAGTTTCATCATTTTTATCATTCACCCTTTGCCTAATGTTCTTAGTCTCCCGTCCCTCACCCATGATTTTTTTTTTTTTAATTGGACTTTGATCTGGTCTTAAATTGACCTGTCCCTAATACATATGTTTACCAGACTTTTTTTTTTTTATATTCTACTAGAAAATGTACCCGGCGCTGCCCGGGGATAAAGTGTCAGTGTGTTAATTAGATTTGTTCTAAGGTGCCCAGGAGGCCAAGCTAAAGGTATTGTTTCATCTGAGTTAATCAGTGGAATTAGTGTATACCTGTAGTGCATAGTTGGAGGGGTTCTGTATACCCACAATGTATAGTTTTTAGGGGTCTCGCATATCTGTAGTGCATAGTTGGGGGGGGCTGTATACCTATAGTGTATAGTTGGGGGGGTTCCTGTATACCTGTAGTGTGTATTTTGGGGGGGCTGTATACCTGTAGTGTATAGTTGAGGGAGGTCCTGTATACCTGCAGTGTACAGTTGGTGAAGGTCCTGTATACCTGTACTGTATAGTTCGGGGGTCCTGTATACCTGTAGTATATAGTTGGTGCTGTATACCTGTAATGTATAGTTGGCGGAGGTCTTGTATACCTGTAGATTATAGTTTGAGGGTCCTGGATACCTGTAGTGTATAATTGGTGGAGGTCTTGTATACCTATAGTATATAGTTTGGGGGTCCTGTATACCTGTAGTAAATAGTTTGAGGGTCCTGTATAACTATAGTATAGAGTTGGTGGAGGTCCTGTATACCTGTAGTGTATAGTTTGGGGTCCTATATACCTGTAGTATATAGCTGGTGGAGTTCCTGTATACCTGTAGTATATTTTGGGTCCTGTATACTTGTAGTATAGAGTTGGTGTAGGTCCTGTATACCTGTAGTGTATAGTTTGGGGTCCTATATACCTGTAGTATATAGTTGGTGGAGTTCCTGTATACCTGTAGTGTATAGTTTTGGGGTCCTGTATACCTGTAGTGTATAGTTTGGGGTCCTGTATACCTGAAGTATATATATGGTGGAGGTCCTGTATACCTGAAGTATATATATGGTGGAGGTCCTGTATACCTGTAGTATATAGTTTTGGGGTCCTGTATACCTGTAGTATATAGTTTTGGGGTCCTGTATACCTGTAGTATATAGTTTTGTGGAGGTCCTGTGCACTTGTAGTGTATAGTTTTGGGGTCCTGTATACCTGCAGGGTTGTATTTACCCGTATGGCAGTGTTATTCAGTCACAGTGTGTCGGTATTGGTCATGTCTGGTATGGCGGTGTTATCCAGTCACAGTATGGTGGTATTGGTCAGGTCTGCTGTGGCGGTGTTATCCAGTCACGGTATTGTGGTATTGGTCAGGTCTGGTATAGCGGTGTTATCCAGTCACAGTATGGCAGTATTGGTCAGGTCTGATATGATGGTATTATCCAGTCACAGTATGGCGGTATTGGTCAGGTCTGGGGTGGCGGTGTTACCCAGTCAGTTTGCCAGTATTGGTCAGGTCTGGTATGGCAGTGTTATCCAGTCACAGTATGGCGGTATTGGTCAGGTCTGGTAATGCAGTGTTATCCAGTCACAGTATAGCGGTATTGGTCAGGTCTGGTATGACAGTGTTATCCAGCACAGTATAGCGGTATTGGTCAGGTCTGGTGTGGCGGTGTTATCCATTCACAGTATGGCGGTATTGGTCAGGTCTTATATGACAGTGTTATCCAGTCACAGTATGGCGGTATTGGTCAGGTCTGGTATGACAGTGTTATCCAGTCACAGTATGGCGGTATTGGTCAGGTCTGGTGTGGCGGTGTTATCCATTCACAGTATGGCGGTATTGGTCAGGTCTTATATGACAGTGTTATCCAGTCACAGTATGGCGGTATTGGTCAGGTCTGGTATGACAGTGTTATCCAGTCACAGTATGGCGGTATTGGTCAGGTCTGGTGTGGCAGTGTTAACCAGTCACAGTTTGGTATACCTGTTGTGCCCTGTGTATACATGTACTGTATGGATGGAGTAGGGGGTCCTGTATACATGTACTGTATAGATGGAGTAGAGGGTCCTGTATATACATGTACTGTAAAGATGGAGTAGGGGGTCCTGTATATACATGTCCTGTATAGATGGAGTAGGGGGTCCTGTATATACATGTCCTGTATAGATGGAGTAGGGGGTCCTGTATATACATGTACTGTATAGATGGAGTAGGGGGTCCTGTATATACATGTACTGTATAGATGGAGTAGGGGGCCCTGTATATACATGTACTGTATAGATGGAGTAGGGGGCCCTGTATATACATGTACTGTATGGATGGAGTAGGGGGCCCTGTATATACATGTACTGTATGGATGGAGTAGGGGGCCCTGTATATACATGTACTGTATGGATGGAGTAGGGGGCCCTGTATATACATGTACTGTATGGATGGAGTAGGGGGTCCTGTATATACATGTACTGTATGGATGGAGTAGGGGGTCCTGTATATACATGTACTGTATGGATGGAGTAGGGGGTCCTGTATATACATGTACTGTATGGATGGAGTAGGGGGCCCTGTATATACATGTACTGTATGGATGGAGTAGGGGGTCCTGTATATACATGTACTGTATGGATGGAGTAGGGGGTCCTGTATATACATGTACTGTATGGATGGAGTAGGGGGTCCTGTATATACATGTACTGTATGGATGGAGTAGGGGGTCCTGTATATACATGTACTGTATGGATGGAGTAGGGGGTCCTGTATATACATGTACTGTATGGATGGAGTAGGGGGTCCTGTATATACATGTACTGTATGGATGGAGTAGGGGGTCCTGTATATACATGTACTGTATGGATGGAGTAGGGGGTCCTGTATATACATGTACTGTATGGATGGAGTAGGGGGTCCTGTATATACATGTACTGTATGGATGGAGTAGGGGGTCCTGTATATACATGTACTGTATGGATGGAGTAGGGGGTCCTGTATATACATGTACTGTATGGATGGAGTAGGGGGTCCTGTATATACATGTACTGTATGGATGGAGTAGGGGGCCCTGTATATACATGTACTGTATGGATGGAGTAGGGGGCCCTGTATATACATGTACTGTATGGATGGAGTAGGGGGTCCTGTATATACATGTACTGTATGGATGGAGTAGGGGGCCCTGTATATACATGTACTGTATGGATGGAGTAGGGGGCCCTGTATATACATGTACTGTATGGATGGAGTAGGGGGTCCTGTATATACATGTACTGTATAGATGGAGTAGGGGGTCCTGTATATACATGTAATGTATGGATGGAGTAGGGGGCCCTGTATATACATGTACTGTATGGATGGAGTAGGGGGCCCTGTATATACATGTACTGTATGGATGGAGTAGGGGGCCCTGTATATACATGTACTGTATGGATGGAGTAGGGGGCCCTGTATATACATGTACTGTATGGATGGAGTAGGGGGCCCTGTATATACATGTACTGTATGGATGGAGTAGGGGGTCCTGTATATACATGTACTGTATGGATGGAGTAGGGGGTCCTGTATATACATGTAATGTATGGATGGAGTAGGGGGTCCTGTATATACATGTACTGTATAGATGGAGTAGGGGGCCCTGTATATAAATGTACTGAATGGATGGAGTAGGGGGCCCTGTATATACATGTACTGTATGGATGGAGTAGGGGGCCCTGTATATACATGTACTGTATGGATGGAGTAGGGGGCCCTGTATATACATGTACTGTATAGATGGAGTAGGGAGTCTACCAGTTATTACTGTGGATGTTGTGAGGCAGCTTCCCTAGCAACCATTGCTCCCTGTGAAAATGAAAGCAGTAATCCTATTGGTTGCTAAGGCTCCAACTGCCGTGTCTGCTGCAGCTAATTATATCACCTGTGTTTGCAGTTAGGAGATTTTCCCATTCATCTCTATGAGGCGCCTCTCTTTCCCCTCCCCCTCCCCTCCTGTACATCTGGCGGGGACGGGACCTTCGCAATAACCTTCCCGGGCACCCAATGTATCTGTGTGCCAAATTTGGGGTCAAACGGTTCAGGCGTTTGGAAGTCTATAGAGGACAGACAGACAGACGGACAGACAGACTTTGATTTTTATGATATAGATATTCAGCTGTAATAATTTCCGATTATCATTGTGCAGATTAACCCTGTTAGTTTAATGATACCACCTATGACTTGTGTTATTCCCCATGGGGCTGTTGTGTTACAAGTTTTACTAATAAAGCTCACGGAAACACATAATTTATTATTGTAATTAACATGTAAGGGGTCCTGAGGGTTATATTCCCTAGAGAAGGAAGTTTTTATAAAAGAACTAAGACTTCACAAAAGTAAGTTATTCTTGAATGGAAAGTACAGTCTAGCTCAATCAGGTCAGTGTACGTTGATGTTGAGTTATCAAGATTGGCATATGTCTAAGTAAATTTTGGAGCTGAGAATACCCTTTTAATGATCCAACCTCCTTCTAAAGTAAAATCTGTATAAGGCTAGTCTAAAAAAGACTTGACCTAAGCTGCGCCACACCCCTCTAGATGGTGCTGCACAGAGCAATGGACACAGCCTACCACTGTCCAAACAAAGAAACTAAAATAATGCTGACAAGATATATACACATGCATATATAAAATCACAGCTGCTCTGGCGCAACTCACCCTCTACTAGAGGTCAAGATCATATAGAACCAGATATAGTCCCCACATGCATTCAAGTCCTCAGTAGGTGTCGATGGCAGATCGTACTAAAAAGGGAGGAAAGCTATAGATATCTTGCTGAGATAGTACAATCACTTATACCAGAGCTATAGTCAACGCACTAATCCATCAATCAAAGCTGACTAATGTATCTCGATATAAAACCCTGACCAGCGTAAGAAAACTTATGTCCTACCTGGGTGTACAGAGTTGACATCATAGACATGCGGGGCAAGACGTGATGGTCCGCAGTGCGGACATATATAGTCTGTAATGCGGTCTAGTCCAGGCGGCGTAGTGTGATTGCACTGAAGTATCAGAGAACCATCTCTCGATCTGCAGTAATGGTGCGGAGTGAAAACTGTGGGCACGCTCCGGCCGGCAACGTGCACCACTTACTTCCGCCCTAAAGGTGAGCTTGTGACGTCACAAGCCAAAAAGTACGGAGGCCGTGGGTGACCACAAAAAACTCCAACGTCGTTTCGGAAATGCACAGATTTCCTTCGTCAGGGAGAGGTCCCCACAGCTTGTTTGGCTCCTCTTATGGCTTAGGTAATAACTCCGCCTCCTCTTACTGCCTTCAGTAACCCTTTCAGGTCATGTTGTAAGTTCATATAATCACATCACTCCAGTCCCTCAATATCTACAGGCTAATAGTAAGTCCTTCATGTACCGCTATCCCCTGTGCAGAATCCATCACCTATGAGAGTTAATTACTTCTTTATTTGTTCATTAAAAACGAAAGTTTATTTATATACGTACATAGATAAATCAATTAAAAATGATAATAATTTATTCAGCACAAAGCATATAGTTCTATCTCGCTATTTAACCCCTTAGGGGCCAATGTATTAAGGTCAAAAATCCATCTGGATTCTGCCCTAGACATTTTTTTAATAAAATCCCCCCTCCTTCTATCCCTCTTAATAATTTCTAGTCCAAAGAAGACGGTCCCCCTTGGATTATTGTCATGTTTCTCCTGATAATGGGATGATAGTGGATGTTTCAAACATCCCTTAGAGATATTATTCAGGTGTTCTGACCATCTTGTTTTAAGTGGTCTAATTGTCCGTCCCACATACAGCTTACCACAAGGACAACAAATAGCATAAATAGCCCCCTTAGTGTTACGTGTTATCATGTGCCCAATCTCAAAGGAATCAATGTTTTCTGAGTCTGAGAACATGGCAACATTTCTTTGGCATCCTCCCATTCTACAGGCCCTACAGCTTTTGCACGGAAAGAAACCTTTTTTCTCTGTGAGCCATGTCTTTGTATTAATGGAGGGTAATTTTATGGTGGGAGCTACTAGGGTTCCAATAGTTCTAGCCCGTCTATAGACGAATTTGGGTTGATTAGGTAATTTCTCCCCTATTATTTTATCCTGTTTCAGGAAGGGCCAATATTTTTTCACGATTTTTTTAAAGGGATAAATCTGATCACTATATTGGGTGATAATGGGGATATCCAGAACATCATTCTTCTCATCATGTATATTTTTCTCCTCTAACACTTCTTTGGATTGTAGAAGAGGTTCCCTGGGTAACTCCCTTATCTCTTCAATAGTGGTCTTGATTTTGGTGGCATCATACCCTCTACTCACAAAGTCTGCGTGTAGTCTTTTTGCTTCACTCTCATAATCACTAATATCAGTACAATTACGTCTGGCTCTCATAAGTTGGCCCTTTGGGATACTTGACAGCCAAACAGGCAAATGGCAACTTGAGGTGAAAATAAAACTATTTGTGTCTACTTCTTTTCTGTAGCTTTTGGTATTGATCTTGCCCTGTTTAATAAAAATCGTAATATCTAAAAAATCTACTGATTCGGTGCTAAAAGATGAAGTGAACTTTAAACCAAATGAATTCTCATTTAATGATGATATAAAATCCACAAGGGAGCTCTCACTTCCCTCCCAGATAAAAACAATGTCATCTATAAAACGTTGCCAGATGACCAAGCCCGCCCCGAGCACACCTTGTGGGTATATATTGGTGTGTTCCCACATGCCTACATACAAATTGGCATAACTCGGAGCGAACTTGGTCCCCATGGCTGTACCCCATGTCTGGAGATAAAAATGGTCGCCATATAGAAAATAATTGTGTTCTAAAATGAATCTGATGCAATCAGTAATAAAATTCACCTGTTCAGGTTGGTAATTCCCCTCCCTAGTAAGAAAGAATTCTGCCGCCTGGCAGCCCTTACCTGTCTCAATGATGGTGTATAAAGAGGTCACATCTAGTGTTCCCATAATAAATCCCTCTTTCCATTTAATTTTGTCTAAAATCTGAAGTATATGAGTGGTGTCTTTTAAATACGCTGGTAGTTGTTTCACACACTTCTGTAGATGGGTGTCAATATAACTGGAAAGATTTGATGTCAGGCAATCAATACCTGAAATAATAGGGCGGCCCGGGGGGTTCTGCTGATTTTTATGGATTTTGGGCAAATAATAGAAGGCTGCTATCCGTGGATGTTTGTTACTGATATAGTCTCTTTCTTTCTTGGTAATAAGTAGGTTTTCATACCCTTTTCTGATCAAGTTGTCCATTTTTTTATTATAATAATCAGTTGGATCACTTTTCAGTTTTTTGTATGTTTGTATGTCCCCCAGTAGTCTTACAGACTCTTTGTGATAAGCTTCTTGGTCTAATACTACAATACCCCCCCCTTTATCCGCTGATCGGATAACAATATTATTGTTTTTTTGTAACTTTTTTATCGCACTGCGTTCAGTCCGCGTGAGGTTGTCGTATCTCCTCCTTTGTGTTCTTTTATTGTTGTTTTTATTTTTATTTCTATTTTTAGCCATAATTTTCTTTCTAATCTCAGAGGTAACCAATGATTGAAAGGTGTTAAATGCTTCTGAATATTCATTAATGGGGTTAAAAGTAGATTTTTTAGTTAGTGATGTGTATTGGTATTTAGTTGGTACACCAGTATTTTCCTGTTTTATGGGGTTTTTTATGAAGAATTTTTTTAAGGCTAATTTTCGTAAGAATTTTTTTATACCTACAAATAAATTAAATCCATTTGTGTGGGCCGTTGGAGCAAATTTAAGTCCTTTTTTAAGTAGATTTTCTTCAGAATTTGTAAGGGTATAGGAGCTTAAATTGAAAATCTTTTGTTCTGAATCTTCATTATCTGTAGTTGGTGCTTGCTCTATTGCTTTCTTTTTGGTGAGTTTCCCCCCCCTTTTGCCCCGCCTGATCCTTTTCTGGTGCGTACGGCAAAAAAATCCTTCCGCATTGTTCTTACTACTTTTCTTGGGGCTCTTCTGTTAGTTTTTTGATTATTATTTGTGTTATTAATATTATCACTGTTGTGTTTGTTTTCCCTAATAGGATTTTCTTGTTCAATCTCTTGATTTTGTCTGCCTCCTTGTGTAAGTCCCTCTCGTGACCTTCCTTCTCTATTAAGTTGATTGTGTTTATCAATTTCAATGTTAGTCTTATGTATAATATTCTGTATAGTACTATCTGTATCCTCAATCATACTGGATGTACACCTCCCTCCTTTGGTCACATGGGGCGATCTCTCTGGGGTAACGTGCAATGATTCATAACGATTGTGCATGGGAATTTCGGGCCTGGTATCGCTCCGTATTCCCCCCTCTTGGCACCACCAGACACCCTGTCCCATGTGTTTTCTCTGTTTTGTGGTATAGTGTGTAGTGAGAGAGTGGGTGTTGGTTCATGAGGAGAATGATCTTTTACGTGTGCTATTCTTATATCTGAATTGATTTTTTTATTAATGATAATCTCAGGGGTTAAGGGAATTCTCTGCTCATTTTGTGTTCTGAATGGGGGGTCATCATAAATGGAAAAGTCTCTTAATGTGTTGTCCATGTAAATCTCATCTAGTGTTTGGAACTGTGACCCATCTTCAGAATTATCTCTACTGAGTGGAGGTGTTTGTGGGACTTCATCCCTACGAAATTTATTCTTCTTCTTCTTCTTCTCTCTTATTTCATCTTCTCTTTTCCTAATCCTAAATTGAATACTATCTGCTAAAGTTTGAATGTCTTTGTGTTCTTTAAACGGCTTGATTCGTGAAAAAAGGGACATAATCTCCTGATTGGTGTGTTGCCAATTAATTCGTCTTTTGTCAATAATGAATTGCACTGCTTTGACGGAAAAATTAAAGAATAAATCATCCCATTCCCGTTGGATTTCAGGATGTCCCATATCCCCCGCTAGGGTTTTATATACAACCAGACCTTTTGGTATTGTGCCATGGCTTAAATATCTCTCAAGAGATGCGATTTCCCACAAATCTCTTATCTCAATAAGTAATAATTTTTCCAGGCGACGCAGATCATCCTTCGCCTGTAAAATGCCCGTATCCGGTTCATTCACTACTCTGGTTGTTTTTGAAAAATTCTTTTCTGGTACTTTTTTGCTTGTGACGTCACAAGCTCACCTTTAGGGCGGAAGTAAGTGGTGCACGTTGCCGGCCGGAGCGTGCCCACAGTTTTCACTCCGCACCATTACTGCAGATCGAGAGATGGTTCTCTGATACTTCAGTGCAATCACACTACGCCGCCTGGACTAGACTGCATTACAGACTATATATGTCCGCACTGCGGACCATCACGTCTTGCCCCGCATGTCTATGATGTCAACTCTGTACACCCAGGTAGGACATAAGTTTTCTTACGCTGGTCAGGGTTTTATATTGAGATACATTAGTGAGCTTTGATTGATGGATTAGTGCCTTGACTATAGCTCTGGTATAAGTGATTGTACTATCTCAGCAAGATATCTATAGCTTTCCTCCCTTTTTAGTACGATCTGCCATCGACACCTACTGAGGACTTGAATGCATGTGGGGACTATATCTGGTTCTATATGATCTTGACCTCTAGTAGAGGGTGAGTTGCGCCAGAGCAGCTGTGATTTTATATATGCATGTGTATATATCTTGTCAGCATTATTTTAGTTCCTTCTAAAGTAGCCTGGTAAACTGCCCTTGTTTTTATTAGAAAGACATGTAGGAATGGCAAGAAAAAGTAGCACATGAAGACTCGCATAAGAGGCCTACAGAGTAGTGAAACACTTCTCCATCTGCAACTTACTGCTAGCCCAGTCGTGTCCACACTCCTCTCTGCCTTGAGCTCAGTCCTGCTCATACTTCTGCTACACTCCTCCTTTCTGGTCCCGAGCCACTGATGTTCTCCAGTGTCCTCACTCCTCCCAGTCACTGCTGCTTTCTTCCTGCTGCCTCTGCAATGCTACTTATGTCCACTAGGCATGCAGTGGCTGACATTCAGGGCTGCTTGCTGGGGATATAAAGGGTCTCCACTTACCTCTGCATCTGCCAATCCTGTTCTGCCTGTATCTACTTCTACTTAAGGTTGCTCCCCTTGTTCCTCCTTGCCTGAGCATTGTTGGATCCTAATGTTCCTAAGCAAAGGTGTATTCAAAGTGTTTGTCATGGTTTGTACTACAATTTTTGATATTTGCAATTGGTGTTAGTCTTTTTTTTTATATATATATATATATATATATATATATATATATATATATATATATATATATATGTATGTATATTAGTTTTTTAGGTCCTGCCGAAAGCTCTTATCTGAAAAGTGGCAGAAAAACACACTATAGGGTGCTTATCAAGCAGGGCTCCCGTCTGAAAAGAGAAACAGCGGCCAAGTTGCAACACTTGCTTTCTTCCTTATAAGGTCTTGAAATGCGACATTAATTGGCTAGATTGGAGGAGACACTTAGGGATTTGGAGAAAACGAGGCATGACATATCTCATCTTTTAGACTGTAAACATTCTCGCTATAGGCAGCTCTGCTCTATTACCATGTATGAATGGGGTAATAAGTGGTTGCTCCTACCGCTTCTCTTGCAGGATTCCTTGAGGCTACTGCACTTCCAAGGTTGCCTGCATCGATTCTTAAGAAGCTAGACTTCACTCCTGAGGAACTGGCCCTGGCAGTAGGCTCAATGACTTTCGGAAAGAGCCCAGGCCCTGATGGCTACACCGCTAATTTTTATAAAATTCTCCAGTCTGAACTGTCTCCTCTTTTCCTTTCTTCCTTCAACTCTATCTCCGCCTCCTCTCACTTTCCCCCGGCTTTTTGACAGGCCCATATCACAGTGATCCCAAAGGACTGTAAGAACCCCAATCACTGCGCAGTATTTGACAACTAAAACATTGTTATGCGGTTCAGGGAAGAAAAAGAGTGCTGCACCTCACACCTATGGCTGATACTAGTGCGCCTAGGCTAAATAAACACATCAGAATTTTGTGTATGAATTGATCAAGCCATACTGCCCCATGTACCTAGTGCCGGTATCTGATACACATGGGTCCCTACACTGAGTCCACACCGTGCCAGTCAGTGGCCACCACCCCCGCAGGCACGCACAGTCAGGGAACGGGGGCCATGGGACGGCCCTGCGACCCCCATGTCACAGGACCAGACCCAAAAACACCACACCAGAACCCGGCCAGCACCGCCGGCGGAGAAGGTCGCCCAAAACATTGTTATAACTCTCCGGCAGTGCACTGTCGCCTCCACAGGGCTCTGAATGATTTTGAGCTATTGTGTGTTACAACCGAAGCGCCCTGTCACACGGTCTCACTTCTTTATAACTAAGGATGGTCCGAACCTGCCGAAGTTCGGGTTCGTATGAACCTGAACGCTCGGCATCAGATTCCCGCTGTCTGGTCGCTCCGTGCAGCGGGTGGATACAGCGGGAGGACCGCTTGGAAAACTGGGATACAGCCTATGGCTATGGCTGTATCCCAGTTTTCCAGGCGTTCCTCCTGCTGTATTCACCCTCTCCACGGAGCGGGCAGACAGCGGGAATCATTGCAGAGAGTTTGGGTTCGTATGAATCCGAACCTCGGCAGGTTCGGACCATCCCTATTTATAACCTACTCCTATGTACTAATGGGGAGGATAAGTTGAAGTTCCAATTAGCCTGGGAACGGGACAAAGGGAAAAATCTGACCCCTGAGGAATGGGACAAATCCTTCCATTTCTGTCACAAGGCCTCGATTTCCTGCAAGTCTCAGGAAACTAACTACAAGATTATCTCCAGGTGGTACAGAGTTCCGGTGGTGCTGCATAGACTTTATCCAACGGTCTCAGACAATTGTTGGAGATGGGGAGCTGCCAGCGGGACTATGCTGCATATATGGTGGGACTGTGAGCTGCTCAGAGACTTTTGGGACAAGGTGAGAGAATTTATAGGTAAAATCACAGGTTGCACCCTGCCGAATGATCCCTCAGTCTTTCTCCTCTTGGTCCTGCCAGGTGAAATACGCCGGCAAAAAAAGAACATTATCAGATTTTTAATACTTGCGGCCCACTAAGTCATTCCTCGGAGGTGGAATTCTGTTTCTCCCCCGACAGTTTCTGGGTGGCTCATAGTGGTCATGCATATTGCTAGGATGGAGGAGCTCAGGGCGGAAACACACTCCACCCAGGTTGCTGTTGCACGTTTATGGAGCCCTTGGGTTAACTTTGTTTCTACGCCTGAGTTTTGCTCCTTTGGAACCACACCGACTGGTCCTTCTTCCTCTCACACTTGATCATTCCTCTTCCCCTCTCCCCCTCCCCTCCCTGTCCCTGGACCACGCTGGCTATTTTCTTCCTTTTTCTTTTTTTCTCCTCTTGTTTATTCTTTTCCCCTTTTGTTTTCGATTATATAGCAAAGATGCACTTTTATTGATTTATATTGCTTTGTTTGGACCGCTGTGCCTCCTAGGGAACCAACGTCACTGGTTCATATGATGCTATTTATGTACTTATACCTGGACCTTGTCCTCTTTACTCATTGCTGTTATCTATTGTTTTTGATATACATTGTGTTTTACTTTGGCATTAATAAAAAGATTTGAATAAGAAAAAAAAAAGAAAAGAACAGTATACTTAAAACATGCTGCGTAAAAAAAAAGGGGGGGGGGAGATTTATTAATCTTGTGCCCCTGGTGTTCTTGCCTTCTCCCTGCTGTACTCGTGTCTCGGAGGGGAGACTAGTTTAAACACCCTTCCTCCCGCCCCCCCCATAGCCAACATCACACATAGCCAAGGCCGCTCTAGTCTCTCTGTACTGGTCTGATTTCTGCGCTCGGAAGTGGCTTCTTCGGTTCGGCTGTATACTGTGAGTATGACAAGTATAACAGTGTTTTAATCAAACATAGATACTTTTAATTGTGTCCAACATAATATTCCAGTAATAATGTAGACATAAATATTTTAAAGAAATGTACTGGAGTGCCCTTGCTGCCGCCAGTACATGGGCAGAACTAGTCAAACCCTGTGGAAAAGATTCAATACCCATAGGTATGATATTAGGCACAAGTACACAAAACATAGCGTTTCTCACCACTTTGCGCAGTTTCACAATTCAGACGAAAGCCTACTAAACATTTACCCAATAGAAAAAATAAAGTTCCAGTTGCATAGGTTCACCAAGTTGTGCAAAAGGGAAAGTTTTGGGATTTTTAAGTTCAATACGTTGGTATCGAATAGTCTCAACGAAATGTGTGTGAACTGTTTACAAACTAATACTTCAATAGTAGTTTTATATATGTTTTGTCACCTGCCACTCTTCTGCCCGGATGTCATGTATAGTAGGGGAGGAGTGGAAAGACGGCAGGTGTTTAAAAGTATCTGAAGTTTGTTGTTTGTTATTACGTCCCTGACGAAGGAATTGGAGATACCGATACGCGACACATAGTGTCTATGTTTGATTAAAACACCACTTGTCGAACAGAGGAAGCCACTTCTGAAAGCAAAAATCTGACCAGTGCAGAGAGGCTAGAGCGGCCTTGGTTGCGGGGAAGGGGGGGCAGTAAGACCAGTCTCCCCTCCGAGACGTGAGTACCAACATTATTGTGTAACGATAGTATTGTTATGGTTCTGGACACCAGAAAGCACTCCCCATTCTTTCTTTTTTATATATTCACGATCCAAAAATACAGAGGCAGTTTTAAAATTTAAAACAGTTTTAAAATTTAAAACAGTTTAAAATTAAAACAAAGTGCAGGCATATTGTTTGTCATATTGTTAGCATATTAAAAATCAATAGTCCAATGATGATTCTCTTGAATATAAACATTACAAAAAATAAAGCCTGATGTATCATAGTAAAAATTAATTGAATACTTAAACGAGAATTTACCAAAATAAATAAACTTTAATAGTGGTAATATAATAAACCAGTTTTTACATTTCATAAAGATTGGTTATTTAGTCTAGTAATGAACTGAATGTAAAAGATTATAACTTACATGTTGTACAGGCAATAACTTTTTAGTAACTCTGTTTTGCAAGTTTTACTTTCTTATTGCATTTGGGATATAATCCCTTATGTAAACTATAAAAAGTTTAGCTGCAGTTTCTAAAGGATTCATTACTGGTCCTTCATACTGATTCTAAACTTAATCTCAAAGGACCGGAATCCACCTTGACTTCTATCCAAAAGTAGTGTGTGCTTATAATACTGCCAGGATTACATGGAGAAGTTCATCTGCTAATGAACGCTCCCTATTTTACATGGATGCTTCATATGAATTATATATGAAACCATTATTACAGGTAACTATCAGTACGGTGAACTCTCACGACATTGTCACAGGAATATTTTGCATCTGTAAATGCATGTAAGCCAAAACCAATAGTGGAAAATCTGACAATCATTCCATGATGCCTTTTGAGTGTATATTTCCCTTGGTTTTGGCTTACAAATATTGCTGTTATACAGTATACAGCTCATGTGTATTTTGTTTTTGTTTTTTTGCACCACCATATTCTGAGAGGTGAAACTTATTAAGACTTTGATCCCTGGTTTTGGGTAGAGATGAGCGGAACTTTCGGTCCGAAAGCCGCTCACTCCAGTGCAATGCCTGCGATGCCGGGTGCGAAGTTGCACTTCCTGGAATCTGCGAGCAGGATCTTCCAGGGAATTCAAGATACATTCCCTGGAAGATCCTGCCCGCAGATTCCCGGGAGCGCAACTACGCACCCGGGATCGCAGGCATTGTAATTGAGCGAAGATGCCGTCGGACCAAAAGCCCGATGGTTCGCTCATCTCTAGTTTTGGGTGGAGGTAAAGAATAATAGCAATTCTGGCAAGTGTGCGTATATTTATGTGTGTGTGTGTGTATATAAATTGTAACCAGGATACTATCTATAGCAGGTGTGTAAAAGCCTTTGCGCCCGTAATGTACAATATGGCCTTTACTGGTTTTAAAAACTGGCTCATCCTCAGGATTGGCCATTAAACAGGTTGTCTGTTTTTTTTCTAGGTAGATTCTAGGGGGGGTTTCACTATATAGGTTGTATTAATGTCTATCCACCACAGCCAGTTTTGGCCTTTTTTGATGGAGTGATTTTATTTTTCTCCATCTGCACATTAGGAGAGCTATAACTAATTTTTTAGTATTAACCCCCCCCCCCCCCAGCATACATTCCGGGCCTTAATGCCCAAGTAATTTTAGTGTTTTTTCCATGGTAAACTCCCATGAGTTGTAACATTTCTGCATTTCTATTTTTGCATCGACATAGCCATATGAGGACTTATTTTTTGTCGGACAAGTTTTTTTTTTTTTTTTTATAGTTTATTTTGGGGGAAGATTAGCGAAATACAGCAATCCTGGCATTTTTAATACCATATTCACAGCACAGGATACAAGTGAAATTATTGTTAAGGTCATTACAGAAGTGGTGATACCTGATGTGTATCTTTTTGTTTGTCCCAGTCACAGAGAAACCTCAGTTCCTGGAAGATACCTGCACACGAACCGCAGTGACTTAATCTACGCCTGCTGTAAAAGGTGGTGGCCTAGAATAAGTACCCTAAACCCCATGACCCAAAATGATGTACTGTTATGTCAGGAAAAGTAGGGAGTTCCCGATACGCCAAAATGTGCAGAGGCTCTATGAAGCAAGCTCAGGAGCCAAGCGGGGACCAAAAAATATTTAAAAAGAAAATGATATAACCCCTCCCCCAATTAAACTTTATATCACCCTCCTTTACCAATTTATAATAAAATATCTCAAAATAAATAAAACATATTGTCTGATGTATTAAGATGTAACAATACTATTCCCATGAATGGCGTAAAAACAAAGAGAGGAAAAAAGGCCCAGGAGTTTGGATTTGTCACATTATCAGAAACAAATTAATAAAAGCTAGAGATTGTGGTTCACAAAATGATGCCTCAACCAGCCCTGTAGGTGAAAAAATAAAAGCACTACAGCTCTTAGAAGGTGAGCAGGAAAAACAAAAAAACACACCAAAAAAAAAAACACATGAAAAATGGGCCAGACATTGAGGCAAAAATAAGCTGTGCCATTAATGATGCCGCAAAAAGGCATATTGGCAGTCATTAAGACGTTTACATTACGGTGTAGACAGATGTTTCTATTTTTATGTAGTATTACTTTTGAACAACCAAAAACACTTACCTTTTTATTTTTCCATCAATTGAGCCGTGTGAGGGCTTGCTTTGTTGTGGGAAAAGTTGTAGTTTTTCTTTGTACTTTGGAGTAGACAAGACTGTTTTGGTTCCTGATTTGTGTGGAGGGTACAGAAAAGTAGCAATTTTGGCATTGTTCTTCCTTTTTTCTTTTCATGGCATTCACTAGAGATGAGCAAAGCTACAGTAGGAACAAAGCAAAGTGCTTTGTTCCTATCAGGATTCTGCTCATCAGCCTGTAGGCTGCTCCTCCCCGGGTGCTGGGAAAAGATAGATCCAGTCCTGGGAAACTGGAAGACGTTACCCAGGACTAGATATCTTTTTCCAGTACCTGAAAGAGCAGCAGGGAGTGGAGCAGACTTCAAAGCCCAAAGTTTGATGAGCAGAATCCCAATAGGAATGAAGCACTTTGCTCATCTCTAGCATTCACTGTGTAGGATAAGAAAATTTTATGGCAACTCAGCGCCCTGCTACTGCACAGGTGTTGATGGCCTGGCAGGAGCAACTCTGATTGTCAATAGGAAAGTATACTTTATACATAGATCTACCTGCAAGATGGACAGTATCACAAAATGTAAGGGTCCATTTATACAGAAAGATTATCTGACAGATTATCTGCCAAAGATTTGAAGCCAAAGACAGGGATGGATTTGAAAATAGGAAAAATCTCAGCCTTTCCTTTATGACCTGATCTGTTTATAGTCTGTTTTTGCTTTGGCTTCAAATCTTTGGCAAATAATCTATCTGTGTAAATGAACCCTAAGGGGGACATTTATTAAGTCCGACATTTTTTACGCCGGACTTAAAAATGTCCCCGCATCTCCGGCGCTACAGAGATTTATGTAGAGGCGGACTGCCTCTACATAAATCCTGTGCACATCGGTGCACACGGCAGAAAACCTACGCCACCTGAAAGATGGAGTAGGTTTTCGGTGTGTCTTTTGCCGGAGCAAAAGATAAATCGCGCGGACTCTGAGTCTGCACCCCCCCCCCCCCGCCCTCCTCCACACCCCCGTCCCCCCCCCCCCCCCCCCCGGCGTACCCGGCGGAAAGTGCCGATATGCGATTATTTTATTCGCAAATCGGCCATTTGCGAATAAAATATTACGCAAATCGGCACTTTCCGCCGATACGCACCTTAATACATGTCCCCCACAGTGTCTGCTCATTCCAACAGCTGCTTTTGTTTTCTGTAGGAGGCTTTTAGTTAATGGGAAGTGGAAACAGAATAATCCTGCCTAATACTATGACTGGGATGAACATCTCCAAGTACAGAACAGTTGAAGAATTCATTCTGCTTGGGCTGACCAGCCAGAGGAACATTCAGATAGTGTTATTTGTTGTATTTTTATTCTGTTACATGATATCACTAACTGGTAACATAATCATTATGATTCTCAGCAGAATAAGCTCCCGGCTTCAGACTCCTATGTATTTCTTCTTGAGTAATCTGTCATTTTTGGACATCTGGTACACGTCAAGTATTGTTCCGAAAATGCTCATTAATTTCTTGTCAGTGAAGAAAAGCATATCTTTTACTGGTTGTGTGGCTCAGATGTTCATTCATCTCGCCCTAGGAGGGACGGAGTGCTACCTTTTGTTGTCAATGGCCTATGACCGCTATGTGGCTATATGTTCTCCATTACACTACACTACTATTATGCATCCTGTCTTGTGTATTAAGATGGCAGCTGGCTCATGGATTGGAGGTCTAATAAACTCACTTGTACACTCAATCTTTGCACTACAATTGCCTTATTGTGGTCCTAATGTAATAAATCACTTTTTCTGTGAGGTGCCGTCAGTGTTGGAGCTGGCCTGTGCAGATATATCTCTTAATAAGACGATTATTTTCTTCTTTGCTATGTTGGTGGTGATGGGTCCATTTTTCCTTATTCTCATCACATATGGTTACATCATTTCCAGCATACTGAGGATCAGCACATCTGTGGGGAGGAGGAAGGCCTTCTCCACCTGTGCTTCACATATTATAGTTGTATCCCTGTTTTATGGCACCATTATATTCATGTACATGAGACCAGGATCAACCCATGTAGCCAACCAAGATAAAATGGCCACCTTGTTCTACAGTGTTATAACACCAATGCTCAATCCTTTGATATATACCCTGAGGAACAAGGATGTAATAGGTGCCTTCAAAGACATCACCAGTAAAAAGATTGTGTCAGACAAAGGATAGTGACATTAAGGCCGGGTTCACACTATGTAGGACACCATCCGTTCTGTGACCCGGCTGGTGTCATTGAAGATCATCCTGGCCAGTACTGCAGTACTGGCCGGATGATCTTCATTTCTGTTGAATTGGGATGCGGCTGCATCCATGCACACCCGCATCCCAATTGACCATTGAACACAATGGGGAGTGTGGCCGGAGCTGCACTCTCCATTGTGTGACCTGTCTGGCTTGTGCAGCCGCTATTCAATTATAGCAGCCGCACAAAACTGACATCTCAGTTTTCGCTGCGGCCGCTAGGGATTCTGGCCGGAGCATATACTATGTGTATACACTCCAGCCGGGATCCCATAGACTGCAGTACAAATCTGCAACAACGGCCTTGATTAATATAAAACTTACATTGTGTGAACATAGCCTAATACAGTGGCAAATATGTACTATTGCAAATTCTGGTGCAAATTTCAAATACTCTTTTATACTACTTGTTCCACATTTACTATTTTCTAGGCAATTTCCTCTCTACATATAGTGTCTTCAGTGCAAGGGGCATGGTTTAAGAGGGGATACTGCATAAAGAATGCACCAAAATTGTCATAAAATCTTGGAGTGGTTTAAGTCAACTACTAGTTGATCTGAACTAAGATTAGATGGTCTAAAGGCTGTATTAGATGGCCCAACCTGCTATGTAAGCAAGCTCTGATCTGCTAGATCGGCACTCGCTTACACAGCCTTTTAAATGGCTTGATAATCATGTAGGGAGGGCACTTTGCTAGTGATGTTCCTGCTGCTCTTACTTTTCATCAGCCATCATCCCTGCATTTTTTATTACACGGAGATATGTGTGGCTAATGGGGGATTATCTTAGTGAATCTACAGTAGAATCGAAGCACTTTGTTCCTATCTGCATTCTGTTCATCAGGCTGCGGGCTTTGAAGTCTTCTTCTCTCCCTGCCACCCCCCCCCCCCAGGTGCTGGGAAACTGCTTGAAGTTTCCCAGGACTGGATCCATCTTTTCCAAGCACCCGGGGAGGAGCAGCAGGGAGTTGATCAGACTTCAAATCCTGCAGCCAGGGGCGTAGCTAATGTCTCCTGGGCCCTGGTGCGAGAGGTCAACTTGGGCCCCCCCCCTTTCACGACCAAGAGATGCTACTGGTAGGTGTGTGTGTGTATATATATATATATATATATATATATATATATATATATATATATATATACACACACACACTCCAAGGCAGATATAACCAATAACACCAGCATATGAGCATATAGGAAGTGAAAATATTATCACCATATATATTACCGCCATACTGTTACTGTATACTGAGACCAATATTGCCAATAATACACGTACACAAGGGGCAAATATTAACGCCACACCACAACCAATACCATCAACACATTGTTACTGACCAAATCCTGTATACTAAGACCAATAAAACACAGTACCAGATAACACGTAACAAATATTACCACATACTGACTAACACCGCCACATACTGACTAACACCACCGCTGCTACTGAATCCACTGTACACAGATCACTATCACCTTATACAGTCGTATAGAGGTGGACGCAGCTCTACACAGGTTGTATACACCATATACATTACAGCGCAGATATATCAGGTGACTCACAAGGGACGTCTTCTCTGATCGGAGTTCTTCCCTTTTCATTTTCTCCTTCTCCATCTGTCCTGGGCCGTTATGAGAACTTCTCCGAGCCACAAATCCACAGAATCTGCCAGACAAACATATTAGACTCCACACTCTGGCACCATCCTCATCTCTATTGCACATCTGTATTGGCCCCTTTACACCCTCATTTAGTGGGTAGCCCTGACACTATGTGACCCCCCTTATAGTATATATAGATGGCCCCCACTGCATGTTGCACCCCCCTTATAGATGGCCCCCTCTCCCCCCCATTATAGATGCCCCCCTCTCCTCCTATAGATAGCCCCCTCTCTCCCCCCCATTATAGATGCCCTCCTCTCTCCCCCCCATTATAGATGCCCCCCTCTCCCCTCTCCCCTTATAGATGGCCCCCTCTCCACCCTCCCCTTATAGATGGCCTCCTCTCTCCCCCCCTTGAAGATGGCCCCCTCTTCTCCCCCCCTTTATAGATGCCTCCCTCTCCCCCATTATAGATGCCCTCCTCCCCTTATAGATGGCCCTCTCTCCCCCCCTTGAAGATGGCCCCCTCTTCTCCCCCTCTTATAGATGCCCCCCTCTCTCCCCCCATTATAGATGCCCCTCTCTTCTCTCCCCCCCTTATAGATGCCCCCCCCCCCTTTCCTCTATGCTAAGCAGAATATAAAAAAAACACACAAACTCACCTGACAACCGCTCCCCTGGCGATCCTCTTCTTCTCCAGGCGCTGTGTGGTCCCCACAGTGGCGGATTAAATGTACCCTGGGCCCCGGGCTGTCCACCCAACCTGCCCCCCCCAGTCAATTCGCCCACATTATAATCTGCTACTGCGCCCCCCCCCCCCCCACACTGTCCCCAATAAACACTGCCTGCCTCCCCTCCCTGCTGGCCCAAATAAACATAATGTTTGGTCCCTTGCTGCTACCCCCAGTAAGCATTGCCCACCCCACCTCCACTGCCCCCAATAAACATATTGCCACCTCACCTGGTCCCCTGATGTTGCCCCCCCCCCAAGGTCACAGCAGCACAGAGGATGTCAGGAGAGGAGGGTGCTGATCTTATAGGAGAGGTCACAGCAGCACAGAGGATGTCAGGAGAGGAGGGTGCTGATCTTATAGGAGAGGTCACAGCAGCACAGAGGATGTCAGGAGAAGAGGGTGCTGATCTATAGGAGAGGTCCGAGAAGCACAGAGGATGTCAGGAGAGGAGGGTGCTGATCTTATAGGAGAGGTCACAGCAGCACAGAGGATGTCAGGAGAGGAGGGTGCTGATCTTATAGGGGAGGTCACAACAGCACAGAGGATGTCAGGAGAGGAGGGTGCTGATCTATAGGAGAGGTCCGAGAAGCACAGAGGATGTCAGGAGAGGAGGGTGCTGGTCTTATAGGGGAGGTCGCAGCGCCCAGCAGCACAGAGGATGTCAGGAGAGGAGGGTGCTGATCTATAGGGGAGGTCCCAGCATCACAGAGGATGTCAGGAGAGGAGGGTGCTAATCCTATAGGAGATAGTCCCCCTTTATAGATGGTCTCCCTCTTTCCCCCTTTATGGATGGTCTCCCTCTTTCCCCTCTTTAGATTGTCCCCCTCTTTCCCCCCTTATAGATGGTCCCCCTCTTTCCCCCCTTATAGATGGTCCCCCTCTTTCCCCCCTTATAGATGGTCCCCCTCCTTCTCCCCTTATAGATGGTCCCCCTCTCCCCCCTCCCTTTATAGATGGTCCCCCTCTTTCCCCCTTATAGATGGTCCCCCTCTTTCCCCCTTTATAGATGGTCCCCTCTTTCCCCCCTTATAGATGGCCCCCCTCTTTCCCCCCTTATAGATGGTCCCCCTCTTTCCCCCCTTATAGATGGTCCCCCTCTTTCCCCCCTTATAGATGGTCCCTCTCTCCCCCCTTATAGATGGTCCCTCTCTCCCCCCTTATAGATGGTCCCTCTCTCCCCCTCCCTTTATAGATGGTCCCCCTCTTCCCCCCCTTTATAGATGGTCCCCCCTCTTCTCCCTTTTATAGATGGTCCCCCTCTTTCCCCCCTTATAGATGGTCCCCCTCTTTCCCCCTTTATAGATGGTCCCCCTCTCCCCCCCTTATAGATGGTCCCCCTCTCCCCCTTTATAGATGGTCCCCCTCTTTCCCCCCTTATAGATGGTCCCCCTCTTTCCCCCTTTATAGATGGTCCCCCCCGTCAGTAAATAACACAAAAATAACAAAATACAACTCACCTACCCTGCGTTCCCCCGTCGATCATCTCTCCTTCTGCAGTCTCCGGCTGTCCCGTCCTCTCCCCGGCAGCATGCGCATCACACAGCTCCTAGTGCCGCCTGGGCCCTGACTTCCAGTACGTGCGCTCCCAGTACCGGAAGTCAGGGCCCCAGACGGCACTAGGAGCTGTGTGATGCGCGCGCTGCCGGGGAGAGGACGGGACACCCGTGCATCAGCCGGAGACTCTTGTGACCGCAATCGAAACAATGCTTGCGGTCACAAGAGTGCAGTGGCGAGGGGAAGGGGGCCTCCCAGGCGGCACTATAATGTGGGCGGCGTGGCATGGGCCCCCCCGGAGCCTCGGGCCCCGGGCGGCCGCCCAAACCGCCTACATTATAATCCGCCTATCCCCGTCCTATCCCCGGCAGCGCCGCGCATCAGTGAACTCTGTGTACGCCGGGGCTGGGACTTCCGGGACAGGAAGTGTCTCTGACATACGCTTCCTGTGCCGGAAATCAGGGCCCCAGGGAGCTCACTGATGCACGGCGCTGCCGGGGATAGGATGGGACACCCCCGGCAGCCACGCATCAGCTGGGGGCCCGGACAAGCCTGCTCTTGTGACTGCAAGCAAAACAATGCTTGCGGTCACAAGAGTAATTTAAGGGAGGAGTGCAGTGGCAAGGGGGCCTCGCGGGCCCCCCCTCGTAGCGGGCCGGGTCGCTGCGGCGACCGCGGCTACCCTGGTAGCTACGCCACTGCCTGCAGCCTGATGAACAGAATGCAGATAGAAACAAAGTGCAGACTGTGCATACACCAAAAAAATCGAACATACAAATTGAAGCCACAGGGGATCTAATTTGCTGCAGTTTTTTTTTTTACAAAGCAACTCTTAATGTGACCCAGTAGTATGTATGCCTCCTGATGAGATTGCATATGGTGCCCAGGAAATCTCCACCTGCATTGGTAAGCTGTTTATTAGTCTGCCTACTTGGCAGCACTTGATGCACTGAAACATAATATCTCAGAAGTTCTTTGTTGGATTTACGTTTAGGAAATGTAAGAACTATTTAATGGTACCAATGCCTTCACCATCCAGGAACTGCCTACACTAGGAGGAACCCAGGTCCTACTGCACCAGCCTATGGTCTGACAATGGCTGGATCCTGGTATATAACACTCAGGATATTGTTGGCTATTAGGGTATATAACACTCAGGATATTGTTGGCTATTAGGGGATATAACACTCAGGATATTGTTGGCTATTATGTGGGGAAGCATATGCTTCCCAAGACCATGTCTGACCCACCTCTAATTTGGTCATACTGGTTGAAGTTGCAGGCAGTCTAACATTCACCACAGTGTCTCGAGACTTTTTCTATTAATCCTTGCAAAAGAGCTGATACCAGTGTTGCTGCCCCCTACAGCTCTCATGTGTATTGTCCAATTTCCTGGTATCTTCTCCAAAGGATGTGCTGGGGGACAGATCCAACTTTCTTGCACTGGCACCTGTGGAGCAGCTGGACTACCTGTGCAGGTACCAACTCACATTGATAGTAGTGACAAGCACACTAGAAACCTATTATTACTTTGTACATATTATGGTGAAATATGTCACATGGAATTTTCAAACACTACCAAGCACTGAGCCCCATAAAGAATGAACGGAGCATTGGCAGTACACCTACGGTGAACTCCATCCATTTAGGAGGTGTTTCTCTGTTTTTGTGATTGGTGGGGATCTCAATAGTCACATATCCTGTGGATAAGGAATAACATTGCATAGGAATACCTCTTAAATGTTTTTCCACTAGAGTTTGTCCACACTAAAATAAAAATGTAACGAAATGTGCCAGACTTGTCTTTAATGTTTAATCTATTTTTACTGAAATAATTGTTGAATAAAATAACAATTAGGCCCGGCGGGTAACAGACAGAGTATAGAAGAGCCCTTCTCTCCATTATTGCATTCTAATGGCAAGTTATGTGCTGGGAAGTTATTACAGCAATCAAAACTTGGCTTTTATTAGAGTAATATCATATAGCAGCCCCTTTCTATGCCAGGGGCGTCAAACTCACGGCCCTCCAGCTGCTGCAAAACTACAATTTCCATCATGCCTGGACAGCTAAAGCTTTGTCTCTCCAGACATGATAGGAATTGTAGTTCTGCAACAGCTGGAAGGCCATGAGTTTGACACCTGTGTTCTGTGCTATGGAGCTAATAGTTTATTGCAAAAAGATGGAAGGTCAGATTGGGCTTTTACTTAGCTTGGTAGAGTTTATTGCAATGTTATTACAGGTTGTAGTTGCTTCAACTCATGAAAGATTCACTAACATGTGAACATGAACATGAGATGTTTTCTTTTTATATGGAGCTTATCAAACATGTTTGCTTTCATTCATGTCTTCGCTTGGTGGGTCAGGTCTATCAAACATTGTGTTTATGTCATCACTTGGGTTTCCAGTCACAATAATCCAATGATTTTCATTCTCTTCCACTTTGTGTCCATTTAGGTATGTGTGAGCAGTGATTTCACATTCCTTGCCAAATAATGTCCTGCAACAGAGATCACAAGAAATATGAAGATCTAGACCTATTGCAAGCTGTATATCTTGTGCTACATAATATATAACAAAATGGATTTGTTATATAAAAAAAACTTAACTATAACACAAAAGTTATGCTAGTGGATACAATTACACTGTAAGGCAGTGTTCACACTACGTAAGTTTTGTAATAATTACTGCGGAACTTACATTGTGCTGCCTTTAAATTAATCCCTAACGGAGTGTATACATATGGTATACACTCCGGTCGGGATCCCTAGCGGCACCGCAAGAAACTGACATGTCAGTTTTCTGTGGCCGCTATTCAGTGAATAGCGGCCACAGAAAACCTGTCAGTTCACACAACGCTCCATTGTGTACATCAGGGAATTCGGATGTGGGCGCGCACGGATGCGCCCGCATCCGAATTCAGCAGCAGTGAAGGTCATCCGGCCCGTACTGTAGTACCGGCCAGGGTGATCTTCTCTGACAACAGCCGTGTCACGGAACGGCCGGTGTCTTACTACGTGGAAACATGGCCTAATTGTATAATTATCAGTGCAATTATTATAATTGTACAATTATCAGCTCTTAAAAGTGCCAAACAGGCCCCTGAGAAGGTATATCTGACTATACCACCTCTTTTAAATCAGAGGCAATAACGAATAATCTTTCTTGACAGACATCTTGGGAGAGATTTATCAAAAGATGTAAAATATCGACTGGTGTAAACTGTCTACAGCAACCAATCACAGCTCCGCTTTCACTTGACCAGAGCTGAGCTGTGATTGGTTGCTGTCGGCAGTTTACACCAGTGTTTATTTTGCACGCTTTGATAATCCCCCCATGTCGTAAGTTTTGTGACTCTGGAAACTGGACGGGGATTTATCATTCACTATGCCGGTCATAGTGGCAAAACTGAGCAATTTTTTTTTTTTGTGTGTGAGCTGTGCAAAATCTGGGACTTCCAGGAAAAATATTTGTGCTATTTTGCTATTTGGTGCTGGTGCAGGGGGTAATAAATTCCCCAAGTGCTTTCTATGGAGTCCTCTAGTTTGCAGTATTTTACCCAATCTGTTGCGTATGTTACAGGGGATTCTAAGATATCATAGTGTAGTAAACAAGGATGGAACACTAGGAAGTCAGAATAATGAATATGGACTCTGTGGCTTACCATAGTATATACTTCCTAAGGACAGCCAAGCATTGATTTGTCTTACTGTGAACAATAAGGACTTTGGTGTTCGCCTGGAATTAGAAAAAAAAATTGTATTAATAACGCAACTAGTCAAAGCTCACTGCATCAAACTAGAAATATTGGTGGGATTTTGTTAATACTCTCAAAATCTTAATGCTGTATTACACAACACGATTTTGAGGAGAAAGTGAGCGCCGACCTGTCTGGTCAGCACTTGCTTCTCCCTCATTCCCTGCTCGCTGCCTTTGTTATTGCGCAAACACACACACACACACAAACAAACAGCAAGCGAGAGGGGCTGCCTGGGCGATCCTTAGATCAATCAATCGCCCGGGCTGCTCATTGACGTCAGTGGCAGAATGCTGCAGATGCTTCTGTTACATGAAGCGACATGCAGCAGACCATCACTGTTGTTATCTTGATTTTTCAACATGTCTGCTGGTCGTGGTCTTTTTTTTTTTTTTTTTTTTTGAATTCTAAATTTTATTCATTTTTCAAATTTTTAAAAGAGGCACACATATAACATTAGTTGTAGATACTGCAAAACAGGGACAAAGCACCTTTGGGTGCACAAACAAGAATGGGACAGAGTCAGAGAGCCAACATGGCACAACATTACCAACAACAGTTTCCGAAATAACTCCCACAGCGGGGAGACCATCCCTGAAAATGAGACACATCTCATCACGTAGAGAGAGAAGAGCTGACGCTCAGGAAAGGGAAAGAATAAGAAGCGTCAACATCTAGGGGAGGGGGGGAGGAAGACAAAGACGGGAGACTACAATACCGAGGAACACACGAAGGGAGAGGACAGTGACAACCTACACACAAACCAAGATATGAAAGGAACACACAGAGGGAGTGGAGGAGGGCGGAAGCGCCTCACTGAGATATGAGAGTCTTATATTCATCAGATTCAGCAAACTGTTCCCAATAGTACCAGGTCTGAAAGAACCGGGAATTCCGGTCATGTAGTTGTGCGGTAAGGTCCTCCATGTTTTTAAGGTCTTCCACCTTCCGCAACCACATAGAGATTGAGGGGGGAGCTGGACTCCTCCAAAGGGCAGGCATACAGGCCCTGGCAGCGTTGACCAGGTGGCGGATGAGAGAGCGGCGGTAGCCTCTTAGCAGGATGTCCGACATGTGCAGGAGGAAAAGCGACGGAGAGAAAGGAAGAGGAGAGTCTGTAAAGGTAGAGGCAATACGCCAAACCTCTCTCCAAAAGGGGACCAGTTTGGGGCAACTCCAAAAGGTGTGGAGAAGGGTCCCTTCCTCACCATAATTCCTCCAGCACAGGGGAGATACTTCAGGAAAAATTCTATGGAGGCGGACCGGAACCCGGTACCATCTCGAGAGAATCTTATAGCCCGCCTCCTGTAAGCGGGAGGAGATGGAGGAAGTGTGAGTACAGGTATATATTCGGTCCAATTGTGGACCCGTGAATGAGACATTCAAGTCTTGCTCCCAAGCAGCAAGGAATGGAGGGGGCGGCTGATCCGGGGGGGAACCCAACACGGCGTAAAGAAGGGAGAGCGAGTGTCGGAGCGGGCACCAAACGATTATCATCTGGAAAGGTCCGTAATCTGCCAGGTGCGGCCGATAATCATTTGGTGCAAACTTAGATGGGCGGACCTGCCTACCCCTTGTCCCAGCCCAGGTCCGTCCATCTAAGTTTGCACCAAATGATTATCGGCCGCACCTGGCAGATTACTGATCTTTCCGGATGGGTGCAGTTGTTGGCAATCATTAGCACTGAGATTCCCAGACACTAGCCCTGGATCCCTGATGCTAGCAAGCGTTGCTTGCTGGTGAAAGGTGGCAGAGCAAGGTTCTTCACCCCATTGCTTACCCTTTTAGCCACAGGATGCATTGAGCCTGCTTTGACTTTCAACAAGTGACAACTTACATGTCCCGGCCAAGTGCAGCCGCCTCTCCCTCTCCCCTGCTGGTCTGTAACATCATAGGAACTGATATACAAAGTAGTTTTCATGACTATAGTGCTCCCTCTTGTGGTAATTATTTAATATTACAGTGGGATCTGGCTTGTTAATAATAAACTCTGAATAACAGTCCCAAATGGGACAGGTATTATAACACAATAATATGCCATTGTACTGACACTTTCAGAAGTGAGGTAACAAATAGAAACAATGATTTCTATACTTACTGGAACAGGTAGTCCTTCATGTTCTAGCCTAAGCTGTGGGTCCAGGTAAACAACCTGCCAGCAGCTCTCATAGGAATTCTGGTCTGTTAAACTGACCTCTTGCAGATGAGACTTCTTACTGCTCTTAAGAAAGGATTTACGATCACTTGTCAAATATACCTGGAAAAAGGAACAAAGAAGAACAAATGTGTATAAAAATAATGACACATTGTGATGTGTGTGCTGATATAGAGTATTTTAATATTTTATATTCATAGAGTATTTCTAGTATTTTCTAGAGTATGTAGAGTATTTCCACTGCAATAGTGGATATATAGTTTGTCACTAGTTTTTATATGGTATCAGGTGCATGCTACACAATAATACAATACAATGGTACCTTGGTTTAAGAGTAACTTGGATTAAGAGCATTTTGGTTTAAGAGATTACAGTTTTTCAAAATTGTGACTTGGTTTAAGAGCATTCCTTTGGTTTAAGAGCTCCCTGTACTGGGTGGGAGCAGGAGTGGAGGAGGGGCATGGTCTGCAGAGCGAGGTCTACAGCTCTGTACTCTGACCAGGGAAGTCTCCCTCACCTTCCAAATCATAGCAGATCCACTTCAGGCTGGGGCTCACATCAGGGGACAGGACTGTGGAGGTTTATGCACTTACTATACATTATACTCCACATGCTGATTGCTATACTGTCCAATAACTTATAATATGACATATTCAGCTGTCTCTAAATGTCTCATTTTCATTTGTTTTACATGTTGTTCAGAATAAAAAAAAACATTATTTTTTATGCTCGTAATCCAAAGCACCACTGTATATGTGTTTTGTTCTTTAAACGCATATTACACTTTAAGACAGTTCTATAATAATAATTGCTGGAATCACTTACATGGCCCATGAATTCTTCTGCTGTCATCAAGGCAAAATTCTGTCCATAGCACAAAGGTTCTCCAGGCTCGCTACCATCTACACTGTCACAAAATACAAATCTACAGTCACATTCTATGAAGGAATGATTTCTACAACTCATGGCACATGGAAAACAGTTCTATATTAGATGTCTATTATTAGGGGGGGGGGGGGACACATTCCGGTCAACGCACGTGGCCGAAACTATCATCAGTTCACCAAATGCCACGCAATGCTGCCGGGTGAAAGCATGGGGGTTTAGTTTCAGCCGCATGTGTTTATCTGACACGTGGTAAATAGAGATGAGCAAACCGGGTTCGGGTTCGAGTCCATCCGAACCCGAACGCTCGGCATTTTATTAGCGGGGGCTGCTGAAGTTGGATATAGCTCTAAGGTTGTCTGGAAAACATGGATACAGCCAATGACTATATCCATGTTTTCCACATAGCCTTAGGGCTTTATCCAACTTCAGCAGCCACCGCTAATCAAATGCCGAAAGTTCGGGTTCGGATGGACTCGAGCATGCTCCAGGTTCACTCATCTCTAGTGGTTAAGCAACATTCGGATACAGCCACATGTAACATTTCCTGACTAATTCTGTAGGGGAAAGTCCACACCAAAATGTGCATCACTGACTTACCAGCAGAAAATCTGCAGCATGTATAGTACTTGTGAATAGAGATGAGAGAACTTTACGTATGCTTGTGTTCTTTCAAATCCAAACTCTCAGCATTTGATTTCCAGGGGCTGAAGTTGTATGCAGCCCTAGGGAGTCCTGAAAAACATTGATAAAGCCTATGGCTGTATCCATGTTTTTAAGGCAGCATTAGGGCTGCATCCAACTTTTTCAGCCACTGGTAATCAAATGCTGAGAGTTTAGGTTCGGATGAACTTCATAGTCTGTCCTTTACAGTGTACACCATGGAAATAAGTGGTTGCACACAATTTCATAATGCCTACCTTGTAATAATGAAAGCATTTCTGCCGCAGGGTTTGACATTGCTGCTGGCACTGACGCCGCATGGTGCAGTCAGGTGGTCCTTTGCATGGATTGCACTTTCTTCTGGGTTTGCAGACAGGGTATAGTTACCGTGTACTGGAGATGGATTACTCAATGACTGCTCACTGTTTTCTGGATTGAGTAACATAATAATATCTCCAAAATGAAGATATCCATCCTTAGAAATGGAAAGCTCTGCCTGATGTATTAGGAAAGAAAGGTTATTTATAGAATCCTTTGACTTGCCACTGACCTAACAGGTTCTGGCAAATATATACACATATTACATATTTATTTCTTACCTTTTTTAAAACATTTGTCTTAAGATTGCTGGACTTCTGTACTAGGAGTTCTCCTTTTTCTCTTTTTTCTAAGAAATCTTTCAAAAGCTCCTACATGACAAATAACACCCAGTACATAGAGGTTATTATATATCAGATTCGGGTTCTATGATATAGTATAAATAACTGAGCACATCATCCTGTGAGTTACTGCTAGTATATTCTCTATTATCAGGCCAGTAAAATCTAAGGGCCGTAATAGACGTCCTGATCACTGTAGTAAACAAGAGCAGATCTGCCTATTACAGAGCTTGATTATCATGCAGCAAGGGCTGTATGTATGTGTATATATATATATATATATATATATATATATATATATATATATATATATAGTTAGTTATGTCAGTGCAGCCCTTGCTTTAGAGGTGAAGTACATACATTACCTATCCATGCTTCCTGATGTTCTCTTTGCTTCTGCCCGCTCCCAGCAGTCTCCGGTGGCACTTCAAAGCCGGTGTCTAAAGTAACAGGCTGCTGTGCCAATCACTGGCTGCGGCAGTCCCGTCCAAGGCATTGATTGGCTGAGCAGCCTGTCACTTTGCAGACTGGCTGAAGTTGCACCGACAGCTGCAGGGGACGTGGAGAGGTAATGTCGGCCAATGATCATTGTCTTTATTACATAGAGTGATAATCTGCTCTGAGTTGGCGTAGGTTTCCTCTGCGCACTCACTGGTGCACACAGGATTTATGTAGAGGCAGTGCGTAATGTCGGAGCTGCAGGGACTTTTTTAAGCCCGGCGGAGAAAACGCCAGTCTTTATAAATGTCCCCCTTAGTCTATTGATATGAGATACAAAAGTTCATGTGGATATGATTCACATTGATGGACAAACATGAATAAACTCCCTATTCTCTGTAGGAAAGGAAAGAGTAAACCGTAGCTGGGTGGCTCAGGTAACAGCTTACTGTATATCTTCCTAAACAATAAGGTTGGGTAGTAAAAAAAAAACAACTTGCCGCACCTATTCTTTTTCCCGACATTTTCGGTCCGTGGAGGGTCAGAAGATAGACAAAACAACTGAAGGCAATGGGCTCAGCTAACTTTAGTTTAAGATGTATGGGTACCTTAAAGGAGAAGTCTGGCGAAAATTTTTATTACATTTTTGTATTGTCCCCCAAAAGTAATACAAATCCCCAATATACACTTATCACGGAAAATGCTTATAAATTGCTTTTTTCCCTGCACTTCCTACTGCTTCAAGGCTTCACTTCCTGGATAAAATGGTGATGTCACGAACCGACTCCCAGAGCTGTGCGGGCTGTGGCTGCTGGAGAGGATGATGGCAGAGGGATGCTCAGTGTCCCTCCAGTGCCCTGTGTCCCTCAGTGTTCCCCTGCCATCATCCTCTCCGGCAGCCACAGCCCGCACAGCTCTGGGAGTCGGGTCGTGACATCATCATGTTATCCAGGAAGTTACATAACCATGTTATCCAGGAAGTGACATCACCATATTATCCAGGAAGTGACATCACCATGTTACCCAGGAAGTGACATCACCATATTATCCAGGAAGTGACATCATCCTCTCCAGCAGCCACAGCCCACACAGCTCTGGGAGTCGGGTCGTGACATCACCATGTTATCCAGTAAGTGAAGCCTTGATGCAGTAGTAAGTGCAGGGAAAAAAGCACTTTATAAGCATTTCCCGTAATAAGTGTATATTGGGGATTTGTATTACTTTTGGGGGACAATACCATACTTTTATAAAAATTTTTGCCTGACTTTTTCTTTAAAGAGTACCTGTCACTAAAAATTGATCCCACCAGGTCTCACTGTTGACGCAAGGTGCGATACTACCGCAATCCACTCCCCGATCAGCTGATGATTCCGACAATGTAGGCTTATAGACTTGCGTAGTCAGATTTAGCTGTTACGGAGCCACGGCTGGGGGGTGGATTGCGTTCTCTTCCTATAGCTTCAGATCAGAGTGGGTGTCAGCCGTGAGATTTGCTTTGATCAATAACTTTTAAAGTGACTGATGACCTCTGCCCGTGTCATAAACTCCATTCTATGCAAGGGCGGATTCCGTCTTTGGTCCAAAGAATGAAGTGTGCACATACCTTATGCCTGTACATTTCATGTGTTACTTACTTTCTTGTTTGTCTTAGCGTCACTGTCATTTTTTTTGCAAGAAATCGTTAGTACTGGCGATTTTAAGAAACTTTGTTATTGGGCAAATATGCCATTATCTGCATTTAAAAAAGACTTTTTCCAGTCCCTCCCCTCCCTCCTCTCTCTCATTCACTGCTCATTATCAGGAAATCAAGGACTCTTTTACATCAGTCAAGCCCTGTGTAACCTATGGAGAGGGGAGGGGGAGGAGGGAGATTAGTCGTCAGCAGAGAGCAGAGAACAAAGAATTAGACAGCGGGACCTGTGTGAAAGCCGGTATTCAGAGGCCAGAGATCAGTGCTGACTTCAGAGGAGATAGCCCGGTGATGTAGCTGTAAATTAACTCTTTGTTGTCCTGTTTTGGTGCCTCATCTCCCTCCACCCCTCCCCTCTCCATAGAAAACCATGAAGACTGCTTAAACTGCTTTTTCATTATAAAAATTCATTTTTCAGCTAATAAACCCAATTACAAAGTTTCTTTTCTTAAAATTGCCTGTACTATTGATTTCTGCAAAAATAAATCTAAACGACATTGACACTTTAAAGGATTCCCTGCAATCCTGAGCTACCAGGCGATTTTGGCTGCGACACAGGTTAAGTAGCCAAAGATCATTGTGTCTGTCTGAGAAAGTGAACACTGCCGCACTGTTGCAGTGACCACTACCACAAATCCAACCTGAATGTTGTGTTTACGGCAACTTAGGAGCCGCAACATGACCCCATTCACTCTGTATTCACTCAGCAGCACAATCCAGTCAATGTGACCGCTTTCTCAGCCAGAGTCCATGTAGCCTTAACCATAGACACTCACCCTGTAGCCAAAACCATAGTCAGTCACCATGTAGCCCTAACCATAGACAGTCACCATGTAGCCCTAACCATAGTCAGTCACCATGTAGCCCTAACCATAGTCAGTCACCATGTAGCCCTAACCATAGTCAGTCACCATGTAGCCCTAACCATAGTCAGTCACCATGTAGCCCTAACCATAGTCAGTCACCATGTAGCCCTAACCATAGTCAGTCAGCATGTAGCCCTAACCATAGTCAGTCACCATGTAGCCCTAACCATAGACAGTCACCATGTAGTCCTAACCATAGTCAGTCACCATGTAGCCCTCACCATAGTCAGTCACCATGTAGTCCTAACCATAGTCAGTCTCCATGTAGCCCTAACCATAGTCAGTCACCACGTAGCCCTAACCATAGACAGTCACCACGTAGCCCTAACCATAGACAGTCACCACGTAGCCCTAACCATAGACAGTCACCATGTAGCCCTAACCATAGTCAGTCACCATGTAGCCCTAACCATAGACAGGCACCATGTAGCCCTAGCCATAGTCAGTCACCACGTAGCCCTAACCATAGACAGTCACCACGTAGCCCTAACCATAGTCAGTCACCATGTAGCCCTAACCATAGACAGGCACCATGTAGCCCTAACCATAGACAGTCACCATGTAGCCCTAACCATAGACAGGCACCATGTAGCCCTAACCATAGTCAGTCACCATGTAGCCCTAACCATAGACAGTCACCATGAAGCCCTAACCATAGACAGTCACCATGTAGCCCTAACCATAGACAGTCACCACGTAGCCCTAACCATAGTCAGTCACCACGTAGCCCTAACCATAGTCAGTCACCACGTAGCCCTAGCCATAGTCAGTCACCACGTAGCCCTAACCATAGACAGTCACCATGTAGCCCTAACCATAGACAGTCACCATGTAGCCCTAACCATAGTCAGTCACCATGTAGCCCTAACCATAGTCAGTCACCATGTAGCCCTAACCATAGTCAGTCACCATGTAGCCCTAACCATAGTCAGTCTCCATGTAGCCCTAACCATAGTCAGCCACCATGTAGCCCTAACCATAGTCAGTCACCATGTAGCCCTAACCATAGACAGTCATCACGTAGCCTTAGCCATAGTCAGTCATCACGTAGCCCTAACCATAGTCAGTAACCATGTAGCCCTAACCATAGTCAGCCACCATGTAGCCCTAACCATAGTCAGTCACCATGTAGCCCTAACCAGTCAGTCACCATGTAGCCCTAACCATAGACAGTCACCATGAAGCCCTAACCATAGACAGTCACCATGTACCCCTAACCATAGACAGTCACCACGTAGCCCTAACCATAGTCAGTCACCACGTAGCCCTAACCATAGTCAGTCACCACGTAGCCCTAGCCATAGTCAGTCACCATGTAGCCCTAACCATAGACAGACACTATGTAGCCCTAACCATAGTCAGTCACCATATAGCCCTAACCATAGTCAGTCACCATGTAGCCCTAACCATAGTCAGTCACCATGTAGCTCTAACCATAGTCAGTCACCATGTAGCTCTAACCATAGTCAGTCACCATAGTCAGTCACCATATAGCCCTAACCATAGTCAGTCACCATGTAGCCCTAACCATAGTCAGTCACCATGTAGCTCTAACCATAGACAGTCACCACGTAGCCTTAGCCATAGTCAGTCACCACGTAGCCCTAACCATAGTCAGTCACCACGTAGCCCTAACCATAGTCAGTCACCATGTAGCCCTAACCATAGTCAGTCACCATGTAGCCCTAACCATAGACAGACACTATGTAGCCCTAACCATAGTCAGTCACCATATAGCCCTAACCATAGTCAGTCACCATGTAGCCCTAAGCATAGTCAGTCACCATGTAGCTCTAACCATAGTCAGTCACCATGTAGCTCTAACCATAGTCAGTCACCATGTAGCCCTAACCATAGTCAGTCAGCATTTTTATAGGAAATCTGTCATCACTTTCATTGTGCCAGGACCATGAGCTGTCAGGTCCCTGCCCCACCAGCCTTGGCGGACAGATCTCCCCTATTGGGGTATGGGAGGGAGATCTAGCAGTCACAGCAGATGGAGCCACCAGGGATGACTCATGGTTCGGGCAGCATCAAAGTGAGGTCAGGTTCCTTTAAACACATACTGATGTATATAACTATATATATATTACTTGCCATTTCTGAGACTACGGGAAAGAGTAATAATGTTTCCTGACAGAAAACTAGTTGCTGAATGTTTATAGACGTGCCCTAATATACATGTGACATCCCATCAACTCCTATAGTCAGTGACTAATACTAACGATGACTGGTGGTCAGTGGGGGCCCTACTGGTCAGTACTCGGGCTAGTGGCGCTTGTTGAACTACAGCGGCCCCTTGAGGTTCAAGTGGGAACTGCAGCATAGCCCCATTCACTTGAGCAATTTCCAGCACCGCTCAGCAGTGAAGCTGTATCCATAAGACAGGAGGCCCATCACTCTCTCTGTCTCTCTCATACAGTGGCCCCCACTCTGTGGATCTCCAGCTGCCGGGGCATGCTGGGAGTTGTAGTTTTACAACAGCTGGAGGGCATTGCTCTAATATAGAGAGCATACTATAGACCATCAGATACCTCGTCCAGGCACACATCCTCATTCCAGTTCCCGACTCGCACGGAGGAGCAGAAGGTCCGGACGCTCATGATGATGGCAGTCCTGGCTCAAATCTTCAGTGTACTATGGCTGCTATAGGAACTGCAGCCTGTTTACAAGTTACTATGGCAACCCAGATGCAGACGTGAGCTGACGTGATGACGTTTTTAAAATCCGACGCCATGTTGGTTGTGGCACGGGCGCTGTGGAGCATAATGGAGCGCTGGTGACATCTAGCGGTTGTATGGGGTGTCAATTGTTACCTGAGTGCTTATGGTGACATCTAGCTGTAGCAATTGGTATTGCATACGGTTTTACATAAAAGTAGCTAAAGGGAGGAATATTTACTGCATATCAGTGACGACTGTCTTTATTAAGGTGCTCTATGCACACTATGGGAATTTTTTTTTTTTTTTTTAAATACATGTACATTGAGGGTGTTCACACATTCAATTGCCATTAAAAACTTGAATAATAATATACAAATAAATATATTATTATTATTGTTATTATTATTATTATTATAATTCAAGTTTTTAATCGCAATTTAAGGATTAAAAACCTTATCAACAGGGCAGCTTATGGAGGGTCTATGCTCTGTAACACCTGTGACAGGAGAGCTAGTGATATAAACTGCAGTGTGTGGTATTGTGTTGGGTCTTTAGAGTTGTTGCCGTTCACAATTTATTTCACAACCCATATATCATAATCTCATCCGCCTATCTCAGATACACACAGGATAGTTTTAGATAAAGCCAAGAAATGTATCAGTATTAGGGCCCCTCACACTATGGAAATCGGCGCCGACATTTAACCCCTGCCCGCAGACTCCACGCCGAATCCCACCTGCTATCTCTTTCGATGGGAGGCCTAGTGCGCCTCCACTCTCCGCGCCTCTCCATTTAAAGAATTGATGTATCAATTCTTTAAATGGAGAGACGTGGAGAGTGGAGGCATGCAAGCCCTCCCATTGAAAGAGATAGCAGGCGGGATTTGGCACAGAGTCCACGGGCAGGGATTCAAAGCGGAATGCCGGCGCGAATTCCGTAGTGTGAACGGGGCCTTAAACTATTCCCCACAGCTGTACTGATTAAAATGACCAAGACAGGCTATATGTAGTGCCAACATAGCAACAGGGGCACAAATCAGTGCCTATGAAAATATGCAAGCCAGATGAGGGCCTCTACAAATGTCTTACTCAAAGTGCCCCTGTTAGGGATGTCATAATTATATTTTGTATATTTAGTGAAGCCATTACAATATGACGCTGACCTTCTAAACAAAAAGATGTTTTAGACTCCTTAAAACTTAAGTAAGTAAACACTAGTGCTATGCAAGTAACTCTTTTCATACCTCAGCCAATGTAACAATGACACAAGCCTTAGTAGAAGAACACCCTCCCCCCTAGAATATATATACTGGCTGCCATCTTTGAATAAACTAGATTCACCATAACCATCAGTGTGTTAGTGTAGTTACTCATTGCGCACTATAAACTTTATAACTTGTAATTCGGAACAGATCAATATGACTTGGGGTGCAACCATATCACCCCTACAATAATAAAACACTGATCTCTGCCATGGTCCTGTACTGCTACCTACTCTCTACATCCAAGGACCTGCCAAGGAGAGCCATATACAGCCTCAGGTTTTTGTGGGCCCTTGGGCTCACAAAATCAGCACACTATGCACCCATCATCCACACACTATGTAAACTCCCATTATTCATCCACTATGCAAACACTCATCATCCACCCACTATGTAAACATCCATCATCCACACATTATGCGCAATCACTTGAGACACCACTAACATACAGAAACTGAACTGGGTCTGGGCCCCTAGAGGAGCTGTAGGCTGTGGCTCTTGCCTAGGCAAGCAGGGTGCTGATACCGGCCCTGGCCACATAAATGGGGTATTTCAGCCCCATAATTAATAAAGGTGTTATTTAGTAAGTGTATATAGTGTAATGTACTTCCCTCAGTCCTTTAGCTGAAACCACCTGGTGAGCTTTTTCTATCTGCTTTGTGTGGTGCAGTTCCACGTGGTGGCCATTATTGCATTAGTACGGTGTCTGTGGGGTGGTGGGACCCGGAGCCCAGGGGGGACTATGTCTTGCAGCATTGGGGCTGCAACTGGGTCACTACCCCCTTTGGCGCTGTTGTTGTTGCAGTGGTGGTCGCCACATAGGGGTGTGCCATTCGGGACCCACACATATCAGGAACTTTGACATGGTGTGTGGGCTTATGCATTTTGATCAAATTGTAACTAACTCCTGATGTTAGCAGTATATAGGGCAAAGCCGGGGTCCGGGCTCCGGGCTCAGACTTTTTTTTCCCCAAAAAAACTACCAGGGAAGAGGTGGGTGAACGAAAACAACATGCACTTAACTTCCCGGTTCTGGTGCTGTGGTCCACTATCATCTGCTTTCTGAACAGAGAAGGGACTTGGGACGTGACATTCAGAGACTGCTCAGCCAGTCAACGGCCATAGCAGGATCCCACCTTGGCCACTAATTGGCCTGACACATCACGTCCCAGGTCCCATACTCAGACCTAGAAGCTTCTGGGAACCGGAGTGGATGACAGCAGATGCCAGTGCTGGAGCTGGGGAGGTTAGTGCATATTGTTTTTTTCACCCACCTCCTTCCTGGCAGTTTTTTTTGGGGGGGAAAGTCCAAGCCCGGAATTCTCCTTTAAACTGTGTAAGTTTACACTGTCTATTAACTAAGCATTTTTATTTCCCCACATTGTATTACCTCCCCCCACTCCTGGTCTTCTCTCCTGTGCTCCGCAGCTTCCCACTCCCTGACAGGCTGCTCAGACGAGAGAGGTAAGGTATCTGGTGTTTGGCAGTTGTTAGCCCTCGGCCATGCACCGCTGTTACATGATGAGCGGTCGGCACCTGATGATTTTAGGTCCAAACCTGTCTCTTTTACATGGAGCAATAATCATCCGAATGGGCCCGATTTGGCCAATTATCGCTCCGTGTAATAGGGCCCATAGTCTTGTTCTGTGTTTTTCTAGGGTGGCTGCATAGACAACCATTGACAGCTGAAACCTCATCTCATGACTTTGTTGACACATGATGTAATGAATATAATGATTAATGGCTGGCTCTAGTGGCTCCTCAACAACAATGGTTGGCTGTGGTATGGATATGGGGGGCTAAACATAGAACTGCTGTGAACAGGACAATAAAGTATATATATATATATATATATAATCACACAATAGTGCTGGAACTCTGCCACCTGCCTCTAATTTTACAGCGGACGCCACAGATCACTTCCTGAGCACATCTGACTATGTCCTGACAATAGGCCATCATTTTCCTTTAATGAGCGCAGCAGGGATCAGGTCTCGCTGTGGACCACCATAGGCTTTGTACTTTATATACTTTGTGCTTAGAGGTTTAGACGGATATTAGCTAAACATAAATAACATTTATATGAAGCATCTGTCACTTCCAAAGGTTTAGTGTGTCAGAAATCCTCAGACTCTGCGTCTACCAGACGTCTGCTCCTAATCGCACATGGGCTTACAGGACTGGGAAAAGTCAATATGTGCAAGTACGTGTGTAAATGCACATACACCTGGAGGGTGATGGCTCTGTAATGGAATCGGCAGGAAACATCTGTTTAGTACAGTCAGAGATACAGCCGAAGCCCCCAATAGTCTTTGACTTTTAAGCTGCATTGTATTAAGATAAATCACTTCCATTTCATCACAAATTGTTTTGTATGTATTGATATGATGCAGACTGTGGCGCATACATACATATGCCTTCCAGATGCGGCCATTGACTCAGCTCTGTTAGTTAACACTTTAGCTGGATGGCTGCAGGATGCTTAACAAACTGCAGTTCCTTTTATGTTCAGCAAGGAAGGGCTCCACCTATAATCACATTCATGTGTTGGTAAGCAGACCATGCAGCTGTATCTGTGAACACGGAGCTGGAGGCTGGCCAAGAGCGAGCAGATATTTGAGGAGTTTACCATTATTTAAGGAACAATAGAGGTAACTACGCCCATCCTGAGTGTAAGGTTGCAGCTATGACAAAACCACTGAACCGTTAGGCCCATTCAGGGTTTTTTTTTTTACATTATCCTTTGAAATGATTATCTAGAGACTGACCACATCCAGCTGGTTTACTTTGAGACAGATAAATGTAAAGTCACATGTACAGCTACATCTAGGATCACAATTCCAGTCACATACAGAAAATGTATTTCCATACATATTATAAAACTGCATAAATACTAGAAACACAAAGCTGTGTCTGCTGTCAGTCCATTTTTTTGTGGTTTCTCCTGTGTGTTTTTTTTTTTTTTTTTACTGTGTGTCTCAAGGTAGTGTGGCCCAGAGCACAGGGGGCTATTGGACTACTGTTTTGCTCCCCCCTCTGGCACTGTTGTTGTTGTGGTGGTCACCACATGGGGCTGCAACATTTTTAGTTAGGGACCCACACGAATCAGGAACCTTGACGTGGTGTGTGGGCTTATGCACTGATGAAAATGTAACCTACCTACTTTTCCTGCTCTCTGGTCTTCAGTTCAGGTGCGGTTTGCAATTAAGCTCCATTTACTTCAATGGAACCAAGTTTGAAACCCCACCCAATCTGGAGACAAGAGCGGGGCAAAAGTGGTCATGTTTTTGTAGCGCTGAAGAGATGGCCAGACCCATGTCAAAATTTACTTATACCACATGCCAACCAGACAGGAGGGTATTACATTTGTTTATTAGTTCCACTAGCCATCCATTGCAGAGAAGGTGGTTGATGGAGTTCCTTCCCAAAGCCCAAAATGGTCTAGTTTCACCCTGCTTGCTTGCAAACCGTGGACAAGTCTCCTCCAGTCTACAGGCCCTTTAAGCGAGAACGTAGGCTGCTTTTTTATTATGTATATCCTGATCAAGGTGATTTATGTATGCGGTCATCTTCACTTAACAACAATAGGCTGCAACAGAGACTTATCCAATGTGGACATTCATCCTGTTCTTGTGTATTGCACAATACAGCCTTTGTTTGCTGACAGACCTGCAGGACAAGCGTGTGGATTAGAAAACTTCCTGTAGCATAGCATCTGATTGTCAGGTCACTCTCATGGTTAGACAGAGTTTTCACTACCATTGCCATAGTAGAGGATTACCCAAACTATACATCCCCTTCCCCTTATACTGGCAGGATTCTAAACTGCATAAACTGAGGAGACATATGTCTATAAACGGGCACCATCTTGTACTGACAGTATTCTAAATCAATACTAAAAAGTGTTAGTAAAAGGAGACAAGGGTAAATGGAGTTTAGAATACCCTAAATTCATGTCATGTACTATTGTTAGGTGCAAAATAATAGCGTACATCAATACCAATGATTGTAGGAGAGATAGAAGCATAGATAAGTGTGACTGCAGCAGATATATTAGTATTTATAAGGCTTGGTTTATACAACGTTGCCCTTTCCATTCAATGTATATATTAGCAAACCTGGTAAAAAGGAATGCCAACGTATTCTGCAGCATATCAACAGAGGGCCCGTTAAGCCTAATGGACCATCATAGTCAACTAGTCCCACAAAATAAATAAATGTATACTTTAGAGGTTGAAAGGGGTTGAATGTGACCCTTGTTGATTACATTTGGCCCTTTAAACTCAATGGGTCCACTGTCCATATGCTGTAGTTTACATGTGCATTCCCTTTTGACAGGTTTGTCAACATACACCATATGGATACAGCAAGCCACTGAGAGCTGAAAAGGAGGCAGCCATAAAAACATGTTAGGGGGATTTCACCTTGTTTTCCCTTACATGAAGGTGCTGTGCAGTGTTATCACTACCAGCCTCACATCTGGATTCCAACTTCATAGTAAATCTCCTAGGGCCTATAAGTAACAACAATTGCCCATAACCACCACACAAGAAGTGTCTATAACTTCATCTTTAATTAAAAGTATCAAAATAAAAGCAGAAATGCCCAAAAGAAAATAATAATAATTTACAAGTGAGAGCTCTTGTGTAATTCTGTGGGGATATGTGGGGATACATGTCACACTTCCATTCTCTGGTGAGCAGTAGAGGAATGCATGTAGCCGGTCCCTTTTGTCAGCCATTATCATGACATCATAGAGAGAGAATGCACACACAGCCCTTGGAGTTTCCTGCTCCAGTTTCTCAGCTTCACGGCTATCATTCATATTTAAAGCTTTGGCTCATAAATAATACCATTCACTAAACTAGCTCCTTGAGAAGTCTCCCTGCCCTTTACTCTGTATACTACGCACATACAAGAAGAGCTGCGAATCATACAAATAACTCCAGGTTCAAGACCCTTTCTCTATACTACTGGGAGGAGTAATAACATCCCACTTTTTTCTATTAAAAATATAATTGCTACAATAAATGTAACCTGCACTATTTTAGTGCTTTCATTTGCATAACATGTTGCTGTGTAGATGTGGAGCCTCTGTGCTAACTCGACAGCTCAGGTACTGCCTGGAATTCCGGGATTCAGCCTATTACCTAGGTAGGCGGTACCCGGGCTGTCTCCTCCTTCCACACAGACCAGAAAGGCATCAGGAATCAAATGCAGAAGGTTCAACAAGGTTCGAGTTCTATAGAACCTAAGATTTTCCGATGTTCGATCATCTCTAAATAGAATCAGCGGCAGCAGACCGCCGCTATCTCCTATGGCCGCCCAGACAATCTAAAGATTGCCTGGGCAGCCCCCTACCCCACCCGCTTACTGTTGGCACGTGTAATAGCGCTGGCAGCGAGTGGGGAACATGGAGTAAGCGAGTGCTGACCTGACAGGTCTGCGCTCGCTTGCTTCCGCTGATCACCCCGTGTAATAGGGGCTTTAGAGATGTTTTCGCTCAGCAGTTGATCTCCAGAAGATGCTACAGAAGTTGTAAGCCGCCCTAGGGGATGCCAGGAACACGTTTTCCAGAAGTCCCCAGGGTGGCATTCAACATCTGCAATCTCGGGGAATCAAATGCCGAGCGGTTAAAAGGTCCATTCAACACTACATATCAGTTCTGGCAGAATTAGGCTTTAATGTTATAGCTGATCGGTTTGCTATTCAGTATAGAATTTATCTAAAGATAATTGGAATCTGGGTGTGCCCACTGGGAATATATTCACATCCTCTGTCCTGGAAGGGAGTGGTGGGACAAAATACTTAACAGCTCCATGGAAAGATTTCACATTGTACAGTAGGAAGGAGACAGGGATCCAAGCAAACCATAAAGCAAAAATCGCAAGAGCTTCTGCATGTATTGTCTGTGTCACCTTCTAATGGAGGTGCAGGTCTGATGAGCAGCTACTGTAAAACTATACATACTGGCAGTAAAGAGATTTTTAAGGGTTAAGGTGGTGGAGTGGGATTATTACCATACTAGCAATTTGAATGCACTGGTTGTATTATCTTATCATATTAGGCCTTGGAATCATGATAAAACATTGTTTAACACTGACACTATTTTCCCAGGATAGTTTTATTCTTCCACAGAACATAGTAGCGGCCTCTCTGGAGCGAGGCTCTTATGGCACTGATGGGCGCTTTAAGTGGTGTTTATGTGCAACTAATTTATCAAATAGTTTTATGTGGGTTTGTAGAAAGCTACATACGCGTAAATGTGTTCTTTTAGTTATATGTCTATCACACTTACAATTATCTCTCTTACAGCAGCAGATAACAATGGCAGACGAGTGTGAAGAGTCTGAAGCTTATTTGTGCAGTTGTTGTGGAAAAGGAATAAAATAATCAAAAAATGTATAACATTTGTTAATAACTTACAAAAATAGGTAACTGTCTATGTAACAGCATGCACCATTCAATAGGATGCCTGTTCTTTGCATTTATACTATTCTGCAACTGTGCTAATAGCACACATTCATTTACAGCAGAAATAAAAAGTTGTGTGTAATAAATGACAAAAATGTATAAATGTAGATGGAAAATGTTAGGGTACATCGATTGCATTTGTACAAAAGGAGGAGGCGGCAAGTTTCTTAAATAAACGTATTCCTACAAGTTCATCAATTGGAATAAACCTTTATGAGATTTGCACAAAAATTTGCAACAATGATGAACCCAGCTATTTCTAAACACGTAAGGCAAAGCAATTATTAGACGCATTTGGCCAATTTTCGGCCATTACGGCCGATAGTCACTTAGTATAATAAAAGGCAACAATCAGCCAACATGCACAATGGGATAGCAATGATCTGCTGCCGCTGCACTGTGTAATAGAAGCGCCTATCTCCTGTGGGCTCCCAGGACAATCTTGAGGTCGATCGTCCGGGGTGCCGATCCCGCAGCCCCCGCACCTGCTTGCTGTTGGCGCATGTAATAGTGCCAGCAACAAACGGGGAGCGAGCACTGACCTGAGAGGTCTACGCTTGCTTGCTCCTGCTGATCGCCTTGTGTTATAGGGGGCTTTAGTAAATTCCCCCTATGGATCTCTAACTAGAATGTTTCCCATCAAAAACCACAGTCATATTTGCTTCAGTTCAAAAGCAAATTTCCAAGAATTCATACAGCTGATACACCTCAAGTAACAGAATTTGTGGTCATAGTCTGAGTCAAAGAAAAGTATTGGCACCTGTGCCAACTTCACATGACTTGTGGCATTTTTAATTTTATTTTACATGATCTGTGCATAAGATCAGACTCATCCTTTGGCTAGGGGATAAGTTTTATCACTGGGAATCCCCCTTTAGGGTAGCTTCACAGGTACCACATTGCAACGGATTTCACACTACGAGTTCCACAGCGAAATCCGTTGCGATACTCTGTACTGTCATTTTCTCATTCCTCTGCAAAAATGTAAAGCCCTTTCCCACTTCACCCACAGCTGCTGGGCTAATATGTTTTTTAATGCCATTCTGAACATGACATTTCTGTAATTAAAAAAAAAAAAAAAAAACAACACACATTTAAAGGGATAGCCTTAGCATACACATTGGATATTAGTGCTATATCATATCAATTTTCCATGTAGAACTGACAAAGACAAGGTGGCACTGTACTTCCAATCAGGTGAACTTATGGGATCAATACATTCAGACCCCCACTGTTTGGAAGCCATGATATAATCAAACCTTATGCATTATCAATATGGAGACATCCCCTTTAACAAATCAAGCTGAATAAACCTGGTAAACATGGTCTCTATGCATGCCATTTTCTTATTGCAGCTTTATGATGTGTGTTATTTTATTACAATGTGGCACATACAGACACAGCTTAGAATTCATTACAACCTTGAGTAGGCAGGTCACTAAAAATCCCAGTTTTCTGTCTAAATACCCACTCATGCCCAAACAACAGTTTAAGGCAGGGCGGTCGGCTTCATTCGTGGGCAAAGATGAAACACAAGTTTAAGGTGCAGGGATGGGCAACATTTCCTACATTGACAGGAAATGGGTGAAGCCTTACTTGAAAATATTACTCAGACGCTCATACTTTGTAGGAAATGTCTTCTGATAGCCACGGCTATTGGTTTCCTGTTTTCAGTTCACTATTTTCCCTTGGCATTACCTAAAATGGACAGGAAGGGCAGAGGATGAAGAGGTCACAGACGGAATACCTCATGAAAATACATTGAATAAACTGAATCATTAAGAAATAAGCTGGAATGCCAAAAAGTAGAGGAACCAAGAGTAAATATATGATGGATGCTCAGCCATGTGCATCTGATGGGACATGGTGCAATTTTTTCAGACTGTTGGTATATGTTCCATCATGCACTACTCCATCTACAGTACAACTAATTATATATATATATACATATATATACACACACACACACAGTGGCACCTTGGTTTAAGAGTAACTTGGTTTAACAGTGTTTTGGTTTAAGAGCTCACAGTTTTTCAGAATTGTGACTTGGTTTAACAGTGTTTTGGTTTAAGAGCTCCCTGTACTGGGTGGGAGCGGGAGTGGGGGAGGGGCATGGTCTGCATTGCGGGGTCTACAGCCCTGTACTCTGTCCCAGGAAGCCTCCTCACATTCCAAATCATAGCAGATCCACTTCATGCTGGGGCTCACATCAGGGGACAGGACTGTGGAGGTAATCTCTCCATAACAGTCACCCCCTCTCTCCCCGGACAGAAAGTGCTGCATGTATGTGCCCACATAAGTCCTGCTCATTCCTTCATGTTCCCTGCAGTCTCTGTCAGCCCTTGTGCTTCCCATCCTCTCCATTACTGTACAGTAACTTATAATATGACATATTCTGCTGTTTCTGAATGTTTGTTTCATCTGTTTTACCTGTTATTCAGAACAAATCATTATTTTTGGGCTGTGGAACAAATTGTCTGCATTTCTATGATTTCTTATGGGAAAATTTGCTTTGGTTTAAAAGTGATTTGCACAGTCCTGGAACGAATTATCCAAGGCACCACTAATATATATATATATATATATATATATATATACACACCCACACACACACTCTGGAGCATACTTACTAGATAGTACCCTGGTACCTGTACCAATTGGTAAGAATGTGCTTTTTTGGCATTAGCCTCCTGCTGACCATGTGATTGCCAGGTGCCCATTGAAGAGCACAGATGCAGTGTACTGCTGCAATATCAGGGTTTGTTCCCTCTTTAACCAGCGGTGCTAGCAACAATTTTAAGTCACAAATATTCCTTCAAGGTCTTTTCTGATCTTTGGAAAATTTCATTCTGGAAATGAATAAAATGCAAACACAAACTCTTACACTTTTACCAACTGTGACCATTCAAATCCATTGCATCTGCCGCTTCTTCATGCTTTATTCCAAACTTCTCGGAAAAAATGACATTTGCAAGAGAACTCTTGAATGTCAACAACAAATCTAATCACCATACTTGATGATGAGGACTTTCATCCCCATGACTTAGTACAGACTAAACTTCAGATCAAACCACCAAACTGAACTAGTCTGGACTGAGATTCTACTGAGAAAAAGAAAATAAAACTGTTTAAAAAGCTGAAAAATGCTAAAATGTCACCACCAACCCCTATTCCGACCAACCAACTAAAACCATGCACGTTATATATCAATGTGTAAATATCATTAATATTTACATTTATTAAGGGAGTATATTTAAAAAAAAATATATACTTCATTTACTTCTGTAAAAGAATTGATTGAACAAGTGCAATATGCCGCACATTTTGTTGGTCAGCTTCTAAAACTTACATAAGGATTGATTCATACAAGAGTAAAGAAAAGAAGAGAAGGGTCTGCCAGTTTCCAGGGTGCCCATCACCAGACATAGAGGATAGATATGCAGGGTAAGGGTAATGCATGTGAAAATCAGCAAGTGTACTGTTAAAATTGGTATTTATAGTCACTGTCAGCCTTTTGTCTGCAAAGTGAAGGATAACAGTAAGAATTATAGGCAGGTGGGTTTACAAAAAAGTGGACGGCTGCAGGTATGATGCAGTCTACCACAGACAGTGATAGGGCCCATGTATACAGCTGTGTTACAGCACCCCTCCATGCTGTAACATCTGGAGCCTCCACAGCCCTACTAAGATTATTTTAGGCTTTTTGGTAACTTAGCCGGTTCAGCAGACATATATGAGATCTAAGCTTAACTGTCCTGCTATGGACCCTAAATCACAACTATACAGAACCAACCCAACAGATAACCCCCGGATTTGTAGAATTAGTTATCTCTGAGGATAAGTGGTTGCCATGCAAAAATATTGTGTACCTTTCCACACCTGCCACTGTCCATACTGCTCCGCAGCTCTTATTACACACTGATCTGCTGGTACAGTATGCCAGTGTAAGCTAATTTTCAGATATGAACATTGCCTTATACAGGAATCTAGGTGATTGTGAGAGTTACAGTACAGTAAAAGGCACCTGGATCAGAGTACAGAACCATCATGTAGGCTTCCATAGAGGAGCCTTTCACCTCTACTGTGTCTCTGTATGCCAATGTGGTATTCTCCCCTTAGCTCCCATGGGGCTACTCTGTGTTGCCAAGCAGACATCCTGTATAAAAAGCCTATGTAGAAATATTCCATAGATACAGAAAATCCCTAGGATAACATTTACTGCTATACTGTTTTATAGTGTGAATGCGGCCTTGGGATTTTGTGTTAGCTCTGTATTCGTTTGGACTAGATGAAAATGCTGTTTATATTTGCAATACATAGATTTGTTCCTTTAGAAGCAATATTTGGAGTAATAGAGGATCCATATGCAATGTACTGATCACAATTCTGTACTGCACGCCATATTATAGACTGAAATTTACATAACTGTGAGGCTTTACACAAACCCTGCTTAGTTACAATGGTGTTCTTTCTTGATAAACAAGGAATGCCGAGAATGCTCAAATCCCAGGAAATCTGATTTAAGCCACCACTGAACCCCCTGATAGTAAGGCATGTGTGAAATGGGAAAGTTCGTGGTGCATAGATGCTGCTTCTTCTGTATGGATGTCTGATGTGGCCATGGTTCCGTGTATATTCTGGGTGACTGATGTAATAGTGGTGCTACCATGTGACGGTACCAGCTGCCATAGGTGTCACATACACAGAGATGTCATGCTGAAATGCTAATGGCAATATGGTATCTAAGTATACTTCCTGTATCATACACATCACAACATGTGTTCTACACCCAGCAACAGTAACTCTTAACACTTCTTGTATATACAGTAAGCCAGTTTCTTCTTTACAAGTTTGTGTGTGGTAAATATTAGAAAATATCTAAAGCATTCCTAAAATGTGCTAAGAGCCCCCCAGATTGCCGACCTCTTCTCTCCCTGCTGTATAGGACAAGCTCCATCCACTTTTTATAGGATCTGTCTCCTGCAGCGAGAGGAGATATTCACTTACCTTAGCACATCTCCTCATGCGTTCTAGCAGTTGATGGGGGTCTCAATATCCAGACCCTAATTTACAGTAGTAGAGAAGCTTTGCGCTAGTCTCGGTGGTCAGCTTGTTACATAGTTAATACGGTTGAAAAAAGACACATGTCCATCACGTTCAACCAAGAAGGGGATGGATGTAGGGAAGGGGGAGGGGTGATAGGTTCTATACATATGCATTTATATTATTTTGGTCTAAGAACTTGTCTAGCCCTGTTTTGAAGCCCTCTACTGTTTTTGCTGTGACCAGATCCTGTGGTAGACTGTTCCACAGATTCACAGTTCTCATGGTAAAGAAGGCTTGTCGCCTCCGGAGATTGAACCTTTTTTCTCCAGGCGGAGGCAGTGCCCTCTTGTCCTTTGAGGGGGTTTTACCTGGAACATCTTTTCCCCATATCTCTTGTAGGGGCCATTTATATATTTAAATAAGTTTATCATATCTCCCCTTAAACGTCTCTTCTCCAGACTAAACAAATGTAATTCTTTTAATCTCTCCTCATAACTAAGATGCTCCATTCCCCTTATTAGTTTAGTTGCCCGTCTTTGTACCCTCTCCAGCTCTAGAACATCCTTTTTATGAATCGGGTTCCAAAACTGGACAGCATACTTCAGATGAGGCCGCACCAAAGCTTTATAAAGCGGTAATATTATATCCCTGTCCTGAGAGTCCAGGCCTGTTTTAATGCATGACAATATCCTGCTGGCCTTAGAAGCAGCTGCCTGACACTGTGTGCTGTTCTGTAGTCTATTATCTACAAGTACACCCAGATCCTTCTCTATCAGTGACTCTCCCAGAGTAACTCCCCCCAGGACATATGATGCATGTGGGTTATTAGTACCCAGGTGCATAACTTTACATTTATCCACATTGAACCTCATTTGCCAAGTGGACGCCCAAACACTCAGTGTGTCAAGTCAGCTTGTAAGATCATCCTGCTGCCTTTGAACACTGTGCTGCTCCGGGTGCCTGGAAAAGCTGGATCCAGTCCTGGGAAACTTCTCCCAGTTTCCCAGGATTGGATCCAGCTTTTTCCAGCACCAGTAGTGGCACAGATTTCAACAATGCCAACATAACAGGGAGGTCCTGTACACTCTCCTTCTCCACTCTGTGTTTAGACCTGGAGTGTTGTCTTGAGTCACATGAGAGAACACGCTATGCATGCACATCTTTTAAAGTTCAGGGTCTGGACATTCAGACCCAGACTAGTAAAAACCTTTGATATGCATTTCTGACATTGCAAAAACATATATAGGAGTTTTTAAACTTTATACTTGTTTTCAAATCTGTTTATTTGATAAGGGGTGGGATATGTCAGACCTGAGAGCAATACAAAGAGGAGTAATTGTTAGTGTGTGTCTGGTAAGGGTATTTATGACTACTGCGAAAGATCTGGAGGAGCTGTGGTTGAAAGCTTTGTGATCAGAGCTTTGCACTCATACCACAACAATGTTTGGTGAATTAAGTAGAGCTGTGGATAGTACAGAGGTAACATACACAACCATAAACCATTCTTGAAATGTAGAATGGGTCTAGTTTCTGGTATAATTTCATAATTTCAACTTAGAATTTTATTTAAAAGGTTCAGGTAAAGGTGTTATCTAGGGCAACAGAAGTCATAAATGCTACAGAATGTGGATCATATTCATAAGTAAAGATATATTTCAATACCATGTTGGTGTACACAATGCCAGGAATTGCATTCAAGCAAGAACTGCACCCCAATATGTAGCAGTACAGCCAACATTTACTGGTCCACCTCTAAAGCAAGTCTATGTAACCCAAACTTGAATATGCATATACAATGTTTGCAATATTGTTTGCAAAATTGAAGCATGCATTTTCCCTTCTGTGAGTTCAGATCATTAGACAGGCCTGTACCTGTGACAGTAAAATGAGCACAAAAATGGGGCCATATTAAGTCCATGTAAAACTGGACTAAAGGGGGTACTGGTCTGTCTGCATGCTTCCCATATCATGCTGCAAAACCACTTTAAAACTGGTTTACACATTTTGGTCAGTAGTCATTTTTAAACTATATCCAAACGGCAGCTGGCATTGCTCCCATGTTACATCATGGTAACTTAGGCAGATGGGATGTAAGGGAAATCCTGAATAGAATCTGACAAGTCCTAATCAAATCCCTTAGCAGCCAGGAAATTCTCTTTTCATGTGAGTAACACTACTCTATGTGCACTACTGTAAGGTCTTCATGTATAATCATTTTCTTACATTTACAAAACCTTAGGCTGGGTTCACACTACGTTTTTGCAATCAATTTTTGTAAAAAACACTGATGCATTTGTGTACATCCTATTTTCCAAAAGATTAAAAAAACAAACAAACAAAAAAAAAAACCATCCTTTATTAACGTACACAAAAATAAGGTCAGCTACGTTTTTGTGTATGTTAAAAATAAAACGGATGCGTTTTGATCCTTTTTTATAATGGAAGACCATGGACAAAACAAATGCACACAAATGCATCCATTTTTCCATCCGTTTTTTGCAAAAAACGTAGTGTAAACCCAGCCTTACACCAGAGCTACAGTCATCACAGTCAAGTTATTATAGATCATCATTCATGGCCCCCCCATTTCTTTACCATCCAAATATTTCTGACTTGAAACATTTCCACAATAAACAACGGATACCAACCGAGGGAAAAGATACTGCAGTAAAACAAAAGGCCGGATTTACACAGATGTATTATGTTTACAAGACCCGGCCTGATCAAATATCAGATTACCTGAAAAGACGCTGGTCAGTTCAGGCCATGAGACCTCCAGTCAAACCAGGACTCACAGCCACAATAGGGACACAAAAATGCATAATATGAATGTGTGAGACCAGCCTAAGGCATTGTGTATTTTAGTCAATACTTTTCACCAAAACCGGAAGTGGAACCGATGCAGAAAAGCTGTAAATTAAAGTTGTGCACTTTTTTTTGTTTTGGGCCCATTCTTGTTTTGGCCGAAAATACTACTCTGTGCACGGTTGGTACATAGGGACAACGTGCTACAAAATAGAAATTGGAGTTCTGAAACTGTTTAAATATTTGCGTTATTGACACACTGCAACATAGTACATAACAATTTGGCCCAAATTTATGTAAGGGAGAGGGGGGGGAAATTATTTGCCAACAGCAACAATCACAATGCAGCTTTCATTTCTTATATCGCTCTGGTAAAATGGAAGTTTAACTGTGATTGGTCGCTGTTGGCGAAACTGTGTGCAGTGCTGTGTCTGTACATAATCAATACATATCAGTATATAATATATACATATCCATAACATACCACAGCATAGATATGTTACTCACCATAAAGTAGACAGGGATTGATAAGTCTATGTGCACATATACATATATATTGAAGGTGTACTCCAGAGAATTTTTCTTTATCTTTGAAATCAACAGGTGTCAGAAGGTTATACAGATCTGTAAATTACTTCTATTTAAAAGTCTCCAGTTTTCCAGTACTTATCAGCTGCTGTATGTTCTGCGGGAAGTGGTGTATTCTTTCCAGTCTGATACAGTGCATTGTGCTGCTACCTCTGTCCATGTCAGGAACTGTCAAGAGCAGTAGCCATTTGCTATAGAAAACCTCTCCTGCTGTGGACAGTTCCTGTCAGAAACAGAGGTGGCATCAGAGAGCACTGTGTCACCCCTTACTGCAGGACATACAGCAGCTGATAAGTGGCTTGATATTTTAAAATTACCAATCTGTATAACCTTCTGACACTAGTTGATTTAAAAACAAGTTTTTATCTGATGTAGCCCTTTAGCAATCACAGCCGCATACTAACTGGATATAGCAGCTTGGCCTAAGCACAGAGATGGACAGATAGGCCCCGTTCACACTGAGCAAGAACGTCAGAATTCCGCAGCGGAGCGGTCTGTCGCAGAATCCTTCCTTGCTCAGTGTCTCACTGTGAGTGAATAAGAGGGCACACGCTCCTCCACAGCCGCCGCTCTCCGCACAAAGAAGTGACATGTCATCTCGTTGAGTGGAGAGCGGCGGCAGCCGAGGAGCGCGTGCCCTCTTATTCACTCAAAGCAGCACACTGAGCACGGCAGGATTCCGCAGCGGAGAGCTCCGCTGCGGAATTCCGACGTTCTTGCTTAGTGTGAACGGGGCCATATCCAGGACACGGGAAACAGTCAGTAGAATGATCTGGCCACAAAAACCAGCACCAAAACAGGTTCACCATCTACAGATCAGCTACATTATTACATCCATAAAGCCATATGCACCATCAGCTTCATCACAATAAAGGTCACTACCTGTGTGCAGCACGTGGGATGCAAGCTTAAAGGCCCTATTACCCAAAACGATCAGACGTATTTGGCCGTTACTCGTCTCATATAATAGAAGACAAACAATCTAGATAGCAGCAGTGTGCTGCAGTCGCTCCGTGGAATTGAAGTGGCGGCAGCAGACCGCTGCTATCTTCTATTGGCAGCCCGGACGATCAAGCAATCACCCAGGCAGCTCCCCTGCTCGCTGCAGACACGTGTAATAGTGCCGGCAACGAGCAGAGAACAAGGAACAAGCAAGCACTGATAGTGCTTGATATATGATGTGTTATATCAATGTTCTTCAGTCTGTGGCTCTCAACTCCGATCATGCCCTGACAGCACTGGCTGTATAATGCCCCCCAAGAATAATGCCACCAGTGTAACATGAAGTATTGCTCGCCTTCAGAGGTAACATGATGAACCTCACAAGAACAGGATTTTACAGCAGGATGTTTGGCAGTCCCCGAGGCGTCACAATACAGAGCCGTGGGCACTACATGTGCTGCCATATGATACTCCACATGGCTTCACCTACAAGCACTTGCTTTTATGGCATTTAATAAAGTACCATAAACATATAAACCGGAGACAGTATGCAGCTGTGATCTGTTCATGAGGCTATACTATGTACTTGGAGATCGAAGGATTCATTCAAAGTTTTAGAAACTTTTTAATGGGTGAAATAAATACTCCAAATACATGCAAGGTAAAAACTGACATAAAAATGACAATCATTTTATTATAGTGTACATTCAGGAAACACGCTCACTGTAACCCACCCCCAACAGTAAGTCAGCACACGGGGAAGGGGGAAGGTGGCTTTTACCTCTCGGAGCTCTTTACATTCTCCATTCACACTCCACTTGCAGGACTTAAAAAGGGAGCTACATCCAGCAGCTAGAAGCCATACAAAACTAAGTGAGGTAACCCTTTAATTCCTGCCGATCACACACAGCAACATCCCGGTGGGAAGCATGGAAGACACTGGCCCACAAACCCGCACCCAGCACGGATTTTAAAGCCTCGATAATGCCACTTCTGTGCCAGGACTTGTAGTAAAGGGGGCTTAGTGCTGAAGGGGGGGAATATAACCACACTCTGGTTCTAGGAAAGGAGTGGCCAATAACACATTTACAGCTTCATAGTCACGGTGATTAAACACTGCAATAGTGCAAGCCTGGGAAGGTGGACACTGCAATTGTACAAGCCCAGGAGGGTGTTCTATCATTGCACAGTGACAACAGCTTCTATATCCAACATACAGTACAAGAGACTGAAAGTGAAACTTTACAACTACCTCTCAATACAAGAGCAATACGTGTGGTTCTGTTTTCTGTACTTCTAGGGGTTCTGAACTGTACGGTTACTATAACAGAGCACAAAGTCTGCTGGAACTATGGAACCAGTATTGGGCTCCATACTGCAGCTTTAACACTCAAAATCTCATTCATTGCCTTACTACTAGTGCATTACTGGTGTAGCATAGTAACTGTGCTGTATTCCACAACAGACGCATGCCGTCTTGTGATATACACACACAACACTGATAAAAACACAGAAAGTATAATAGAACTAAGCATATTTAGTAATATAATACTTTCTTAATACCCTTTAGGATCTTATCAAGGAAAGTATGGCCAATATGTCATGTCTAAATTTCAAGGGACAAAATACATGAGGCACATGTACAACAGGTTCTTTAATATTTTTTTGGCCATTGCAGACCAATGTCTCCCATCAGTCAGACCGATGGCTGTTCTAACAAGGTTTTTTACTGCATAGAAAGGGGGGCATATACATATATATACACACACACACACATGCATATACCCCCCTATGTGGCAGGGTAAGTTGGGAAATACAGACTTCAATCAAAGGATGGCATCTACCTTTAACAGGCTAGGACTTTAGATAGGAGTTGTAGTCTGGACATGCTATACCACTGTGTTATATTACAGCATTCTGTGCTCTGTTATATAACATTATAGAAAAGAACCCCTTTAAAATTAATTTAAAAAAAATAATACCCCAAGGCTTCACATATTTGCAGGCACTGAAATGTTATTACTTTCTTAAAGGAGTCCATCTGACTGAAGATTGCTTACCAAGTACACAAAGCAATGCTGCAAAGAATTTGCATTCCCCGTACGTTTCACTGGCTGGGGACCATGTGATCTCAGATTAAACATTCTCATAGGAATAGAATATGCAGCACTGGAACCAACAGACTTTAAGATGCCAACATTTCGTCACTTGTCCAATATATAAAATGTCAGTGGGAACAGAACTCCTGTGATCTTATAGGGGTTCATCCCGGCTCAGTTTACACACTGCACCTAAGGAAATGATGGACAAGGTCTATTTATCTGTTGCCCCAAACCAGACCTCTACATCTGCCAAAAGATCTTTAGACAATGGTCCCCGAGTGAAGATCTCTGGGGCTGGACCACCAGCTTCCAGGCAGGACATGGTCTACCATACACAAGTACAGCCATTGAACTAGCTGCATACGCTGCTCTCTATGTAGGAGTGCACATCACTGATGAGCTGAGCACAAGTTACATAGAGCCCTGTATATGCCTCTATAGAGTACTGTATATGCCTCTATAGAGTACACTGTGTGTCTGCAACTTGTATGGCAAACCGAGTACTGCTAGATGTGTGCAAATATATAGTATAAGTCACCAAACATGACAACCGGACAACTAATTCATTCTGACTAGAAAACATAGTTCTGCTTTGCAAGTGCAGAGATTCCCAGGAAAAAAACTGGAATGACTTATCCAGAGAATCTGTGCACTACTACGTTTCCTAGACAGAATGAATCAACCACCATTGCCTGGGATTTGGCGATTCACTCATATATAAGTGGTGCCCATAGTACCAGCCTAAGAGATCTGCCATCAGCAAAGTGCAAACCGGCCTTTTACGTATGACAGCTTTACAACGGAACAGGGGGCACAGCACCCTCACAGCAGGGTTGGCACCACTAAATTCACTCAGCCTCCACCTAGGACTTTAGATACATTGTCACAACACATTTCACGACCTGGGTGAAATGCCATATTCTGGACCTAGCACCTGGAGTCCGTATCAGCCTGAACATGGGTCTCCTACATGGCAGGCCTCTGTCTAGACGGGGAGATGTGGAGCTTCCACTGACTACTCTTTGGTAAAAGTGAGAGAAGGGCATTTTTAGGGTGACTTCACAGAATTGGAGTGTACTGGCGGAAGAGTCCTAGGAGACGAGCGCTCTCTCAGGGCCTGAGATAACAGGTTGCATCCGTCGGACACGGCACAAGCTGAGCTCCGCAGCCTGTCCTTATAGTCCGTCATCTTGCTGCTGCTGTCCGAGTGCTGGGTTATATCCCTGAGGCATTGGGTCAGGAGCACGCAGGCAGACACCACGCTCATGGCGCCCCCCAAGATGGCAGTCTGCACCGCTTTCCCCTCCGCATTCAGAACAGCAGCCTTGCCCAAGAATTGGGGCTCCGTGGCGAAGCCCACCAAGGCATGGACCGCCTGCACCAGGGGCCCACCGAATAGGGCACAGCGGTTTCTGGAAAGCTCGCTGGGCGACGTCTTGACCTCCTTGATGCAGGCCAGTAAGGCAGTGGCGCTGGTGCTCATGCACTTCACCCCAAGCTTAAACTGTTCCTTGGCAAACTTATCCCGGGACTTCTCGCTGGCGGCAACGCTGGCGTCCGTGAGGGTCTTGAGGTTGGTGGACAGGTTCTGGGAGACTTCCAGCAGGAGCTGAGGCGTGAGGTCCTGGAGGGGCACCGTCCGCAGGATGGCACAGTTCTGCTCCACCTCATGTCTGCACCGCGTCACCTTGTAGCGGTCCACCAGGCCCGGAAGCGCCCCCTGGGCACCGGGCACCTCCACCGCCGCCAGGTAGGCTGCATGGGCGGACAGCTCGATGAGGGACACCACCAGGTCGCCCATCTCCTGCAGGCTCTCGCCCACCTCGGTGAAGCGGCCCATGTTGAGCTGGCTCTGCACGTCGTGGGTCAGGATGGACAGGCCCTTGGTCCGGGCTATGACCGTGTCCCGGCACTTCTCGAAGGCCTCCCCCAGCTGGGCACAGCTCTCGGTCCGCACAGGCCGGGGCTCGCTGGACAGCAGCAGCAGGTCCGCCACCAGCTGCATCTTGGCCTTGCACTGCTCGCAGATACTCAGTAGCTTCTTGCGGGGCTGGGAGCCGCCTAGGCCCGCTGCGGAGGGCAGAGAAGACCGGGCGGAACCGGAGCCCCCGCTAGCCATCCCGCCGGGAGCAGCGTCTCATACCTCGGCCAGTGGCAGCTGTACCCCGCGATCTCCTCCGCAGCATCATCCCATGGGTAGCTGGCGGGCACAGCCCGGGAGAGGCGCAGATGCTCAGACCCGAGGACGGCGCTCTGCCTCCCGCATGTCGGTGCCCGGAGAAGCAGCAGAGAGGAGACCCGCCCAAAAGCTGCTCCCGGCCCGGATAAGGAACGTGGGACGGCGCCGCCCTGTGACGTAACCCGGCCGCCAGAGGGCAGCAGCGACACCTACAGGCCGCATGGGGTACTGTCTGCACTCCGCAGCACCAATCGCTCTCCGCTTTGTTGCAAAACTACAATTCCTACGTCCAGGCATGATGGGAGTTGTAGTTTTGCAACAGCTGGACGGTCTATGGTTAGAAACCACTGCTGTGGACCATTGGCGCCCAACCTCTATCATATGGTTACACAGCATGGTGGGAGATGTAGTTGTACAACCTGGGGAACATTGCTTTATACTGCACATAAGGCTAAACATGAGGCACTGGTCACGTGATGTGCAGGCTCAGGGTCTATATGGAGCTTGTTTAGCTCTATTCCATCTGTCCTGTCACTTGCAGAGCTGCCATTAATCTGAAAAACTGTGCCAATTTCTAGTAATTAGTAATGGAGGGGTAGACACAGCCGCATGTAGACACAGCCTTATGTAGTCACAGCCGCATGTAGACACAGCCGCATGTAATCACAGCCGCATGTAGACACAGCCGCATGTAATCACAGCCGAATGTAGACACAGCCGCATGTAATCACAGCCGCATGTAGACACAGCCGCATGTAGACACACGCTTGCAGTGTGACTACCTTCTCTCTCCCAGTCAGCTTTGATTCGCAACCTAAGTTCCAGGGCTTCAGGTGATATTCCTTGAACTCCGGTTGTCAATGCAGCCTGCCAGGAGAGAAGGGCGCTGTCAGTGTGACTAACAGCGGATGCATCTGCTCCATGACTAGTTACCAAAAATTATTATATGGCACTAACCCCAATGAAAGTTGTTCAGTTTTTGCTTGGAACGGAACCAATCAGCCCAATTGGACTGATATGGTTCCCCATAGCACTGTATCCAGGCCTGTTACTGACCTCTCTCCCTGTCAATCATCCCGCCGAGTGCACTGACAGGGAGAAAGTGGTGACTATACACGGATGGGGAGCTGCCCAGATGACTACCTGCCGTCTCTGCCTGCCGCGAGCCCGGGTTATAAAACTTCATTTTCTCCAGTATAAAGATTCTGCTGCAGCCAGTAGGTGCCAGGAGCTTCATACAGTGCTCATGGGAACCATATCAGAACAATTGGTTCCCTATAAAGGGGTTTCCACAGTTTGTTATACCCTAAACCACAGGATAGTCGATAAGAAGCTGATCCCTGGGAGTCTGGGCACAATCGTCCCTAGATGAATCAAGTGCTCACTGTGCCTGTGCTCCATTCATTCTCTAAGGGCCACCAAAGGGTGTGAAGGGAGCTCAGGCTACAATGGCAGGTGCAGTGAAAGCTCCGTTCCTTCCCAGGGATGACTATGTCACCATTCTCAAGATCATTGGGGGTCCCAGGGGTTGGACCATCATAGCAGTGTGTTCTGGGCCATCTGCTTCTCACACCAGAACCACTCTCAGAGGAAGCGCCCTAGTGTCCTGTCCTGTGATGGTAAAGACCAGATCCTCCAAGGTCTGTCCTTATACAGAGAGATCCATCACCCAAGGCTGCTGGGGTGGGGAGAAGAAGCAGGTACCAGAGTTTACTCAGGGTCCAGCCAGAAGTGATGATGGATTCCCATTGCAGTGATCCTGTCGCCCCCCTTTACTCTCACTTCATTTTGCCTGCTGGGTAGAGGGACCAACTGGCATGAAGCCCAGCCTAGGTGACACTGTCCATAGAGGAGAAGGGGCCCAACTGGCATGAAGCCCCGCCTAGGTGGAACTGTCCATAGAGGAGAAGGGGCCCAACTGGCATGAAGCCCTGCCTAGGTGACACTGTCCATATAGGAGAAGGGGCCCAAATGGCATGAAGCCCCGACTAGGTGACACTGTCCATAGAGGAGAAAGGGCCCAACTGGTATGAAGCCCCGACTAGGTGACACTGTCCATATAGGAGAAGGGGCCCAACTGGCATGAAGCCCCGCCTAGGTGACACTGTCCATAGAGGAGAAGGGGCCCAACTGGTATGAAGCCCCGACTAGGTGACACTGTCCATAGAGGAGAAAGGGCCCAACTGGTATGAAGCCCCGACTAGGTGACACTGTCCATAGAGGAGAAAGGGCCCAACTGGTATGAAGCCCCGACTAGGTGACACTGTCCATATAGGAGAAGGGGCCCAACTGGCATGAAGCCCCGCCTAGGTGACACTGTCCATAGAGGAGAAGGGGCCCAACTGGTATGAAGCCCCGCCTAGGTGACACTGTCCCCTGAAGAAATAAAGCGATCTTACAGCAGGGAGAAGCCACAGACAAGTGTTATACAGGTATATACCACATGTGCTGCATCTAAGCTTGTGGAAGGTGCGGAGAACCACATATAGTAAGGGGGGGGGGGACAGAATCAGTTTAAAGGAGACCTGTCACCCCCGTGCCGGGGTGACAGGCTCCCGACCCCCCGTTACAGCCCCCTATACTCACCTGATCCCGCCGGGTCCCGCTTTTGGATCCGGTCGGGTCACGGAGATATCAGCTCCCGAAGCCCGGCGCGCGCTGAGAGGTGAGTCCGACGCTCATAGAGAATGAATGGGGAGTCTGATGCTCCGTCATTCTCTATGAGCGTCGGACTCTCCTGTGAGCGCGCGCGCCGGGCTTCGGGAGCTGATATCTCCGTGACCCGACCGGATCCAAAAGTGGGACCCGGCGGGATCAGGTGAGTATAGGGCGCTGTAACGGGGGTCGGGAGCCTGTCACCCCGGCACGGGGGGTGACAGGTCTCCTTTAAGCTGTGATGAATGGCAGTAGCTGTCCGGGCATGCTGGGAGTTGTACTTTTGCTATAGCACCATTTGCTTTGGGCAGTCACAGATATACCAGCACATGTATCATTACACAGTGATGGCTACACACATCTTCCTGTGACACAGAGTTAGTCATACTGCAGAGGACCGGCAATGTATAACGGAGAGGACACTTTCTCTTTACAGTCTTCTCCTTCTCCGAAACAAAATTGCCACAACAAACATGGCCGGCACAGCCGCCAATCACAGGAAAGAACAGGCGGCGCTGAGCTATTGGCTCTCAGATGCAGCCAATTAGCGTAAGCAGTAGCACACTGGTCCCTCCTCCCGGCCGTGTGTGCTGAAGATGTCTCGGTAGTGCGCATGCGCTTGGTCAGTAGAGTGTCATGGCGGCTGTCACTGTGAGGCATCTGTGTGTGTATCTCCTGCTGGTCCTGAGCCTCACGGCGGCTGCGGAGGAGAAGAAGAAAAAGAAGAAAGATATCCGGGATTACAATGACGCCGACATGGCGCGGCTGCTGGAGCAGTGGGAGGTAAGGAGTGCTCTGCTACCGGAATGAATGGGGAAGTGCGTGTGCGGTCCGTATAGCATCCGTATAGTGTGTGTGCGCGCGTATTAGGCTGCACGTATAGTTATCCTACAGGGCTCCAGTGTGCTGGCTGTACTGGTGCAGGTCTCTGCTCATTCAGCCACCATACACTTACCTGGACTGGAGAGATCTATATATCATCCATCTGTAGGGTCCCAGTACTGGCCTCCAAATAGGAAAGCTGTGTTCCTGCGCACAGGGCGGAGGGGTGTATGTGCCTGGTGTCCTCCCATTAAGGTATAAAGGTATGTAGGGAGGTATGGGTGGGTTCCCGCTGACCCCCACACTCATTATGGCGCCATAGCTCATAGGACATGAGAACATTACCACCAGGTTCCCTGCTCATCCAGGAATGATGGGATGGGCCCCAGTGCTCAAACACACATATACACCGTTCTATGCACACGTTACTTCAGTCAGGCTCCTGTAATGCACACAGAGGCCAGTCCAGTGGCTGGAGATCAGCACAATTTATGAGAGGTATCTAGCATAAAAGTATAGCTCAATTCTTCCAGAAACAGTGCCACTCATGTCCTGAGGTTGTGTGTGGTATTACAACCTGCCTACATTCACTTTAGTGGGACTAAGCTGCAATACCACATACAAACTGAGAACAGGTGTGGCGCTGTTTTTGGAAGAAAGCAGCTATGGATTTATATTCCAGGTTACGTGACACCCCCCCCCCCCCTTGCCGATCATCTGACGAATGAGGGATTGTTTGCTGTCACTAGGGGGGGGGGGGGGGCTGGGCGATTTATCAAACTGCTGGAAAGTAGAATTGTCTTAGAGTCTGTGAGGAATGAAAAGTGGAATCTGATTGGTTGCTAGGGCCAACTGAACCGGTTCTACTTTACACCGGTTTGATAAATCTTCCCCTAGGTGTTTATGTAAGGTACTACTTGCCCTAATAAGCAGATAAGCCAAATGTTGGCATACAGTAAAATGGAAAATGGGGTAATATGTTCTAAATGTCGCCTCTTTCTCTTCTTCCCCAGAAAGATGACGATATTGAAGAAGGGGACTTACCTGAACACAAAAGAAAGCTGGCCCCAGTGGACTTCTCAAGGCTGGATCCTAAAAACCCAGAGAGTATCTTGCAGATGACCAAGAAGGGCAAGACTATAATGATCTTTGCTTCTGTGTCTGGGAACCCAACAGAGAAGGAAACGGAGGAGATCACAAGCTTGTGGCAGGGCAGCCTGTTCAACGCCAACTATGACATTCAGAGGTAAGGTTACATTTTCTGTATCCAGGGCTCCTGATGGCAAATAAACTAGCCACAGAGATCGTTTCTGATACCAGCATCTTTGTATTTCTTTGTATCATTGCAGGTTTCTTGTGGGACCAAACCGAGTGATCTTCATGCTGCGTGATGGCGCCTATGCCTGGGAGGTGAAAGACTTCCTTGTGGGCCAGGACAGATGTGCAGATGTGACACTGGAAGGGCAGGTGTACCCGGGCAAAGGAGGAGATGGCAATACCAATACCAAAAACCAGAGCAAACCAGAGAAAAAGAAGAAAAGTGACAGCGCAAAGTCAAAGTCCTCCACTGAAACAAACAGAGCGTCTGCTGCCAAGGAAGATTTATGACAGAGCCCTGACGCTATGGACCACTATGCTTTTCTACAGTAAATTGTGCAGCTGTAGATCAAGGGTCAGACATGTCTTACATGGCAAGATGTCTTAGGTCGGTCATCAGCGAGACCTTTTCCTGTACTATGTCCTTATACATTGCCTGACCCAGTGTACAACCAGCTCTCTCTCTCTGCTAACTGGCAGTATACACCATGCCTCATGGTACTATGAAGGACTCAAAAGGGGAGTTGTATGAAAACAATTGCATAGCATCTCAAGTTATTTGGTTGGTTGCCTCAAGCAGCCTCTCCACGTTTCACACATTTACATACAATCTGTTAGGCTAGGTTTACGCTATGTCAATGGCTCAGTCCATGGCGGAGTCAGTTCAAAATTGTGGGATAGAACAACTCTGATGCAGCAAGTCCTCCAAGGATGTGTTCACACTGTGTTTTTGCAGTCTGTTTAATGTATGCGATTTTTGGTTGGGGGGCAGGGACAGATGCAATTGTGTGCATTCATTTGGATCTGTTTTTCTATTGACTTCCATAATGAAAGGAAAAATAAAAAGATTAAGATTTGACAGCGCAGATTTAAATCCGCAGCAGAATGATGGCCCAGGTTTGATTTGCTTTAAATCTGCGCCATCAAATCTGCTGCAGATCCTGTACATGTGAACGCACCCTTAAAGGGATCCTTTTTTTTTTTTTTTTTCGTACACAATTAACCATTTAAAATCAGGTCCGTTAAACAGACTGCAAAAGCAGTGTGAACCCAGCCTTCCTGATAAGAGTTCAGTTCATGATCTATGGCTAGCACATGCACTGTATATTACAGGCTGCATGCATATGTGTGAAAGGGGCCATACGCTGCTGTAAAATAATGGACACGAGTGGAAACCCCAACAAACCCCATTAAAGTCAATGGGGTCTGTTGGGCTCTGGTCGTGTCCTTTTGAGCATTGGTCTGTTTGGCTCTGCTTGCCAGTGCCGTACAGCTTTTATAGAGAACCTCTGACGTAGTGTGAACCTAGCCTTACAACTTTTTTCTAAGATAAAGAATTTCCTTATCGTTTATACCTGCTAAGCTTTCTTCTTCTAGTCATGTGAAATTCTATATTATATTCTGACAGCTGTTAGTTCTGGGTAGAGATGAGCGAATCGGGTTCGAGTCCATCCGAACCCGAACGTTCGGCATTTGATTAGCTGGGGCTGCTGAACTTGGATAAAGCTCTAAGGTTGTCTGGAAAACATGGATACAGCCAATAACTATATCCATGTTTACCACATAGCCTTAGGGCTTTATACAACTTCAGCAGCCACCGCTAATCAAATGCTGATCGTTCGGATGGACTCGAGCATGCTCCAGGTTCACTCATCTCTAGTTCTGGGGCAAGGTAAGGACTTACAGATGTAATATAGACAAAAATATGTGGCTTACTGTGTCTGTTTGAATCTGGCCTTAGGCTGATATCGCACATCATTTTTGGAAACAAGCCACTGCCCTTCATAACTAAGTTTTGTAAGCCGCAGCCGCAAATGGATACAAAGGGAATAAGAAATATAAAGAAAGGACTTATCCTTCCTGTTGCATCCACTTCTGACTGTGTAAAATTAGCCTTATGCCACTTTTTCATGATCAGCCAATCCAGAAAAAACTATAATGGAAACATTTGCACTTTTTCAGCGTTTTGGCCCACTCCTGGTTTGGCTAAAATATTGACCAGCTACTGCCCTATGAAAGTGACCTTAAGCTGCATGTCAGAAAAGCCTAGTTAATGTGTGGAGGCATCTATAAGTAACATCAGGATAAATGTATAATCTGCTAGTGACACAGCTGAGCGCCCCCCCCCCCCCCCTGATAGTTACAGGCCAGGTGCTGCATTGTAAGTTTTTCAGGAATCCTGTCTGGTCTGATTCCTTACTTGCTTGGGGGAGATTTTTCTTATTTTTAGTACCACTTATTCATTTCAAAGTTGTAATGACTGCAACTAAATGTCTTCCTCAGTATTATTGTACCTGATTGTACAGCTTGTCCAGATATTTCCTATGTCCAGGCAATGGTCATATATAATGTGCCATTGAGACTCATATGGAGTAATGCTTTTTATTTGGTACTGTTTTCTCTTGAAAATGCAACAATTATATTAATTACATAATATTTTCAATTTCTGTGTCTTTAAGTTTTTTTTATGTGTAATAGGCACAATCAGCATAGTGGAGTATGATATTTATCATATATTTTGGTTTATAATATGCCCCTGACTATAAGACGCACCCCTGATTTAAACAACTAAAAAAAAAAGAAGACAAAAAAATGCCAATAAACTTCCCTGGTGATCTAAGGCAGTGAAGGGGTCAAAGTCTTTTTTTCTTGAAGTGATGGGTCCACTTCAACACTCTTCATGATAGTACATTACACCAACAGAGACGCAGCTCTGTTGCATCATGCACACTCCACTTTCAACGTTAAAACACACACACCCATCCCTGCTACATCAGATTCCACTCTTCATTCCTCACAGACTCTTTGGAAAATGAAAGGTGGAATCTGATTGGTTGTTAGAAGCAACTGAGCCAGTTTCACTTTACACCATGTTTGATAAATCTCCTCCAGTATCTCTAGGGAGCCCTTTCCATAGTTACATGACTGTGACATCAATGAAGGTCTTTCAGCTCCATTCTGGGTAAGTTCCCTGGGGCGTTTACACAGTGGCGTAGCTACTGCGGTCGCCGCCGCGACCGGGCCCGCCTCAAAGGGGGGCCCCGCAAGGCCCTCCCGATCAATCACTCTTGTGACCGCAAGCAGAGTCTGGCTCCGTCTTCCCCCGGCTGTTGCGCGGCTGCCGGGGGTGTCACGTCTTATCCCCGGCAGCGCGCGCATCCCAGAGCTCCCTGCATGCCTTGGGCCCTGACTTCCGTTTCCGGCGCGCAGGGAGCTCTGGGATGCGCGCGCTGCCGGGGATAAGACGCGACACCCCTGGCAGCAGCCGGGGACAGAACGAAGGAGTGAGGATCAAAGTGGGAGCGCGTTGTCAGGTGCGTTAAGTTTTGTTTTGTTTTTTATCAGCCTGCACGGGTGGGGGGAAAGAGGGGGCCATCTATGAGGGTGGGGGGGAAAGAGGGGGCCATCTATGAGGGAGGAGGGGGGGAAAGAGGGGGCCATCTATGAGGGAGGAGGGGGGGTGAAGGGGACCATCTATAAGGGAGGAGGGAGGGTGGGGGGAGAGGGGGCCAACTATAAGGAAGGGGGAGAGGAGGCCATCTATAAGGGAGGGGGTAGAGGGAGCCATCTGTATGGAGGGGGGGGAGAGGGGGCCATCTATAAGGAGGGCAACATGGGGGAGAGGGGCCATCTGTTTGGGGGGGCAACATAGGGGGAGAGGGAATACACAGAGGGGGGCATATATTATTAGGGGGTCACATAGAGTCAGGGCTACCCACTAAATGAGGGTGTAAAGGGGCCAATACAGATGTACAGTGTGTATAGAGATGAGGATGGTGCCGGAGTGAGGAGACTAATATGTCTGTCTGGCAGATTCTGTGGATTCGTGGCTCGGAGAAGTTCTCATAACGGCCCAGGACAGATGGAGAAGAAGATGAAAAGGGAAGAACTCCGATCAGAGAAGACGTCCCCTGTGAGTCACCTGATAAAACTGCACTGTAATGTATATGGTGTATAGAACCTGTGTAGAGCTGGGGCCACCTCTATATGACTGGATGAGGTGATTTAGTATACTGGATTTGGTCAGTAACAATATGGTGGTGATGGTAGTGGTTGTGGTGTGGCGGTAATGTTTCCTTCCTATACACTGGTATTACTGGTAATATTGGTCTCAGTATACAGGATTTGGTCAGTAACAGTATGGCGGTAATATGTACGGTGATAATACTTTCCCTTCCAATATGCTGGTGTTATTGGTAATATCTGTCTTGGGGTGTGTGTGTGTATATGTATGTATATATATATATATATATATATATATATATATATATATATACACATACACCAATAGCATCACTTGGTCGTGAAAGGAGGGGAGGGAGGGCCCAAGTTGGCCTCTCGCACCAGGGCCCAGGAGACATTAGCTACGCCCCTGCGTTTACACGTAGGAATCTGCAGGTGATGGACGTTGCCTCTAGATTCCTCTCCTGCCCAGCACTGATCGGTGTCCTGCAGGAGAATGGAGAGGGCTGTGCAGCTATCAGTAGCTGCATGGTTCACTTAGCAGTCAGGCACAGGGCTGAATCAAAGCTCTGCTTGAAAGTTAGGGAAGGAGTCAGGACAGTCTGACAGTGTTCGGCCTCCCCTGTCTCCTGAATATCAGACGCAGATACTTTTTAGTAACATATTTTCTTGCTAACAAATGCATCTTATAAAACCAAAACTATGGTTCTTCTCTTCCTAGTATGTTGCCACAGAGGCATTTTTATATGTGCTTGCTGTGCTATATAAAAATCATGCTATATCAGATGCTAAATGGATGCTGGGTTATCTCACTGGACTCAACATTAAGATCTGTCAGAACCTAAAGCAATACTGTGGCTTTAAATAAGCAGTTCACAAATTTTTTTTTTTATCTGCACCTACACCCCCACCCCCCCGCGCTGTGCGCTGTGCGCTTGCGCGTATACTCACCACAGGTGATCGGTGTCCCGGCTTTTTTTCGGTCTTGCATCGTTGTTCAAATCCGCCACATGTTCACGTCACACTCTCCTGTGATTGAAGGTCGGAAGTCCCGCTCTCCCCTTGGCTTTGGAAAGTGTGACTTCCGGCCTTCAATCACAGGAGACAGAAGAGGGGTCACAGGAGCGGGTGACGTGAGCACGGACTGGATTTGACCAGCACCGCGGGACCAAAACGAAGTCGCGCTGCGTCGATCACCTTTGGTAAATATACACGCCAGCGCGCAGTGGAAAAGGGGGGGCAGATAATTATTTAAATTTTTTTTTGAACTGCTACTTTATAGAGGTACTGTTGCTGGCCTGATATGGTACAGCCATTCCTGAGTGTGCATGAAGCGGGACACTGCACATGTGTACAGCTGCTGTGCGTTCACATTTAGTAGCAGAGAATTCTAGGAGTGCTTGCATTGTATGGTCATCTCTCCTGTCACATAGCACCAAAACCTCTGTAACCACACTGTAATATTATACTGACTGAATTGTTGTACAACAAAGAATATTGTTTCCTGGTAAGCTGCATAAGTTATAATATGATTGGCAAAAGTTAATATAATTAATTAATTTCATTGCCCTCAGTTGATATACAACCTGTATGATGAACAGGTGTCTTTCCTTGGGTGAGTGTGCTAAGGACTGGGACTTCCTGTGGTTGGTCCTTTTTTTTTTTTTCAAAAAATCAAATTTCTGCTGTGAGGGAGCTTGGACTGCAGTTTGGCCATTATGTATAACATTAATTTAAATATAGAAAACTTATAGAGTATATTGCAAAACTTCCTGCTCTTTTTAAACCCTCAACGATCATCACTGCAATCAACTTGTTTTATGAAACAAATATTGTATCTGTAACTTAAAACCTAAAGCAGCCATACAAATAGTCATCATATTGCATACACCAAAGGCACCACCATACTCAAAACATGACCAGATTTACCACAGTATAGTCAGCATGGAACATATCTAATATCATAGGTGATAGACATGGGTCCATCTTGTATCTGTGGCTTTATAAGCTAAAATGTTCTACAAAGCAGCATGTGGCAATAAAGCGAGAGGTCTTTTTCTTATACTGTGCTGGGAAGGCATATACCCCTGGGGTCATAGGATCAGGATCCAATAATAATTCTCTGTGAGATGTGGGTTGGCCAGGCTTTACAATGGATAGCTGCTGGGCACTGCTGATATTCTTGCCATAAAAAGTTAGGCGAACAGGCCTGCTTCCCCGGCCTGCCCTCTCTGCTCCCTGTCCACCTCCGGTCCCGTCCACCCCACCACCATATACCTGCCGACAAGTGTCCCGCTCTGCTCCCCGTCCACCCCACCACCATATGCCTGCCGGGAGGTGCCCGCTCTGCTCCCCGTCCACCCCACCACCATATGCCTGCCAGGAGGTGTCCCAATCTGATCCCCGTCCACCCCACCACCATATGCCTGCCAGGAGGTGTCCCAATCTGCTCCCCGTCCACCCCACCACCATATGCCTGCCAGGAGGTGTCCCAATCTGCTCTCCGTCCACCCCGCTGCCAAATGCCTTCCAGCAGGTGTCCCGCTCTGCTCCCCGTCCACCCCACCACCATATGCCTGCTGGGAGGGGGCCCGCTCTGCTCCCCGTCCACCCCACCACCATATGCCTGCCGGGAGGTGCCCGCTCTGCTCCCCGTCCACCCCACCACCATATGCCTGCCAGGAGGTGTCCCAATCTGATCCCCGTCCACCCCACCACCATATGCCTGCCAGGAGGTGTCCCAATCTGCTCCCCGTCCACCCCACCACCATATGCCTGCCAGAAGGTGTCCCAATCTGCTCCCCGTCCACCCCGCTGCCAAATGCCTTCCAGCAGGTGTCCCGCTCTGCTCCCCGTCCACCCCACCACCATATGCCTGCTGGGAGGGGGCCCGCTCTGCTCCCCGTTCACCACACCACCATATGCCTTCCAGCAGGTGTCCTGCTCTGCTCCCTGTCCACCCCACCACCATATGCCTGCCGGGAGGTGTCCCGCTTTGCTCCCCGTCCGCCCCATCCCCATGTGCCTGCCGGGAGGTGTGCCGCTCTGTTCCCCTGTCCGCCTTCACCACCAAACAAACTGGGCAACTCCTCAATCGTTCATTCCATCATTTCCCTGAAAGGGGTCAGGTATTTGATCAATTCCCTAGGGAAATGATGAAACAGCGTCTTCATTTCATCATTTCCCGGGATTTGATCAAATCCCTGGATTCTATCATTTCACTGCAACATATATACCACCCCTCTGTTGATGCTATAAGCTATTTAAAGTACAAAATGAAAAAATATTCTGTCTTTGTATAGGCCTTTATTAGGTTAGTGTGCCATCTAAACTGGGATACTGGCCTACATATTCCCTGATGGACCCAAATAAATTAGATGGAAAGTAAGTTATGAAGCTGACAACAGTGACTGTGATGGGTTGGTCCTTTGTTAATTCTTAAAGGGTTTGTTCACCAATTTTTTTTCTTTTAAACCAATCAGAGATTATTAATTTACTTCTATTAAAAAATCTCAAGTCTTCCAGTACTTATAGCTGCTGTATGTCCTGCAGTAAGTGGTATTCTTTCTAGTCTGGAGAGCAGGGGAGGTTTTCTATGGGGATTTGCTTCTGCTCTGGACAGTTCCTGACACGGACAGAGGTGGCAGCAGAGAGCACTGTGTCAGACTGGAAAGAATACACCACTTCCTCCAGGACATACAGCAGTTGGTAAGTACTGGAAGACTGTAGGTTTTTTGATAGAAGTAAATTACAAATCTCTGACACCTGCTGGAACCAGTTGATCTGAAAGAAAAAAAATATTGGTGAACTACCCCTTTAATGGTCTTATATATGAATTTGGCCTGTAAATGGAGCATAATAGATCACCTGTTAAGGACATCTGAATACACACTCTAGTTTTATGTATACTATCTGTGACCTATGGAATCGGTGTGAGAAGGGTCTTTAGTGATATACATTGTGTCATGATCATTTTTGATTTGTGCATAGGACATAATACCTACATTTTTCCCAATAGACACCCAAGGGTCATATAGCAGGTAGGGACAGCTTCCTTAGTCTGGAGATGCCCACAGCAGGCTGTAGCTGTAGGTAGGGAGAGTTATACTAGGTACCTTCAGAAGGGACTGCTGCTATCTTTAATTTGTACTTTTACTTATGTATAGTATCGGCAGAGGGGTTGTATACTGTAAGTTGTTTTATATAGGCGTATTTTCATGTCTGTGGTGGGTCTGTATCTTGCTGTTCCGGTGAGCTGTTGCATTTTTCTGTGTTTTTGTGTGTTTGCAATTTCAGCCATGGCAACGTGCTCCTGCCTAGTGTGAACGGTGTTCTAGAAGAGCTGACCAATTTTTTCTTTTTAAGGGTACAAACACACACGGCATATACGCTGCGTATTTACTGCTGCGATACGCAGCAGATACGCAGCAGATTAGATCTAAATAACTGAACACAGTATCAAATCTGCTGCGTGCGTATCTGCTGTGTGTGTTTGTACCCTTATAGTGTCAGTAATCTTACAGCAGCAAGCAAGCAGCTATTTCGACTGCTGGAAATGCCTCTGGGTATATGTTTGTCTTGCCGTGGCATCACCCCTGCAATATCATTGTGTCCTGGGCAGCAGCTGCCAGTTTTCTGTGCATTACTTTTCATGTGTATGTCTCTAGATATTATTTTGTTAAGTCTCTCACTAAAAATAAATGGTGGTTATCCCAATGACCAGTTATTAGGACCTGCTTTGGATTGTCCACTAGATGGCACTGTGTAACTACAATCCTTTAATTCTTCTTAGGCTCATCTCACACTGACACCATTGGGAACTACTCATTTTCTTAAGGGGTGAAAGTAATAGCTCCAGTTCTAGTTCTCCCATTTAAATTCTGGGGGCCTGGGGTGAAGGACCACTTGGGTGCCCCAAACCTTGTCCAATCTAATGTCTAATAGATTTAGTTGCAGATTCGTGTCACCCTGTTATTCTTTTATTTGTATTGTAAGTTGTATTTCTTGTAATCTAATGTAAAGTGATATCCTGAGTGTACAGGGAGGGCATCACATGCATTTTCTCTAACATAATTAAAAATAGAAAAATGCTATGGACAAACTAAACACATATTTATCATAATTGGTGGTGGGTCCTAGAAGTACATATAGTTTTTGATATCTTCTTGTCACTAGTAATGTTAGAGCTCTCTATAGTCAGTAATAGTCAGTATCTTATAACCCTGGTCTTATGCAGCACACGTAAAAGGATGTTATACACCAACCAGCCAAAACATTAAATCACCTTCTTAAAAGTGTTTAGGGACATCCATGCTGCCACTATAGCTTTGACCATTTGAGGCCTTCAAAAGACCTCTGAAGGAGAGCTGTGGTATCTGGCAGCAAAATGTCTACAAGTCCTGAGGGTTCTTAGACCATTCCTGATCAATCTTAGCAGTGTGGCAGAGGCATAATCCTGATGAAAAAGGCTTTATCTGTGTATGTTGCCTACTTAGGGAGTGTTCACACCTTCAGGTTTTTACTTGTAGTTATTAAATACACAGCCAAGAATGGTTTTGAAAAGAGGAGAAGTTTTAGTCTTTCCTTTATACATGCCCTATTACTGGCTTTATATTCAGTAATGGCAACTAAAAACCTGAAACATAGGAACACTACCTTGAAACGATTGTTTATCTTTTATAATTTTAAAAGAAATCAGCCATGTTGGAAATTTGTGGACAAAAGATCATTTGTCATAAATCGTAATAAAGTTCTATTTTTCAGGAACAATTCATCAAGACTTAATATCCTTAGAATGATCCCAGAAAGATTGCTCATCCTTCACCCCATGTCATTGATCATGTATGAGTAGTTTGAACTTTGAGGGCCAATATGAACTAATGTGTATCACTCTGTCTATGAAAGATTGTTCATCCGAGAGATTTTAACTAATGTGTGTGGCCATCTGAAGGCAGCCCGAGCTGGTGTAGGCTTCTGAGGCAGCACCAGATGCAATAGATTTACTGGGAGGCTGCGTATCCTCCCATGTTGTGAGTAAAGGACTTAATATATTTTATGTCCTATAAAAATGATATGCTCATCCTAGCCAAGAAGATGCCCCCTGCTGCCAAGGTTTATGTCACACTGATCATCCTGAAGAAAGAAGTCCAAAGCTGGGCCTGCTGTTAAGTGTGTCGGGAGCGCTGAGAGGAGATAAGGACGGCCTCATTTAATCTCAGTGATTCTGTCTTGAATGCAGCAAGATGTAACATGGTTATAAAACAGAGACATTCTGTAAATGTAGTTACATTTTTATTGCTATTACTTCTTAAGAGGTTTAATGTGGAACAATAATGTGGACCGCACACTGATTCTGGCCAGTTCTGATATTTGGGCAGTAACTGGGCTGTGTGGGAGTACTTATGGCATGGAAGCCTTTTATAAGCTGAATAGAGATTTTCCATTTTCTCATCGCAGCCCTCATGAGATTGAGTAGTTGTCACCAGCTGCACAATCTATCTGCCCATTTAAGAAGTTGCTCTCTCCCTAACCTAGCTTGTACTTGCTCTCATCCTTTCCCGCCTAGATTACTGCAACATCCTCTCTGTGGCCTTGTCCTTCAACCCAGTGTGAACCCTGCTGCCTGGTTAATCCATCTCTCGATCCCTCCCTGCCAGCCCTTTCACTCAGAGACTTTATTTCATCTGGACCCCAATACATCTAGCTTCCCACATATAACCTCCAGTCATCATAAGATTTTTTTTCCTCACATCCTTCTTTTCTGCTATCAATCTTTCATGTTTTTTGCCCTTCACTTCCTACATCTCTTGTGCACCCACTCATTGTAGTACTCACTATTCACATTACATTCTGTTGTACTATACAAACTTTCAAAAGCAACTTGAAAACTTATCTCCATACCATATCTTTCTCTCCTCACCTTCACAACGGCACCACAGGAGTTAACTCATGCCCTAGGGACAGGAAAAGCACAAACACGAGAGGTTAAAAGCCCCTCCCCTTCCTGCTAGCACCAGTGCTTTTCCTGTCCCTGTAGGGCAGGCACGAGAGGTGGGGGATCCATGGTGAAGATGAGAAGATCCCCCTGTTTGAAGATTCATTTCCCCTTACCAGCAGGGATCGATCGGGGTTTAACCTCCTTCCTTCCCATGGAGGCGGCTGGCTGATCTTCGGATCTGGGGTAAGGGATGGCCCGCTGGTTCTCCTCGCGCCATCCCTGACGTGGCAGGGGCGCGCAGAGAGTTTCCGTTGCTGCAACCTCCGGACCTCTCCTTTGTATACGCGCGTCCCGGGACTGGTCGTGCTGTGGCAGACGCTGTGGCCTAGTGGTCGGCGTTTGCAGCCTACTTCCGTCCGCAATGTACGGGCGTTTGGCGGAGGTCAGGCCTGAGGCCTAGTCTTTCAGCAGTGCCTTCAGTGGGGGGAGCACGCTGACGCCATGTGCCGGAAGAGACAGAACTCCTGGTCTTCCGAGGACGCCGGGCGGCAAGTTTGGAAAATCTGCAGAGTTGTGTGTCATCAGTCTTCTGAGGTCTGATCCACTGCATCATCTATGAGGAATCCTGCTGCAGACTAGCCTCCTCTGCCGCTGCCGGTGGTAAGTGTGCCAACTAAAGTCTGCTACACTTGGGGGAGAGTGCTAGCGGTCAGCTTGTATAGTTCTGACTCTCAGTTTTCTATCTCCCTCTCCTCTTCCCTATACCTTTCAGGGTGATATATAATTACTCTGTGTGGGCACCAGCGTGCTGTCTTCACCTTGGTGCTTAGGACTGTGATATATATATACTTATGTATGTATGGATAAGGTTTTGCTCCTAGCTTTATTTTGCGAGAAGGAGCTTTTCCTCTTAGGAGATTTGCCTGTTACTATGCGGGCCTCTCTCCTTTATTAACAAGAACATAAAACATCCTGTGTTTAATGTCATCATTATAGAGGATGTTTAAATGGATGGAAGATCTGGCCAATCAGATGTTGCATTTAACCTGTTAAACACTTGCATAACTTAATGTAACTGTCATCCTCTGCGCTGTTTTTCTCTCCTCATTTTCCTTCCTATCTGTTCGGTCAGATAATGAAGGATGATATGGCAGCTGCTACACCTATTGCTATACCTTCTTATGGCTTTAGCAGCTTTCAGCGTACCAGAGGTACCTGTTAAAATCTAGGAGTCACAGGGCCTGTCCTTTTGCTTCTAGGTTTGAGTCTTGTACATTATCTGATTCAACTACTTGAATCCAGTAATTTATCTCTAGGCTTCTCTGCTCTATCACATTGATACACAGAGTCTAGGGAACATATTTTGCCATTTGATCTTACCTTCTCTCTGTCAGACTTCCACTGGGCATGGAGGATACACAAGAGGGGTGATCTATTGGAGATGAGTTGTTTGCTGGGGTTAGCATGTGGAAGCTAGTTCCTATTCAGCAGACCTTTCAGGCCTCATCACTGATGATTAACAAAACCTGGGAAGAATGGGATTTAGACACCCAGGTGGTTAGTTACTAGCAATCACCTTGCCATTTGTAGGCTCTTCAACTGAGGCCAGGAGGATTTGTACAAGTCTTATAGACTGTTACTTTTCTCTTGTTAGAGATATTGCTGCTACATGTGTTCTTGTGCAGTACATATGGGAATCAATCAGAGACGACCATCAAGATATATGTGTGTGTATGTATATAGGTTCCCTCGGGAACACATTATTGATGTGTCTTTTCTTTTGTGGCGATTCCTTAGCCTTCTTGGCTGATTCCTCAGCAGTGATGGTCCATATGGTTGCCAGGAATTGGGTTCTACCTTTTCTGCCATTAGTCACACACACACACACAAAAAAAAAAAAAAAAAAATTTGAAATCCCATTCTATGCAAGGTCTTCAGTCTGCCCTTGATAGTATCTGGGAAATTCTTCTGTTCTAATAGACCTTCAGTAGTTAAGAAGTATGGGTTCAATGGAGGGATGTCTATGGACCTCTCCCAAGGCCTCCCAGGACTACACCAGGTCACTATCCTGGAGGTGGGGGGAGATTCTGGAGTTCAGGAGGCTTGGATGTGTGTCACCCAAGTCAGCTGGATCCTGGACGTTATTCTCCAGGACTTCAATATAGTCCTCTTCTCCCCCCAAATGTTTCCTAATCCACCTACCTTCTTAGCTCCTTTAATCAGGACTCTTCTACAGTGTCTAGAAGCTGATAAAGCCCTGTGTTGTGACCTCTGTCCCAGTGCCAGAGTTAGAGAAGGGGCACTTTTCAGCTATTCCTTATTTAGTAACTGAACGGAACATACAGGCTTAGTATAAACCTGGAACCCATCAAAATTTATGTGATACAGAGGATTCAAGATGGAATCCATGTAGTCTACTACTCAACTTAATCTATAGGATGCTATGAGGGTGTTAATCGACTTAAAGAGATTCTTCTACTATGTTTCAACTCTTGTCTTTAGTAGTAGTTGCATGGGCAGTTGTGTCCAGCATTATCAATGCAGTGCTCTCTCGTTCGGGATTCATCAGCCCTTTTGCATCTTCTGTAGTTTATGGGGAAGTTGATTCCCTACCTTCATCGGTTTGGGATAAATATTCCCGCCTGTCTGTTTGAGTTTTCTTTCTTTGACAGATTCCACATAGAAGCTGTTCAGAAAATAACGACAGCCAGTGATGATATTTATTCCTGAGGGTGGCCTATAAACAATCAGTAATCGGATCTCAACCCAGACACCCAAAATATATTTGGGGATCCTCCGGATTACTAGGTAATAATGTCCTCTCTCCCCTCAGATTGGGTATCTCTGGTGGAGAAGACTAGACTGTTCCCAATGTAGGAGGCCTGGTTACACTTGAGGACCATGTCCATTTGGAATCCATGACTACTTATTCTCCAGTGACACCTTAGAATCAGACTCATTCTAGGTTCTTACTGTAATAAACCAATAGATTTGTCATTCTGAATCAGGCACAGGTATCCTTTTTTCCACAGGTCTGGTGGTCTCTATATGCTGGCTTACATGGCTTACTTGAAGGGGTTATCTTTGTATCCCTCTTCCTAAGATAAGATTAGTCACAGACATTGGCCAGTTGCTGCTATCTCCAAGGACAGCAGCAAGGTCTTCAGGCCTTAAAGAGCTGCAGGCAGTCTGGTGCCTTACAGCAGGCGAATAATATTTGGAATCTAACAAGTCACATTTTATTGGACAACAGTACCGCTGTGGCACATCTGAGACACCAGGATAGTGCAGAGCAGAATCCACTTCAATCCATTCAGATTGGATCATCACCTAGGGGAGCGACATATTTATCCCCAACAGCCACATATCTTACGATTCACATGGTTTATCTTAGCAGTCAATCCATTTTCATGAGTGAAGGGTGAGTGGAAATGACTGTCATTATCCGGTACCATTTCGGCCAGAAGGTGTAGTCAGGCCTTGTACGGAGACGGGTCCTGGAGCCTCTGAGCTCTTTAACTTTTGGATTTGAGCCTTCGCCTTCTAATTCTTCAGGGACCAGTTCCGTCCGGATCTGTCAAGACTCAAGATGTCGACCTGAATCCTAAGTCTATGTTTAGGAGCAGAGGCCTCTCTGAGGCTGTGATTCCTACAGTCTAGGAAAATGAGGCCGTTCTCTTCTAGGATATATCAGAAGGTCTCAAGTCGGCCACTCTTAAGGTGCATGTTGCAACCTTCTCCGCTATTTATAGTTATATGATATATCATCTGCTATTACTCATTATATCATATATCATGTTATTTATCAATATATCATATATCTGCTATTAATCATTATATGATACATCATCTGCTATTTATCATTTATCATATATCATTTGCAATTAATCATTGTATCCATATATCTATTTATCATTATATTTATCATGAATCATAGATGTGTTTAGAACTTATGAGGAACGCTTTTAAACAGGAATCCTAACTTTAATCGACATTTCCCTTGGGATTTTAACATTGTACTTGAAGACCTTAATCGTCTTCCTTCAAAACCTATTTGGAGTACAGTCTCAAGTTCCTGTTCTACAAGACAGCCATCCTGTGACCATAATCTTAGATAAGACGAATCGGAGACCCGCACACCGATTATCCGTTACTCTTACTGTCTTTTCCAGACGGACAAAATAGTGTCAAACCGATCCCGATTTGTTTCCGTGGTAGTGTCATCTTTCTTGGTCTTATGATCATTCTGTATCAACTCCAAAGATGATTAAGGATGGAAGTTTTATTCCTGGTCTGTAGGGAAACTGTAATATAGTTCCTGGAATCCTGTAACACCTGGATTGATCTTCATTCAATTCCAGAGGAAGAATATACTGAAGAGATTTCCAGCAGTTTCTAGCTGGTGGAATCCGGAATGCTGTATGGAAGCGTAGGTATAGGACTTACCTTTACCTTTACTGATCAAGGCCCTTTCATTCAGGGCTGCGTTCACTTCTTGGGCAGAGAAGGCTTACACATCTTTAGTTCAGATTGCAGAGCTATCACCTGGTCTACTACTATTGCCATGCATCGTGGTTGGCAGTTTCAGCTCAGTGAAGACCTGGTTTGGTAAGATAGGTCTTCAGGCTGTGGCCCCGCCCTAGGGGAAATTGTTGGTATTTCTCCTGTGGTGCCGTCGTGAAGGTGAGGAGAGAAAATAGTATTAGTCTTACCGGTAAGACGTTTTCTCTGAAACCTTCACGACGGCACCAACATCCCTCCCTATATTGTATTGTTGAATATAATACTCACATGGTGCTCAGAAATTGTTATAATGCACTGGTGCTAGCAGGAAGGGGAGGGGCTTTTAACCTCTCGTGTTTGTGCTTTTCCTGTCCCTAGGGCATGAGTTAACTCCTGTGGTGCCGTCGTGAAGGTTTCGGAGAAAACGTCTTACCGGTAAGACTAATACTATTTTTTGATTGATCGTAAAAGGATACTTGTGGTTTATTGGATAAAGGATCCATTTTTACATGCATTTTTATATGCCTGAATATGTTTTAATTTTGATACCATGTGAACATAATTCATAACATAACATAAAAAGGAGAGACACAAGTATCAAAGGAGGACTAGGGTCAAAAGTAGGGACTGTCCCTCTAAAAGAGGAACTCTTGGGAGGTATGCACCCCTTCAGGAAAGCTTGAAACAACTCTGTATGCACTACACAGCCAGATATACAGCCTCTCCTGTATTTTGTCTCCTTAGAATAAAATTAGCTCTGTATTATGGTCTGCAAAGAATTCATGTAATACATTGTGTGAAACAGGCCTTAAAATAGTGCATGTCATCAGGTAGCCATACATAGAAGATGCAAGTTGTCAGCCAAATGCTCCTGGGCCCCCAATATACAAGAACTCTCAGCTAAGAATAAAAAAAGGACAGAAACACATGGGGTAGCATAGACAAGCGCATTATTTTTGTGCATATATGTTTTGTTGTTTTCGGTTTCATTACCTTTGCTCTTTTCTTTATTCTAGAACATAACAAATGGCAGCAACTCAACTCTACGTGCCGGCCTTCTGACCGGCCCTTTGACTCACACCAGGTTCCAGGATCTCCTCTACTCCCGAAGTCACAACCCGGGTGATGGACAACATGCTCAGCCAGTTAGTGACTGGGGTGAGACGCCGCTCCAGTCCCTGATTGGCTGAGTAGGCTGTCCATAAGCGGGTCGGACATGTTCCCCCGAGCTGTGACGTCATGACATCTTCCAGCAGGGGTCCCAGACCTCCCAAAACGGTGAGTCACAGTCATCAGGAGAGGTAAGTACTTGTTCCCCCATCATTTCCCCCCTGCTGGATTAAAAAAAAAAATCTCTGGACTACCTCTTTAAGTGGGAAGGGACTACACAGCGGAATGAAAAATCTGCTGTGAGAATGATTTGTGAATAAGTGTGAAGGAACCCTTAAAGGGAACTCATTACCATGAAAATGCTACCTGAGCTATCAGCATCATGTTATAGAGCAGGAGGAGCTGAGCACATTATTATATATCTTTATGGGAAAAGATTCAGTATAAATTGTAATTTATTGATTAAAGTCTCTGATGTCTCCATGCTAGAGAGTTCAATCTATTGAGTGACACCGTCCACTGGACTCCTAACACTGAATGATCAGGGGTTTCAGTCAACATATTACAAGTTATACTGAATCTTTTCCCACAAAGATAAACATCAACCTGCTCAGCTCTTCCTGCTCTATAACATGATGATGATAGATTAGATAGCATTGTCTTGGTGACAGGTTCCCTTTAAGCCACTGACTGTCTCTGCTGTTGGCTTATCACCCCAAGAACAAAGGAATAATGGAGCTGAAATTCAACAAGCCCGATCATCCTGTTTCAATATCATCTGTGGAGCAGAGGCCCCATTAGATGGTTCACCAGTCCAACCAAGATCAGCGGGTTCATGTGACATATCTAATATGAAAGGAGGCTTTAGGCCACATTCACATGTTCCGTGTTCTGCATGGGACGTGAAATGCATGTAACGGACTCCCCCTCCACCTGGGCAGCATCTGTAATTAGATGCTGGGAGTGGGAATTGTACAGACATGCACTGTAATGGAGCAACCGCACGGCGCATAGGCATACAGTTTCCCCGCTGTTACAGATGCTGCCCGGGTGGAGGGGGAGTTTGTTACATGCATTCTACGTCCGTGTACTGTGCAGAACACGGAACGTGTGAATGCGGCCTTAAGGGCCAGTTCACACAGAGTAAAACTGGCGGAATTCCGTGGAGGAGCTATCCAACCGCCAACCTCCGTGTCATACAGGCAGTGTATGGGAGGGCTGGCATGCCTCCTCTCTCTGCGGAGGTGCGAGCCCTCCAATAGACTGCCTGTATGACATGGAGGTTGGTGGGATTCTGCCAGTTTTACTCCGTGTGAACTGGCCCTTAGACTCCAGGACCACATTTCTAAGCTTACATAAACTGGCTAAGATGTATAAAACATAGAGACAATTTAGCAGTCCAAGAAATGAACACAAAGTAACTTTTATTTTTAAAGTGAATGAACACATACATAGACAACAAATGTAGATACAGATGTCTCTAAGTTTGCAAATAATCAAAATCCTGAATTACAAAAAAGGTCATGTACAATCACCCATTCATAGCAAATCCTATACAGTCACAGGATAATGACACATCTAGTCCATCCCTGGCATCCAGATGAATAAATAAATACAAAATATATATTTTTCCTTTTTTTTTTTTGTTTCACATGAAGTCGATATGAAATACTGCATACATACAAAACACTTTACAGTACTTTTACATCTATCTCCGAAAAAGGACCAGCTATTTCGGTGAATGGAAAACAAAAAGACTAGACAAGATTGTATCATAAAACACTGAGATGTGTGTACCAGCAAATACCATGATACTGACCCTTGTGCAACACATTTTGTCTATAAATCCACTAGCAAAGCTTGTTTGGGCAAATGATTGTGTCCACGTCAATCTTTTCTATGACTATTCTGGAGAGCGACTAGGGCAATTTCAAGTGGTTTTAAAACTAGGAAGCGGAATGACCTAATAGTGCAAAGCAAAAACAGAAAATGCCGTAGTCCCTTAGGTATAAGCAAAACTAGTGACTGTGCTCCTAGTGAGTACAATATGCTGAAAGAAGGGCACGATGCTTCAGGGGGGACACTAATACCTTCTGTACATGTTCACTACATTGATACTGTTCAGAATGCTGCAATGTTGGTTCTTAATCAATTGCTATATATATGTGTGTGTGTGTATATATATATATATATATATATATATATATATATATATATACATACTGTGTGGTCAGCTTGCATGAAAAGGAGTTGAACGTTCACACATTACAGTTCTATCTCAGTACTGTCACCGCGCTTTGTCATTTCAGTGAAAACTGCAGTGCAGCAACAGCACTGCAATCTGCCACGAAAAAGCAACATGTGTGAACACAGCCTTACAAGACAAGGTGTAATTGAAGATTACATTACTTCAGCCAGTGCTCAACTTTAAAAGTAGGTTATAGCTTAATGTAAACTGTACATTTCTAACCTTTCACATACAGTATCATGGCACCTAGTCCTACCACATATCTGCTTACGTGTGCAAAACTGATCTAATTCCATAGCGAACTATCTCCAAAAAGAAAGTGTGTTGCACCTTCACACTAGACTAGAAAAATAGCATTGCCTTACATATTTTTAAATATTAGAGTAAAATTATTATATGACACCTAGTCTAGTCACCGACGGAATCATCTGACTGTCCTTTTAATGAAGTGTACCTATAGAAGCTATGGTTTGTATTTCCATACCCTCACTATCTGCTATTTTTCCTATGCATCTCTGGTTAATATTATGGTTCTACATCTCTAAAGGCAAAATGTAAAAGTTCAATTTAACAAGAAGCTTTGGGCAGAAGACTGGAGGAAGTCCTGCCGTCTGTGCGCGCTACAGAAATGGATTCCATCTGCGGCATGTTATACCAGATGGCAGCGTCCATCTATATCAACACAACATATTAGAGGCAGCACATCTCACTGTAAGACTTTGGTCCCTCATTGTGTATTCAGGATATAACCCAGCCTTTACTAAACAGACATTATGACTTTTGTTTGGCAAAGAATTGATTAAAGTAGAGTATTCAGGTGTTACACATAAAATATTGAATATTCTGGCAAACCTGTTTGATGCAAACAATCCATTTAAACCTGAATAACTCTATAGTCCCGAAAAGGTGAATTTGTAAATAATGTGCAACTGTGCTAACCTGGCAGTGTACTGTATATGCATATGAATCCCCTAAGGAATCATGATTAGTAGGAAACATATTCTGTGCGCTAACACAGTTCTCTTCAATGCTGGCTGGGCACGTGGGAGTCAGGCACGGTGGGCGCTGTCTTTTACAATACCCAGGTGCAATGTGTACAACGCAAGCACACTCTGTGCAGGGTCAATGGGAGAAAAGGCTGTGCGGTCTGACATGTTGTGCCAATGTCTGCAATCCTCCCCTGAAATGAGAACAGTGGTAAAACTTCATCCACTCAGCTTCATAATTTCATTTTTCTCTCTACAGGAAAAGGGACCACTTGGTAGATCTTTGCAGCCTCTGTGTTTGTCACCAACTTGCTCCAAATAGGTTGGAAATGTCCTTTATATCCAACAAAAGCTAGCTTATCTGTAGAAAACACAAGAAAAGATAGGAATGTCATGAAAAGCACTGGAAAAAGTTTCGTCATAGAAAAAATATTTACTTCTAGGCTGAAAATAGAAGGAAGCAGTGGACCAAGAGGATGGCTTCTAATGTACTCACTGTAGTTGCACTATTATGCTATATTACAGGCTATTTGTGTTAGGTGGTAGTGATAAAACAACAAATGCGGTGTCATTGGAAATAATCTATCTATCTATCTATCTATCTATCTATCTATCTATCTATCTATCTATCTATCTATCTATCTATCTTTATATTTTACAAGAGCACTGATCAATGGTGCTATGACACCCGAGTGATCATCAACAAACATACGGTCTATGGTAGAGATGATCGAACACTGGAAAATCGTAGGTTCAATCGAACTCGAACATTCTCGAACCTGCCGCATTTAATTGCTGATACCTTCCTGGTCCGTGGGGAAGAAGGAGAGTGCCCGGGGACAGCCTGGAATTCCGGGATTCAGCCTATTAACTAGACTGAATCCCGGAATTCCAGGCGGTCCCCGGGCATGCTCAAAATGCGGCAGGTTCAAGAATGTTCGAGTTCGATCAGACCTACGATTTTCCGATGTTTGATTATCTCTAGTCTATGGCAGGGGTGCACAACCTGCCCTTCAGCTGGAGGACCACAGGTTTTACACCCCTAGTCTATGGTAAGGCTGTGGAAAAGCCAAGGATATGTAAGTGTCTGGATTGCTAGTAACATGAGTGATTAAACTCTTAAAGAAGCAGTCTAAGTGAAATGTATATCCTGTGCTACACCCAATGCATGACTTTACAGGGCAGCGTATAAAACAGGTATTCAAACAACACCAAGAAGACAAGTCTCTACACTTTCTTCGGCATGTCTGTCATTCCACTTCAAAGTCACATTTACCCTGCAACGACATATTTACATTTCTTGCCCCCTGAGCAATAAATGACAGCCACTTTGTATATAGTCAGATATATTAGTGGCTGTCTTTCCTTGGAGAGGAATGTCAAGCTCGTGAATACAATCGACAAATAACCTGTAGTCCATTGTAATTTGTCCTACAATATGGGTTTGTGGTGTTTGGTAGATCATGACAGATCTGCTTTAAATAGTGCAATGATTATGGAAATATTTCCTTTACTGACACTACAACGTCCAGAGAACCTGACCATGTCTCACCTTTTAGTTTTAGATCTGCCTCAGCCCCAAGTTTTCGCAGGACCTTGATCCAAGGGCCTTTGTGGTAAAGTCTTCCTTTTGATACGATGACCACTATAGAGCTTTAATAAGAAAAAAAAAAATTGAAAATTTTTACCTTCTTAACTTTATGCAGGGGTGTAACTATAGTGGATACTAAGGTTGCAGGGTACTAAATGACCACTCTGTTACATAGGAGAATACCAGTATTTATTACCTCTACTGCCATAACTTTTTTGCATTACTTCTGTACTGTGACATCACTTTGTGTATTCTCAGGGGTTTAACTATAAGACCTGCATAGGTTGCAGTCACACAGAAGAGACTACTAGTACTATCAATTGCATGTAAATAAGGGGGCCCTCTACATCATTAGCCAAGGTCTTCAAGTGACCTACAAATCATGCACATGATGTACGGCTATACACTGAGAATGCTACTCACTTGTCTTTGATGTTTGACACATAGTTATCAAACTGAGCTGGGATTCCTTGTAGCGTCACGGTTTTAAAGCTTGCACTATCTACAACTTTTCCTTGACTTCCATCAATCACAACCACTTGTATCCCATCATCTTGCATGAAGAACTTTTTGTTATCCACCTGTTAATGCAAAATTTTGAATTGTAAATTCCTAATTCTCTGACTGTCTTGTTCTATGCTGAATAGAGGTTCACAGCCTTTAAAAGAACGGCACCCAAACCCCTGTCCAAGTCTTGTGTTGAGTGCATTTTAAAAGGCTGCGTGCTTTATCCAAGTGTACACAATACGTGCCTTGGAGGTCTCTGGTCTTCACGTATCATGAGAACATTTTCTTTTTACTACAGATTGGTACAATATCAATATGGAGGGATGAACACATCACGCCCAGCCATAGTGACAGCATGGGTGGGGCTCTGTAAGACATACTGTCAGTCTCTGCACTCATTCCAGCACTGTCCCAGTAGTGCAATCTGTAATACAGCGCTTATTCTACCCAGACAACTGATGAGGGAAAACAACAGCACAATAGCCTCTTAAGGCTGCTTTCACACTACGTATATTTCAGTCAGTATATGTATATTTCAGTCAGTATATGTATATTTCAGTCAGTATTGTGGTCCTCATATTGCAACTAAAACCAGGAGTGGAATAAAAACACAGAAAGGCTCTGTTCACACAATGTTGAAATTGAGTGGATGGCGGCCATTTAACGGCAAATATTTGCTGTTATTTTAGAACAACGGCTGTTATATTGAAATAATGGCAGTTATTTACTGTTATATGGCGGCCATCCACTCAATTTCACCATTGTGTGAACAGATCCTTTCTGTGTTTTTAATCCACTCCTGGTTTTGGTTGCAATACTGACTGAAATATACTGACTGAAATATACGTAGTGTGAACCCAGCCTAAAGGTGTTTATATGTAATTTCTGGGCTACTAAAATAACTGACCATCACAGGAGCATAGAATGTACGCTGTAGACTGTCCTCAGTGTATTGCGAGCTATAGAAAGAAGTTACCACCACAGAATCTCATGGTAAAACTTACAACCCTTATAATGGCATGCTATGTGTACAGTGGGTCTTAAGGAGGGATGAGCGAATTTACAGTACTAATGAAGCACTTGACTTTGCTTGGTGGTCGGCATGTAAGCCTGCTGCCTTCGAACTCCTTGCCTCTCCTCTCTAGATGCCTGGAAAATCTGGATCCAGTCCTGGGAAGCTGGGAATAGTTTTCCAGGACTGGATCCAGCTTTTCCAAGCACCTGGAGCAGAGGAGCACAGAGTTCGTAGGCAGCTGGCTGATATGCCGACTGCTGAGCCAAGCGGAGGGCTTTGCTCCTACTGTAAATTCACTCATCCCTAATCCTAATGTCTTTCCCATCTCCATCTTTATTTTAAATAAGTCATCTCTATTATGTGGCCTTATTATGCACATTCAGCAATAGACTGTTCTATTGTAAGAATCTTTACAAATCAAATCCAGTAATGTTCCCAGTGGATAGAGTTAATAAATTTACCAATGTACAGCAATAGTCAAGTGACTCTTTACCTCAATGTAGGCAAAGTCATCTTTCAGATGGTAGTATCTGGTGTTGTACGTCTCCACTTTTATCTCTAGTAAGTGATCCTTTGTCTTCTCCTGGAAGAAGAACACAGTATTAAGCACCCTACCATCATATAACACAACAAGCAGCTAAATATTTTTTTTTTTTTTTTTTTTTGGGGGGGGGGGGGGGGGGGGAATAACCAAATCTTCAACAATATAATCTTTTAATGTGTCTTTAAATCATGGCAGAAGACCCTTTGTGAGTGGACTACCCTTTAAAGGGAATGTGTCACCTAAATTTTCTTTTACTAATTAGAATTAAAACTTGTCCTTTTATTCCAATCTGTTTCTATTATCTGACGGTAATTTGTTTATTTTACTTTTGGTACATTGTTATAGGGGCTGCCATCTTGCCTGAGCTGTTTTTAACAGCACTTAGAGACATGCTTTACAGAAAGACTCCTGGACGTAGATGACAGTAGACAGAGTCTGTCCCCTTGAGATAAATGTAAAACATTACTGAGCACGCTCTGTGACCTTTGAAGAGATCATTCCACAGGGAGCTGCTATTGTCTCCTCTATCTACTCTATCTATTTGTCTCACATGTCACTGCAAAGCTCTATAGATCATTTCACAACAGTTTACAGACACAACAGGATGTCTCAGCCTAGTTTAAGCCATAGTGGTGAGAAGGAAAACTGCAAGATTTTAGGATTATTTTATAAAATAGATTCAAAATAGAAAATCAGTAAAATGTCACCAAAAATTCTTAAAAAAACATAAAACCATTATTTAAGTAATTTTCTGATGACACATTCCCTTAAAATATCTAGGAACTTTTCACTGTGATGTCACCAGTATGTTTCTAGTTTGTATACCATGTAAGAAACTCTTAGCAAATAATGGCTTTCCTGTCATCTACTACACAGAACTATAATATAGCACAAACAGAATTATATGGGTCCATCTTTTCCGTCCCTGGGTGTTCAATGAAAACACATAAGATTCCAAAAAAATATGCCATGTTCTATTGTGGAGACACAATAGAAGAATACACAGTGTGCTGAAGAATTATTCCATAGATGTGCTGCCATCGTGTACAAACCCTTGAAGGGATGAGACCATGTCTGTAATACCAGACACAATGTATGGACAAGAGTGATGCCCTTTCCGGAAAAGCCTTATTTGATAGTCTAACATGCCCCATAAATCCGCAATAATATAGTTAATTTAATGTTTGATTAAACATCCTATTTATGGGTATGAACATTTCTCATCATTACATCTCCGGGGCTAGTTATCTATGCAATTTCCTAATATATTCTTTACAGTTTCTCCAACATCAGGGCCCCAGTTTACATATATCACAACATTGTTAAGGATCGTTTTTCCATGTACACAAAGCTTAACTTTTATGATTTCCCAGCATTCTCCCCACACAGTATCATAGCACATCACCACAAAGCACAGAGCCCATTAAAGATTGCACCCCACCTCTCATAAAACTTTAACCATGGTAATTTACCAGATTATTCCTGCTTAGCTTCTTTGGCAGAGGCACGTCCACTATGGGTATTTCTGCATACTTGGGGTAGGCTGAAGCCTGGCAGTTACTGACACCAGAACCTTTTGGGATCTCAGCTTTGATTTTCACTCTCTCGCAGCCTTTTACTGAGCAAAAGGCAAATTTATCTTTTTCATTCTGAGCCTTCAGCATTAAAAACAGCAACCTGGAGAAAAACAGCAGACACATTACATACAAAAAAAATTTAATTAATTAAAGATATATCTTATATCTATCTATCTATCTATCTATATATTTTTTTTATTTATTTATTTTTGTCTAATATTTGTAAAAAATTATTATTTGCCAAATTTCTACTTGAAAATAATGGGCCTCCAACTTTTCTTATTGAACTACTTTGCTATTTTGATTAAACTTGTGTTTGTTTGCACAGTAAGGCTATGTTAACACAACGATTTTTCAGCTACGTTTAAAATTATGTCATTTTGAGTCTAAAATAAGGGACGTCATTTAGCGGTCTGGCCTCCCCTTGCAATGACGGCTGTTGATACAGTATTCTAGTTTGGGGTTATTAATTGGACCTTGGCTTAATTGAAAAGTCCATTGAATTTAATAGTAAAAAACGGAGAAAGGACGGTGACAAGAGAAAAACTGTGAGTGAACAACTAATAAAAAACGTCTGAAAATAATTGTCATGATCATTATCTTGACGTCCGCGGTAATAACGTCCGTTATTCAATACATTGTGTGCATTGGACGTCCGTCTTTCTATTGACTTCAATGTATTGCCATTGCAGCCAGTTTAATCACGGCAATAACGGACGTTATTTTAAATTGCAAAAGCGCCCGCCTTTTATCTATTTTTGACGTTGTGTGAACATAGCCTTACCGCAAAGATGTAATTCTTATAGGGTTATTCCAGGCTATAAAACTTATCCTTTATCCACAGTATAGGGGATAAATGTTATAGGCTGGAATATATAATTATTTATTTATTTTTATTTTGCACATCCTGCAACTTTCTTTCATTTCTAGTTGAAGGGAAAAGACCACATACCCTGACTCCTCATCCCAGTAATAGTACCCCCTGCCGGGGTATGCCACATGCACTTTGTCCATCTGTAATGTACGTATAAAGGTTCCCGTCTTGAATGTTTGCTTTGCGAGCCGAATGTGAATGTCTGAGAGGATGGAAAATGTTGTCCCTTTAGGATAACAAAATCCTACTTGAATCCAGTCATTCCTAAAATAGGAGAATCATGTGTTACCACAAGTAATAAGAACTTGACATCAAATTTCCTAAGGAATCAAGTGGCCAAGAAAAATATTACGTTTCGAGATGGCTATTTTTTTCCTGGCTTGAAAGCGTATTGCACGGAATTCTAGAAAAACACTTCAATTAACCCAAGGAAACCATTTTATAGTGCCGGGAATAAAAATAATAACACCATAAAGGGCATTTCAGGTTAGGTGTTTTATCTTTCCAGTCTTGTTTCATGAATCGTATCCGAAATGTGAAAACGTTCACCTCAGTAGTGATTAATGGCTTGCTGGCAAAGGACTCTTATTTGGAGACTAATGTTCTCAGGAGGACAGTAACTTAGTGAAATAGCCATAATATTGCATGAGGGAAATGTTACATGCTACTTAAACCATGGTTTGTTATTCATGAACTCTGTTTGCCCTTCTTAATACTTATGGTACTATTAAACAGATGTGGCCATGCATATTACTTCTCGGTTATTGTAGATGATGAAGTGTTATAACCACAGTAAGGAGAATGGGAATATATTCATGACCTACTTTTGGAAGTTAATAAGCCAAATGGTCAGCTCCTCGGGGGCGGGCTTATCCCAGTGCACTGTGTAGCCTTTTTGAAGAGTAATGACTGGTTGATATTGCTGATAGTGATTTTTTCCAAGTGCTCCTTCTAAATGCAATGGATGTTCAGGGTATTCATCTTTAATGATTGTCATACGTGCGTCAGCTGGTCTTCGTGCTTGGATATAGATCTACATGGAGAGTGAGACAGGTTATTCTTTACAAAGTACTGGCTAGGTAACCAAAGGATTTTTTTTGCTGCCAAATGGTTATTTAAAGTTATATAGTTAGTGCAGTTGAGATGAGACACCAAGAGATAGAGTAAAGTTTAAAACTTTGGCTACCACTGTGTTGATCCAAAGTTAAAAAAACAAACAAAAAACATTAGACTGTGTGCCCTATATAGAAGAAAGTGACCCTTCTGATCCCGAGCAGAAATATAACCTTAGTCATACATTGTAGGATATTTTCACTGTTGTGGATGGTACCTGTGCATAATTCCCGCTGCAGATCGCCCCCTTCCAGTCCGGAACATCTAAGCAATCTGGGTGCCTCAATAACCAGTTGTCTTCTTTCACCAAAAATGCTCCTGGATATTCTGACACTGAGCCGTCTACATCATGAAAAACTGTGGTCTTATCTCCATCCATGTTCATTTCACTGAACCATGGCCCAGGCTCTCCAAAGAAAACTCGTGAGGTCATCTATAAAGACAGCAAGTGCATTGTGTGTCAATAGTCAAATGTATCAAATAGACAAAAAGGAGACAACAGCTTATCAAATTTCAGGAGTGGGTGGTGGTATATGAAATTAATAAATACAGCCCTGAATCATTACTGGTTAATATACTGTACATGTGACTTATACATAGCACTGACAAGACTGTAAAAGAAAATTAAAGAAAACATAACACTGGTCAACAAATTCTCAAAAGTTGTTTGGTTCCGAAATAAAATGATCCATTTCTTAATGATTTTTATCTGCTGAATTCAAATATCACAAGGAAAAATGTTAATAGGCTCTAGTTTCTATGATATGGCACAGTTCTCATGTTACTGTTTTGTGAATTGTATAGAATACAGTATAATAGCCTACAGATTTATTACTTCTGAAATCATAAGGAAGCAAGTTCACTATTCATAAACTTTTGAAATATATTCATAGGAAACTTAGTTCTATCTGAAATCAACTACAGTTTACAGGCATATCTAAGAATTTTTACAAATTAATTATGTTTATTGAACTCTGGAATGTAGGTCCTTATTCAATGGCTTCTCTGGGCATTTACACATGTCTTTTCTATTCATACATGGGATTGTCTCTGATAACTGTCCAACAGTAATCTGCAAGCATTGATGGGTTCCATTTACCCCGATACCTTAGGCTACGTTCACACTCTGTTTTTGCAATCTGTTTTTTTTTTCATGTTTTTTGCAAAAAACGAATGCATTTGTGTGCATCCATTTTGATCCGTTTTTCCATTGACTTCCATTAAAAAAAAAAAAAAAGGATCTTTTTTTAACGGACACAAAAGTAGTGTTGACACCACTTTTGTGTCCGTAAAAAAAAACTGATCTGTTTTTTTTTTTTTTTATTAATTGAAGTCAATAGAAAAGCAGATCAAAACGGATGCACATACATGCATCTGTTTTTTTTTCATCCGTTTTTTGCAAAAAACAGATGAAAATCACGCATAGCAAAAAACGCAGTGTGAACCTAGCCTTATACCATAACTATTGGTCACTCTAAGATGATGCAATATACCAGTTGATGATGCAATACAGATGATGCAAACTTTTCCTACTATTGTATCACAGGCTGTGAGAAGTATAGAAAGTACATCTATATCTTGAAAATTAGAGCCAATTTAAAAATTTGAAAATCATTTAGTGATTAGAATAATTAAATTTTAAATTACAATATATTCTCTATGGAGAAATTATTAAAATATATCTTGTATATTTAATTGTCCAGTTGAGCTGAACATTCATTTAGCTGACATCATCCCTGATGCCTCAATACACATAAACATTGGACACAGCCAAACATTTATGTGTTCTCAATAGAGAGAGTGAGAGAGAGAGGGGATGGGTTAGCCACAGACAGACAGCTCTGGCAGTGACATATTTATCATGTCAACCCTTCTTCTGAGTTGAGGGGCCCCCATACACTTTAGACAGTGGGTGGGTTTTGTTGATTTTTGACTAAAGTGTATGAATACCTTTAAAGGGGTGTAAATGACTTCTATTTAAAAATCCCAAGTCTTTCAGTACTTATTAGCTACTGTATGTCTTGCAAGTTGTGTACAGTGTGACTGACACAGTGCTCTTTTCTGCCACCTCTGTCTGTGACAGGAACTGTCCAAATCAGTAGAAAATCCCCATAGAAAACCCTTTCTATTTTGGACAGTTCCTGTCACCGACAGAGGTGGCAGCAGAGAGCACTGTGTCAGACTGGGAAGAATATACCACTTCCTTCAGAACATACAACAGCTGATAAGTACTGGAAGACTTGAAATCTTTATATAGAAATAAATAACAAATCTGCGAAACTTTCTGAGACCAGTTGATTTGAAAGAAACAAAAAATAGCTAGGAGTACCCATTTATTAGCTGGCATTTTAGATTTTGGCCAATTGTTCGCTGTTGCTTAGCAGGTAATTGAAGTTCATATGGCAGAACAGTCAGCTGTCACATTATAAGTTATATGGAACAAAAATGCAGACACTGCACAATACATTCATTACATCATTCTTAAATGACTATAAAAACACAGAGCGGAGTATTCTGATGACAGACACTCTTTAAGACATTCCTGATTACTGATCTAGACATGCAGCTCATCCCATTATCAGGAAAACATTTCCACTACAAGCAATGTATAAAGGAACACTAAATCTTCCTAGAGATGATCTACCTCTGATCTGTATTCTACTTTACTTCATAAATATGGATTAATAAGGAGAATTTGACGCTGACGACATGAGTGATTTATACATATAATGGGCCTGTAATACCTGCATGAATCATAAAGAGGCGCTTGCTGCTTATTTTTACATTTGGCACAATCCACTATTATCTATTATTGCACGCAGCCTTTAGCAGATCCGTACAGTAGGAGGCACAATTATACCGCCATTCCACTGATAACTGGAAATCCTTTTACCATCATGTACATCGCTTTAAGTTTTTTACATGAATAGACCAGAGCCAGTGTAGAGATGCCAGTGTTGCAGTCCTTTTTTTAACTGCGGCCCGGTTCCCGCGCATGGTGCCGATCTATTCCCGGGCACCAGCCCAGTGTGAAGCACTGGAGGTGGGCCTAACAGCCCACAATATGTCTATTTTATGTAAAAAAACTTAAAGCTATGTACCTGATGCTACATTCGCTTTAAGGTTTATACCTAATATCTAACTTTTTGAACTAGGCCTAGTGGTGCTCCAGTTTAAGATACTGCAATGTTAGACTTAGAACGTGGTTTACAAATATAGTCTGATATATACAGACTATAGTCTGTATAGTGTTAGAATGGAATACCAACTGAATGTTACTGCAAATCTGCAAAAGCTGGAAAACATGGAACCTCTCAATCTTTAAATGAAGGAACCTTTCCTATGGATTTTGCATGCGCAGCAAATTACAGGTGCAGGTTAGGGCCCTATTTCACCAGACGATTATCGTTCGCATAATCGTTAACGATTAACGATCTCAAACGACCGCTATTGCGAAAGACCTGAAAACGTTCACTCATTTCCATGGAACGATAATCTTTTACTATTTGCGATCGTTTTTTCTTCGCTATTTCTTCGCTATTGCATTGGTATCTACTGCAAACGACCGAACGACATCTTATTCAATGCGAACGATTTGCGAACGAGCAACAATAAAAATAGGTCCAGGTCTTATAAAGCGATCAACGATTTCTCGTTCGGTCGTTAATCGTTAACAGCATTTCAACCGAACGATTATCGTTTAGATTCGAATGTTTTAACGATAATCTGAACGATAATCGTCCGGTGGAATAGGGCCCTTACTGAGAGCACAGAAAATCAAAAGACGTCCATACCCTCAAGACTGGTGGAGTTCCTTGATGGCAGACTCTCACTGATCATATAGTTGTGGCATGTTGTAGTGATGTGCCAATTCTTCTATAACCTGGCCACTGGCATGGTGACTAGTCCTACACTGGATCTATGTAACTTTTCCAGCTATATACAGGTCTTATATACTGTATGGCCATAATCTATGCTAACAGCATAAAGCTGTTGTGCTGAATCTAATCTGAATACTTTGGCTGATAAGCAATCATTTCAGTTTTGTCATTGTGATAAATAGCTTATAAAAATACAGTATAAGATGGAATTCAGTGGCAGTGTCTACGACTTCTTGGCTTGTCATCAGATAGACAAAGCTTGTGTAATATCATTCAGACTTGGCCTGAGGATCTGGCTGCAATACTTGTCTCTCTATCAGATAATTACGTCTCTTTCCCTGGAATGATCACTCACAAATGTGACAGATTGCTTCAGAAGTGAAGAAGCTGAGCTGCACAAAATATCAGTAGGGCACGGGTTACAGTGGAATCTCTGAGGTCTGGCAATGGTAGAGAAGGGCTCATGGGTACAAATGCCACTAAGAATTGATTGATGCCATGTTGTGCCTCCTCATAATAAATAGAAAGCTTTAATAATTACAGCTATATAGTAAGAGAAGAAATGCTATACAATAAAGAACCCAAAGGGGGAGATTTATCAAAGGGTGTAAAATTTAGACTGGTGCAAACTGCCCACAGCAACCAATCACAGATCAGCTTCCAGCTTTGGTGAAAGGAAAGAGGAGCTGTGATTGGTTGCTGTGGCCAGTTTGCACCAGTCTAAATTTTACACTCTTTGATAAATCTCCCCCAAAGAGTCTAAGAAAGCAATTCGAGGAACTGAGAACCTTCTGAAACATAGGTTAATGGCTGTCAACTGGATATAATTTTTTTCAGAAGAACTTACCGGCACATCTTCAAATGTAATTTTGGTCACATTGTTGTTTGGGCAGCTTTGCCAGGAGTTATTCAGACGGAATCCAATTGCACTGGTATGGCGTCCGTCCAGGGAAAAATATTTACGGAAAGTACAGTTTTCTACATTGATTGGCCCATCATAGATCTGAATGCCACGGACTGGAAAATTCCTAACGGTAGATAAGATGACATAGACTATTACAGTTCTGACCAGCACATTATGATAAAAAGAGAAGAGTAAATATTCGGTACTTACAATCCTCTAGGTAGCGTCCTCCCATTGTGATCAAGGCCTCCAGGACCCCAAAACACATTGTCTGCCATTTCTGTCCCCACATTGTTGCTTTCCCCAACAAATATGCTGTTTTTGACTTCTTGCTTTGATCCGTCATCATCTGGAAAGGTCCCCCCACTACAAAACAATCATTTTATCAGGAATGGAAAAGCACTTGGAATCTGAGAAGTGTTTGGAGATAACTTGCTTTATAATGAAACATCCAGCACCTGTTCAGACTCTGTTCACATTTCATTTTGAGCCTACTTAGGAAAAATAAATGGGTGGGCTGCAATGTATCCCACCGTATAGCCATAATGAAATGTGAACAAGGCCTAGTCTACTTTATGTTTACTTTCTTCACCATGGTCAACAGTTTTATCATGCTGCCAAAAAGATTTAGAGACTGAAAATCTGCCCGTATAATATTCAGCTGACTTACTGATACTTACAGAAAAGACTGTAATACATTTAAAGCAACTCAGTACCCACAATTTAAACCCCCAAACTGCTTGTACCTTCGGATAGCTGCTTTTAATCCAAGATCTGTCCTGGGTTCCGTTTGGCGGATGATGCAGTTATTGTCCAAAAAAACAACTTTTAAACTTGCAGCCCTGTGTCAAATTGGCGTAGCCTAGAGTGTCTGTGTATTAGGCTTGCACTGCCTCTCCGTTCCTCCTCCCCGCCCTCCTTATCATTAGGAATGCTCCAGGCAGATTGTCTCCTATTCCTCAGCTGTGTGAATACTGAACATGTGTTGGATCGTTAAGGCACCTGTGCAATGTTCAGACAAGTGATGAATAGGAAAAATCCTGCCCAAGGGCATTCCTAATGGTGAAGAGGGCGGGGAGGAGGGAGGGAGAGGCCGTGCAAGCCTAGGACATAGACACTCTAGGCCACGCCAATTTGACACAGTGTTGCAAGCAGTTTGAGGAGGCAGATTGTGGGTACAGAGATGCTTTAATACACCCTGTGCCAGGATTGCAGTGTGTGTATGTAAACAGGAAGGGTTTTTGGTTAACGAGAGTAAGCAGAGTATATTAAAAAGTTGTAAGATTTTTCATTGTACAGTACTGTGTAATGATAAGTTACTAATAATATAACTACCTGGCCAGGGTCAGACCAATTCCATTGTCAGAAAACCTTAAGGAAAAAAAATGAAAAAAGAAATTAATCCATAGTAAAAAAAAAACATTGTTCTAATGTTCTAACAGCCTGTCAGCTATGACATTTACCCGTAAGAGTAAAGCATAATGAATATATTGTCTTTGACATACAGCTTCAGTTGATTAGTTTATAATATGTAAATAGTAGGAATGTTACTGGGAATGAGGACGAAAGGGCTGCCCCATCCTTACAGTAACTCTATGTAATTTATATGTTATATACAGCACATCATCACTTATAAGTATTATGATCAGCAATCCTTCATCAGCTCTCAATGTTCTGGACAGAAAATGATTGGGTGGGGTAAGACTGTTATCTCTTTAGTTATAACATTTGGCTGAAATATGTAGATTTATGATATATGAAAACATTCCAGAGGGAAGGGGAGTAGATCCTGTCACATCTCTCACATAACAGATGCCAAATACAGTAGTCTGATGAAAACATCAAGTGAGTTCATACGGCAGACTTTCTGCAGGGTGAGTGACATTTTACAGTGCTATTAGTTTTAGGTAACTGATCTTAAATTTGATGCCTTTATGTAAATGGCGAAAAAAAAGTCTAACTTGCTTTTCAAACTTGTGAGTGTTTTTGTCTACTTACAGCAGGGATGGGGAACCTTCGCCCCCTTCAGCTGTTACAAAACTACAATTCCTATCATGCCTGGACAGCCAAAGCTTAAGCTTCGGCTATCCAGACATGATGGGAGTTGTAGTTTTGCAACAGCTGGCAGGCCGAAGGTTCCCCATCCCTGCCTTAGAGCCTAGAGGACTAACAATGGCTTTAGATTTTTAGATGTCAGTCTTTCCGAGGTATGGCCTAATAGGGACTTGAGCAGTTACTTCTGATCCTAGCAATTTCAGCATGATGTCCACTGTCAGAGGAGATGAAGCAGATAGGACCTCTAGTATTGCAGTTTGTGGAAAATAACCACTGACCATAATCTACTTTATTATATTTGGCAATGCTGCAAGATGACTGAACACTGCTGGTTCCCCCCAAGTTACAGCTGAGGCATGGGGGTTCCACCAGCAGGATGCCCTATGACTAGCTTATTATCAGAAACTCTTCTTACAAATAGGGATTGCACATGGCAGAAAATCCCTTTAACTTTTCCTTCCACTTTTGGCCTAAGGCGCCATTCACACTACAGACTCCTGACTTCAATGTGTTTGAATGGGAGGGCTTGCACACCTCTCCGCTTAAAGAATTGACATGTCAATTCTTTGAGCGTAAAGGCGCTGAGAGCGAAGGTGCACAAGCCCTCTCGTTCAAAGAGATTGAAGGCAGGATTCGGCGCCGAGTCCGTAGTGTGAACGGGGCCTTAGAGACAAATAACAAAGTAGGTGGTAATATCCTTTCATATCCCTCCATTGCCACTGCATAAACAAAATCCTGAATAGTAGTATCTGACTGCTGGAGCGCCTACAATCCAGAGAATTGGGGTTTTGTTGGAAAAGTGGCTCAAGATGAACAGTCATCAGTAGATACAAACAGCCTAGTGCTCTCTCTATAAGGACCCCCGTAGCAGTTCCTTTCTCCTAGTAGTCAGACCCAGCCATTCAGGCTTCAATGATTTAATCTGTGGATAAGCTATAAAGTAGTATTATTATTAGCTTCTTTCATGTTCTTCAAATATAGTCTTATTGACCAATGTAAGGTCACTCTCTTTAGAGCGTGGCCTGATACACAAAGTCCTGATTAACCCTATAGATGCCCTGGTCAATAGTGACCGCGGCATCTCGGTATTAGGCAAATTGGTCGGAGCATTAAAAAGTTTACTATAGGGGCCAGAGGTTAGGATAGAAGCCACTCATACGGTGGTGTAGTGCTAGCAGGGTCACTGTAGGCTATATGATTTAAGAGTTATATGGGATTTATATAGATTTATATGATGATTAGAGATGAGCGAACCTGGAGCATGCTCGAGTCGATCCGAACCCGAACTTTCGGCATTTGATTAGCGGTGGCTGCTGAAGTTGGATAAAGCCCTAAGGCTATGTGGTAAACATGGATATAGTCATTGGCTGTATCCATGTTTTCCAGACAACCTTAGAGCTTTATCCTAGTTAAGCAGCCACCACTAATCAAATGCCGATCATTCGGGTTCGGATCGACTCGAGCCCGAACCCGCTTCACTCATCTCTAATGATGATGATGGGAGAGTTTGTAAATGAAAAAGTCTGTAAATGAAAAAAACTAGAGCTTGGGCCCATTATTCTTACTTCATAATATTAGGCTAGTGACTGATTGGTAAAGACCACTACATGGAAAACACTCACTGGTTTACAGTATAGATAAAAGCACTGTATTATGGATAATGGGTTAACATAAATTAGACAATAAAATGTGATCTCACATTCATTTTCTCCTTCTACTCTATATCACATTCTTCGTTTTATTAAAAGTCCCATCTGCCAATGGTTATTCTAGCAGCTTATCTGAAATACTCCTAGTATAAACAAGAGGCTTCACATCACAGGCTGTAAAAACTCTGAACTTACTGGCAGCTGTCCAGCCAAACATCTCCTCCCCGCAGCCAAGCTCCATGGTCCTGGTTCTTGTATGCAATAAAGTTTTGGATTATTGCAGGTACTCTTGGCTTGAAAGGATCAGCATCCTGATGTGGACCATACCTGGTCGAGAATAGAAGATACAAAAAACAGACTTCAGGGCCTGGGGATATTAACAAGTGTGCCGTGCATGCATTCTAATAATATACTCTACTGTTTTATTGCAAAGCAAGAAGCCAGACTGGGTTTTGATTATAATAATGATATCGTGCAAGCATTGGATTACAAAGGGCTATACTGAGGGCTGTATGGTATTTCCTTGATTTCCACAAGGCAAATATTTAGGTAACAGACACCAAGTTGTAATAAGTAGCAAATATAAGTTTGAGACTTCTTAAAAGTATTTGATGTCCACATTTTAGCATCATTTTATATTATTTTGATAGATCATGGCTATGTGCCTGCTTCATACTACAGTATATTGATGATTGAACCAACAAAATGTTCTTGTCAGTGAGATCTTTGTATTATATGCTCTTCTAGATATAGTTACATTATTGCTAGATATTGTTATATTACTGCTGTATTGTCTACTGTGCATGATACAACAGTGATTCTCCTCCATCTACTGTATTGGGAGGGAATTCTTCCCCACCAATTTGTAAAGGAAATGTCCAAAAAGTCCTAAGCCAGTGATGGCGAGCCTTTGGCACTACAGCTGTTGCAAAACTACAATTCTCATGATAGCCGGGCAGCCAAAGCCATACCTTTAGTTGATCATGCATGGTGGCGTGGGAATTGTAGTTTTGCAACAACTGGAGGGTTGAAAGTTCCCCATCCCTGTCCCCTAACCAAATACTTCTTTTATAACTCTGTCTGGTGGTTGGTTTCATATATTTTCCATTCAGATTTTCTTAGATTAAGTGAAACTGTTTTATTGTAAATTATCTAAACTGGATTGTGCTATAGTAGAATTAATATTGGGATGACATTCAAAGCACTTACCGTGCTCCAACAAGAGTAAGGATTGGTCTTTTATCCTTGTCAGTGGCTTCAGTTGTTTTGACACCATTGTCAATGATCATTCCAGCCTGCATGTAGAAAAAAATAGACATGTGAGAGATGGTAATAAACCAAAAGACTATTTCCCAATCATATACAGCTGTGCATATAACTTTGAGCAATATTTCAGCAATGAATGAATGGCCAAACTGCAGTTTGGGTGTAAAGGAGCAGGTAGTTGACACGAAATCCACTCTGCAAAGCTGATGCATTACCCATTTTGGGGGATATTTAATAAGGAGTCGAATGTGTGCAACTATTCTAATGAGGTGTATATTTTGTTCCAATATCTTGTGACTGATTTATTAAAATATAGCACTGCCATAGTGAATGTATCTAAGTAAAAAGAACAGACGTAGGCCTGCACCTGTTTGTGCAACTTTTAAAAAAGTCGCAAATGATAAATTTGGGGCTAATCCCAGATTCGGTGAACTTTTGGGTAAATACTCAAAAAAGGCAGAATAAAAAAAAGTCGCATCTAAAAAATATTCACCTCTTAAATACTTGTTCATAAATAGAACTTAGGCCAAAAATTGGTACAAAAATCCAATTATTCACCTAAAAATAGGTGCAAAGCCCTTGATACATTTCCCCCTATGTGTCTACTCCTTAGATTTATGTGTCAGAAAATTTTGTAAAACTTTAGACAAACTAATGTCTATGATGGATAATAAGAGACTAAGAACTGAAATAATAACTATGATGGGAGTACCCTGTGCCTCTTTTCCTTCTTCTCCTGGCCCTCTCTGCAGTGAATTATAGGCAGCTATGTGTAGATTAATACACACCAGGCTGTCAATCACTAAGGAGACAGAAGACTACTTTCTCCTGGAACAGAACGCACTCATAACTATAGTCCAATGTATACTTTGACCACTCCTATTAATATTGTGTGCCATTTTGGCTAATAAGAAAACCTGTTACAGTAATTTGTTACTCCTAAATACTGTGTGAAGTACAACGTGTGTTCTATGGTTTCTCTGCTAGGCCAGACTTACCCTGTAGTTGGAGTGTGCACGGTTATTGTGGAACTTTCCTAAGGGAGTGTGTTCAGATTTTCCTGGTGCATACATTCCCTCCGAAGGCCCAGTAGGTACATGATGAAATATGAACCAAAATCCAGTTTCCTGGAAACAATATCATAATGCTTTTAGTCCAGCAATATAAAATATATCATTATTACTTCAATTTCTTAGGTGAACTATGTTATTTTATTAAATCTATAATAAAACATTAGGAGACTTTCCGCTATGATTCTCCAGCGGTATGGATTTAATACAAAGAATGTGTGGGATTATGGTGCTTGGGATCCTTCATGCTTTTATGTCTTTTAGAGCTATGTAAACCATTTATATCTTCTCAATGGTCATAAAGCAAGGCGGTCCTGGCCAGAACATCAAGGTGAGAATAACTAAGGTTAATAGAGCCTCTAATTACTTAGCATGCTTCAGTGAGCCACACTCAGCGGGAGCTTGTAGTGGATTCCAGATATAAGGTAACATATAAACTATTCCAGATGGACCGCTAATTTATGTCGGACTTTGCTTCTGTTCTATGACTAAGCTAGGCTAAGAGTCTTAAACCTATACTTACTTCTGAGCCAGCTGCTGAGCAGTTGATGAGGTTGTTATTGGGATTGGCGATCCAGAAGGTGGAAACAGCACTGAAGGCAAACAGAAAAAACAAGAAGTGGAAAATAAGTGTCCTGCATACTCCTGAAGAAAACATGTGGTGCGTAACTTTGTCTTCAGACTGGTAAAGAAAACTGCACAATAAACCAAAGGGTTAATATACCCTATTAGTAACTTTACAAGCCACTTATAATCATTAAACTGGTATGAATCATCCCTAAGTAAACTAGGCACATTAGCCTCCAACCATATTGTTTGCTTGGCTTTGACTAATGCTTTACCAGCAAACCAATGGTGCCATCCAAGTTTGCTATTCCTTAGCCTAGGGTACAATCGGTTAAAATGTCTTCATACACTTCACACACAGAAAAGGGCTGCTCTTCTATGTCTCTATACCCTAGGAAGCAGAAGCATGGAAGCCATTAGACAACAGTAGCAAGCAGTCTAAGTTGCCATGCAAGCTGGGTGGGGCATAACAAGCACTTTTCTCTTATTATATTACAAAGTTGTTGTTTTTTTAATATATTTGCATGCTAATGATTTATGCAAAGTTTGTTGAAATTGTGACAATTTAAATACAGTATAATAATATTGACATTTGCTGCATCCCACCAGATACTGCAGACTTACTTGCAGTCCTGCCTGGGTTTTGCTATATATCCTGGATAAGAGCCTTCGGTTATAGTTTTGCACATTTTATTATCTCTGTCAGAAGGCAGTAAGGTTCCAGGTTTTACCAGAAGACCTAGACAGTGGTCAAATGTGTTGCGTTCTTCCGGACCATCTTCCGTGAAAAAACAATGGCCAAGAGTGTCATAACCCACAATGTCCTTTACCTTGACAAGAAGAACAACAATTATTGTAACATTTACAACACCATACCTGGAACTTACTACTAAGCAAAATTAAAGAACCCCCAATTTTAGACAGGTTCACCTCACAATAACCCCATTTAGGGCCCTATTCCACCGGACGATTATCGTTCAGATTATCGTTAAATCGTTCGAATCTAAACGATAATCGTTCGGTTGAAATGCAGTAATGATTAACGACCGAACGAGAAATCGTTGATCGCTTTATAAGACCTGGACCTATTTTTATCGTTGCTCGTTCGCAAAACGTTCGCAAATCGTTCGCATTGAATAAGACATCGTTCGGTCGTTCGCAATAGATACGAACGCAATAGCGAAGAAATACGGAAGAAGAAACGATCGCAATTACGATCATAAGTAACGATTATCGTTCCATGGAAATGAGTGAACGTTTTCAGGTCTTTCGCAATAGCGGTCGTTTGAGATCGTTAATCGTTAACGATTATGCTAATGATAATCGTCCGGTGGAATAGGGCCCTTAGCAGTTCCCATCCTATATTTAAGTGAGTGCTACTTAAACATGTTAATGTACAATTTCCAGTTCTAAGCTCCAGAACACTAAACCTGATACTCATGTGGCCATGAAGATATCTCGAAGAACTAAATGAACACTATTCAGGTCTATAACATGTTGTTAGTCAATTAATTCTTTATGCTGAGTTTCCCTGTGCAATTTTGAGAAAAGAGAAAAAAGAAAAAAGGACTAGGCAACCAGACATGAACCAACCCTAAGTAGACTGGGCATGTTGGCCTACTATTATGTTTGCTTGGCTTTTACTGATGCACTTAGATACTTACCAGCAAACCATTGGTGCCATGAACAGTAACACAGCGAGAAAATGTGTGATGGATGGAGATATCTTTCACGTAAGTGGGAGGGTGATAACCCCCCTTTTCATCCACATCACCCGCTGTATGGAAATGAATTGGGTAATGACCCATTGATTGTTGCCCCATGTGTTTTAATTCCATGCCTTCCAAATGAACTGCCTTGAAGCCTTTACCAATCTAAAAGAAATAAGACAAGACATTCCTTACAATTTATCAACAGTTCCAAAACTTTATATTATTTTAAAATATCATGTTATTTTCTGATCTACAACCCTGTGTTCCATTGTACATGATTTACATACCTTAAAATGACCTCCAAAAGTATCAAAGTCAAAAAAGTTACATGCAGTGCTGTTGTAACAACTTTTTTCCATTTCTCCATAGATGACAATATTCCTACTGAGAAGGCCAACTTCTGCCCTCATATCAACCCCATCCATCTCTTCTCCAATATGGAGATACTTGGCTTGTCCTAAAGAAAGAAAGGGAAATTTCCATTAGTTAAAAAAAGCCCATGAATTTCTTCTACAGAAATCTTCTCACCTCTGAATTGGCGAAAACATACTTGTAATTTAGCTAACAGAATCCCCTTGTAGATCCAATAACAACAGATGGTCTAATATTAACCAACTCGGCATTAACTTTACCAAATTCCAGTAAAATGCATCATTGTGCAAACAAGTGAGCTGACAAGTTAGTTCCCTATAGATGTCATTTCCACTTACGTATCTGAATTTTAATTCTCTCAATATAAAAAATATCCGGTTACATTGAACTACAACAATAGCCAAAAGGTCTTTTTTTTCCAGAAATAGTTCTCCTCTTGTCCTTGTGCTGTGCCCTCAAATGTTCCTCAATTGAATATGGCTAAGCTGCAATACCAAATACATCCCATAGACAAGAGTGATGCTGTTTCTAAAGCTGACCACATCTTTTATAATTCTGGACAATACCGTTACTACATATATTTGACCCACAATATAAATACACATGATGAAAAGGTAGTATCTAGTACAGTGAAAGACCTATAATCTGGTGCTTTAGAGATCATTAACATCACTCCATAGTATGGTTGATTAGGGAACAAGCTAACTCATTGTATGATGGTCTTAATGGAAAATGAAGAACCCACAAAAGCCATTTTATTACCTTTATTCTGTTTCTATAAGGATGGATTATAGGCGTTGGTGGCTGACATTACAAGGGAAAATGTTATATGGAAGAGTAATTTTAAGGAATGTTGGACTACAGGGCTAATCCTTGGACACCACCAAACCACCAAAGGCATATGGAGGATTACAAGCAATGCAATGCAGCATGGGAAAAAGAGTATGTAGAGTAGCTTCCCTCTAAGAAGAAAAGAACTTGCTCAATATGGAGGTAGCGCTCCTTCTTTTTGGGCCTTAGAACAGAACCTTCAAACAGATGGGTAACTATGCCTTCAAAGAGTTTCTAGATTGGCTTAAGGCCCATTATGGGCCAAACACTGCTTTGAAGAAAGCAACCTCCAGTAGGTGGCAATGTAGAACGAGTTCTATTCCTTTAAGGTATTTTGAAGGACATGGCAGGCAAGTACATCAAGACTTGTCTAGTTATTTCATTTGTCTTCCTGCTTCCTGTATCACATATGGTCCCAGTTTTACTCTCTCCTACTAAAATTCCATCATAAAATTCCATTGTCCACTAGAATTAGAGGATTTCAAGACACAACATTCTTCGCCTGGTTGCGTGCAATGCTTGAACTGTCTTCTGTGTCGTGTCTGGAGAACCCATAAATGACTAGACTCAACTTACAGTGCACCTTTTATTACCAATAGTAAAATCCTCAACTGAACGATGGTGAACCATGCAGGGTATGTGACAGTAAAGTCTAGAGGAGCCCCTTTAAATTTCAAACTTTTCTAAAATTCTATCAAGTAGTAAAATGTATGACTGTATGATGTTAATACTATTCTATGTTAAAGAAATAAATATTATTGCCCCCCCCCAGTAGGCGCTGGAACGTATGCTCACAACAGCTGATCGGTGTTCCGTCGCTGCGGCGCAGTTCAAATCTGGCGCACGCTCACATCCGCTTCTGCAGTGACTCCTCTTCTCTGTCTTGTAATTGAACGGCGAAAGTCACTCGCTTCCATAGACAGTGTATTGAAGCGTGTGAGTACTGGCGTATAATCACAGGAAACAGAAGAGGAGTCACATGTGCATGTGAGCGCGTGCCAGATTTGAATGTCTCCGCGGGACCGGAACGAAGCTGCGCTGCCGGACACCGATCAGCTGCTGTGAGTATATGTTCCAGCGGGGGCAATAATATTTTTTTGTGAACTGCTTCTTTAATGCTACACAGAGCTTTTTTAAACCATACCGTAGATTAACCAATACCGGGAGAAACACCAACGAAATATATGAAATGTCTGTCCCCTTGGTTTACAAGAACGAGTCAAGTACAGTTAGATAGGAAAATTCCTTTCTATCAATGACCTGGATTTTATATACAAATTATTTCATCAAAATGTGATATTCTTGTCAGGCGATGTAGGCTGCGCATAGACAAGGAATTTCTGGATTAACAGTTATTGGGTAGTGGCAGAAGACATTCAGCCTGCCAAAAACGTTATATTTATACAGCTACGAATGCCAAAGTAATTAACATTTCTTTCACTCTTTTTCAACAGCTAGAAACATCTGACACAGAAAGCATAACTTCTCCTCAATGAAATGCAGTAAGGATTACATAGTGCGAAACATGCATACTTCAGTGTAATATAATGGGGATGGTATGGATAAGCACCATATACAACTTATCTAATGCAGTCTTTCCCAAACTGTGGTTCTCCGATTGTTGCAAAATTACAACTTTGGTCATGATGGAAATTGTAGTTTTGTATCACCTTGAGCACCATAGCTTGGGGAACATTGATCTAAGCCAACTGTGATCTAGCTATGTGCACACATATATACAAAACTAATTAATGCAATGAACATAATCCTAGTGCCATGCCAAAAACAACACAAGGAGAGAGTTAGTGATGCCTAAAACTATAAGGGAAACAACATCTGTATCAGTCATACATTGGGTAAATGCACTTACTGAGCTGATGACAGTATATGTCATGACCCATTAACCTGGTGATGGCCTATCTCAACCTTAGTAAGCATGCTCTAGATTTATGAAGCTAACAGTGTGATAGATGGGGGCCCGCATGTGCTCACATATACCTGATATCAGTCATATATGTGATTTTACATAGCAACTAGGTACAATAACTATGGTATAGGTTTCTATTCATTTGTACATTATCAAATAAAGGCCTCGGACGGGGCTCCAGATGGCTGTACAAAAAAAATGAAACATTAGTTTTGTGCGGCCGTTATTCATTGAATAGTGGTTGCATAACACTAACAGTTCACACAATGTAGAGTGCAGCTACGGCCACACTTTATATTGTCTGCTATGGGTAATTGGGATTCGGGCACACACAAATGCGCTCGGATCCCAATTCAAAAGAAATGAAGTTCATCCTGCCGAAACTGCAGTTCATCCGCTACCGGCCAGGATAAACGTCACTGACACTGGCCATTTTGTAACACGGCCTGTGTCACAGAACGGCCGGTGTATTAGGTAGTGTGAACCCGGCTATAGGCTGTATAGGCAAGAGAATTCAGCAGATAAACTGCAGAGAATGTAAGAACCATGTTCATCTATGCTAGAAAATTAATAGCAATTGAACCAACACAAGCCAAACACGTAGATACTAGAATAAGAGTTTTACACTAAAAGACTTTGTACACTAAATTATTTTAATGTGCAGATGATGTCAATTTAGCCACAGATTGAGACTTTCTGCACATGTTTCTATACACCTAGACATATGGTTTGACTATTGCATTTTATCTAATACAAACTCCATTGAGGATATACCATTGCATTACATCTACTTCACAAAAAATATTACTCCAGGAGGAGTATAAAATAACATTTGTTCTTTGTTTCCTTGCATGAAATGTGTTGTCTGTTAGTGAGGCTGAACGGAGCGACTGTCCCACTTGTATGCTTTTCATTTAATCATAATGCAGGTCATGCTAAGCTGTAATCACACGAAAACACGCCAAACATGCACTGTGTGCTGGCTATATATAAACTCGCTCTGCAGACTTGGCGCAGCCCACAACGCTAAAGATATTTTGGAACATTTAATTCTAAAACAAAAAAAAATACCCTTTTTAATGATCTATTCAAAAAAAGGAATGCCTTTAATTTAGAGCCTGTAAAAACACATGCCTATCCTAACAATACCAGGAGCAGAGAGTTTCCATGTCTCTTTCTGCCAACGTCGTACTGAGTTTGTAAGAGAGAAATCAAGAGTCATATGCTGATTCACAAAGTAGATTAAAGAGAAAAACAACATTTTGTTTCTCTGTACACTTCAAACTGCAGCATTATTTCCCACCTACATGAGGACATTATTAAACTCAGGAAATCTTTTTAATAATTATTCCCCATTAGTGGACTAATCCAAACTAGTATAAAAATAGGAGTTAAGGGGTTAATTTAAAGGGTTAAGTATCTCTAATTTGATTTGTGAACTAAATTTATTGGAGAACTTATCAATTAAGGTGTACTCCCATCTTATCTATGGCTTACCTAGAAGATATGCTATAAGTGACTCATGGACCTTACCATTGGGGACTCACACTTACCTCGAGAACAAGGGCCCCCTAACCTGTCCGGTTTGTTTGCTGTGTATGGTGGTGGTCAGCAAGCTAAACTGGCTTTTTTATACACTTTACCAAGACATACTCGACTACCTTGGTGCCCCGCAGCTCCCAATAAGAGGTCATCTGGTCCCCTGTTCATTCAGCTTTCTATCAGCCAACCAGTGACTGAGCCACAGCACACTGCTGCAGTCAGTGATTGGTGGAGTCAGCTGTCATTGTGAACATGAGTTGGTCTCATAAATAGGGATTAGTGGGACAAGCAGGGAGCTGGATAAAGTGACACCAGGAGTTGTGGGGGACCGGGGTAGGTACTGTATGTTTTGTTTTTCAAGTCACCCCCAGCCAACTATAAACTTTTTGGTGCACAAATAACCAACTTAAAGATAGAATCATTGCAACAAAAAGTTAAAATAACCCCAAAATCTTCTTTCACTGCATAAATAACAAGAAACATTGGTCTCAGAAATAGGTGTAAAGGAGAAGGAGGAGGAGGAAGAGGAAATAGCCAATCTAAAAAATGCCTTCCTCTCTACTGTATTTACACAGGAAAGAAAACAGATGACGTGAGTCGGGATAATGTAAATTCTTCATTCAATGTCATCTGCTTAACACAAATGCAGTTCTTCAGCTTTCAAATCACTGGGTCTGGATGGTATCTTCCCCCAAGTCCAGCAGGAATTACATAATGTGATTGGCAGAGGTTTTTTTTGTTTGTTTTTTTCAAATTTTTATGGATTCTAAAATGACAGTGTCTGTTTCACAACACTAAATCAAATGCAAGAAGAGACAACACTGGCATATAGCAAATGTGATACCAATATTCTAAATATTCAAGGTGCCACAATTGTGAATTCTGAACATTGGCAAGCATTGAACTTCCTTGTATATACCGCTTATACTCTTTATAACACTATAATGGTGACTTATGCTGGAATGTTTCTTTTTCTGGAATTCTAAATTCTAGATACAGTGCTCTATATTTATAATAGATTTTACTACATAACAGCTCCTGCAATTTTTAGAGGGTTGGGGTTTCTCACGGGAATTCCTGCACTCTCTGTTTCATCTTATCTATAGTGATGGAACAAAGTAATCCGTTTTAGATTTGTTCTTCAACTAGACATTTTGACAACATGTCTTTCTTTTTCTATTTTCCTGCTGTAGCTTCTGCAGACCTGCCTCAGCGCTTACTGAACTTAGCTGACACGTTTTAGTAACTAAAGTTTAAAAGCTGATGAAGAGGACATTTTCTCTAAACTTCAATGCAAAGTGACTATATTGTTCTACAGGGGCTGGGTTTCCAGATAGTACAGCTCTCCAATGAAAAAGCCACATAATACAAGTTCACTATCTATTTCAATAACATCCAGTTCTACCAAGCCCTTCCTTATCCACCCTTAATGTTATTATAAGATTAAGAAAAAATCTAATCTTCCACCGAAGTAACACTATATTATCTTAAGTTATATAAATAAAGCTGACGGGAGGATACTTTGAGGAATTCTTGTAAGAAGTCAGCAAGTGTTTAAGTGTCATGTTTATATAAAACAAAATGTTCTCACCACATAAGTGAAATATTAGGATAGTACGAGGGAATCATTTGCAATGTACATGGGGTACAGGAAGTATATTTTATCGGGTCTTCTAGATCTGATAGGTTTTAGAATGGAATGCACCGCTCACTAGTGATCATCATAACGCTGATTGCTCATCAATCAGCTAACCGTCCCTTTTACTTTCCAAATAGAAATAGAATTACGACCATCTACACTATGGATTCTGGTCTTCTCGGTAACTAATGGTTACCGAGTGTTCTCTACCTAGGGTAACCCTATTGCCCCTTGGATGTGGCTCCCTGATGTGCATACACTACTGCACACTAGTAGCACCAGAGATGTTATAATATTGCTGAGGTTTGGCACTATGGTCAAAAACATACAACTGGCAGCTAAGAGTAGACTAAAAGCCATATGACTTGGACATAGAATTTTCCTCTTTTCTAACCAAGGTCCTACAAAATATCTGTTGACCTGCAAGCAAGAAAACGGTTAAAGAATCTGCTGTTTACACATAGGGAAAAGTCTTGTTGGCCGATTTAGCTGTAGTCTACGGTTTATGTATTTCAAAGAGTGATAAATTAGTAAAGACCTATGGTTATAGAAAAGAGCATATCCTCTTGAAGTATAATTGTATATGGATGCTTATACACATCCATAACAAGACTGTAAATGTCTCCTGGCCTGAGCACTCTTATAGCTCCTTGATCACTTTGTGGATGAAAATGTACATGAAGATGAATTATAAGAAATCTTAAATGTATTTGATCTGTTTATTACTGCCAATATGTTATACAACTGGAAAGAAGGAAAGTAAACAGTACAGATAGATAATGTATAGTGCTAAGCACTCTTATAATGTGTTTTCTATTGAGAGTTTTAATTTATGGAGAAATACGTGCAATATTTCTGTTCAATATTTCCATTATCCACTTACTCTGAGAACCTGTATACTTAACTCAAGTGTGCAGCCACTTCACATTACTTTATTTCGGCTCTCATGGTAGAACATATTTGTAGTAGTCCTTTATGTAGTCTGCGGTCCTAAGTGTCCCATGGTGGTGAAGGCAATGCAGTAGAATAGCCAGAGGCCTAAACTGCAATTAGCATTGGATTAGATTTGTTACTGGTAATCCAGGTCCTGACTCATGGCGTAAAGATGTTATAAACCCACGCAGGCATTTTATAACATAATTACAAATATTATTCTTTAAAGTTTCTTATTGCTAAGTGACAAGTGGTAGAAAATGATGTTATGGAGCGTGGAGATAGGTTATAAGAGGTGCCAGAGTTTTCTCTCCATGCGTATGTGTAATAAAGAACAGAGCCAGGTCAATCTAAATTTAGTTTTTGAGATATTCTAACAGATGTTTGCCAGGGTGAATAAAAAACTGGAAATATAGTTGAATGGAATGGCACAACGCTAACTCATTCCTTTAGCGGAATTTTAGTCTCCCAGGGTAGGGTTCTTCTGAACTTGGCTATTATTTTTTCAATATGGACTTATTAAGATATAACTTTCAGATTTATATCTCCCAGCATTCCCAGATGATCGGAAAAATAACACTGCATTTCACACTATGTCACGTAATGTGTTAAGCTCTATATCCATACCTAGTGTTTGCACGAAATGTTACTTGAGTTTACTGAATAGTGTTATGTAGTTATACTACAAGGAGTAGAAGTACAGTATGACCCTAGGTAACCATGGGGTCCCAGTCAAAACTGACCGCCATTAGTGGCAAGTGAATTTAGGAAAGGGAAATACTATTATCATCATTGTTTTCCATCTGTAGCTATATCATGCCCCTCATTTACCTGTCCTTCTATCACTTTCTCTATAATTTATCGCCTCTTGCTTTCTTTTTGTACATCTTTTAATCTATTAGCCATATTGATCACTAACTTCCTTGGCAGTAGATGAATGTTGGCCTAAGCCACAGGTTTAGATTGTGAACAGTGAACATTTATCTAATATAGAGGGTTCCTGACTCTAACCCAATGGCAGATATTGGGGGGGGGGAAGGATCATGTCTGCTGTATTTCAACATGCCTGATCCTTTGTTCTCACAGGAAACACTATTACGGAAAACACTTGCATGTTGGCTCAGCCCCACATGCATTGTCTAGGGCGTCAGGAGGAATAGCTGTCAACTAAGCATTATCTGAGGTTGGTTACACAGAACTTTGATTGGCCACAACATGACTGATCAAAGCCCTATGAGATTGTTAATGGTTGGCTGAAATAACCATTATTCTATGTGTATATGGCCATCTTATGCCTTAGCTGAGAGATAAAAAAAGGTGGGCGTTCACTTATAAGGTTATGTCTGATAATAAAGTTTATCTAATGATACAATGCCATTCTGTTTGCCATTAGCACTTAATCAAAGGTGGTGATAATATGATCACTATTTATTGAATTATTCCAACCGTAACCAGATACCAAATATACTTCAACAGTTCTACTAATGTCATGTTTTTTTTAGCTCCATTAGTTCTCTATAGACTACACTAAACAACATATAGACCATAAACCAGATGTTTAAATCCAGCTAAATCTCTAAACACTGCTCTTATTTCAGCATGGCATTGCAGAGCCATTTGTTTGCAATCTTCCTACATGAATAAGTACAGAAAAGTACAACACACACCACATCTGTCTTGCTGTGATTATACAGCAGGTTCTGGTTGTCATTGAAAACATTTTTTAAAAAGTCTAGGAGGATTAGAACTAAAGATAGAACAGGCATAGATCATAATAAGGACCTGACATAACGCAGCTTGGCTGCTGACATATCTCTCTGTTAGAACCTGCCTCGACAGCCCAGACTGTAGGGATCGGTAAACTAGCTGCAATGGCCAGATACAACACTGTTTTGGTTTTGAATAAGGGTTTTTGCAGTGTACATACTTATTCATTATCTATAGTAAATATTATTGGTACATTAAATATACTGATATTTTTAAATCCTAAATAAAAACTCTGCAAATACCATGGTAGGGTTGGTGAGCAGCCTGTCCAGCATGTGTTCAGCTTTATGTATCATGGATGACAATTAATAATGAGGGGACAGACACAAAGACCAGCGTCCACCCCTTTACTAATAGCATACTTACAAGTCTCTATACGATTTAACAACAAGGAGTCCATAGACGGATGTATATAAACTGGTCCTTGATCTCTCTGTTTTTAATGGGAAGACCGTGATCTTTTTGGCTTCTTAAACCAATGCCTTATACCAACAAACTATCTGATGCCTAAGACTATAGCATTTCCCAGAAACTAACCAGTAGATATTTATTTACTTACCAATGTTATATATCTGTAACACAGTGGAACATAGCATTGCAAATCACAGTTTGGTTGACTTTGTAGACTGTACAACAGTTACTCTAAACCACGCTACACATACTACAATCCAAATACTGCAAATACAGTTATCTATTGTTCATCCTATGTGGGATTTAAACTCAAATTCTGAAGCATTACATTTTAGTACTTTTTTGGATTGTTGTGGATTACAATATAAAGTGATAAGAGGCTCCTGCCCATTGCACAAGCACCAACCTTAGACACGGTAGTGCCACCTTGTTTGTAGGTGAATTAATCTAGTGACAGTTTGTGTTTTACTTTCATGGTGTATTTGGAATTCTTATGAAATTATGAGATTTGCCTTAGGAAAAAGTATGTCATGTGCAAGTGAAGCAAGGAAGCTCTGAACTGTCTTGACATGTAGTCCCCACGAGCAAGAGATCATGCTTGAGATTAAAGAGGACAGTAGAGCATGATCTGTATTTGTGCCATAAATCAGACAAAATGAGCGTCAAATGGGAAAATACAGATGTTTAGAGAGCAGCAGGAACAGCTTAGGCACTGATTCACCGCATAGTTAAATACAAGCTGCTCTTATACTGAAAAGCCTCTTTGTAGCTGTCACATATGTGTAAATTTCCATCCCTTTAGAGAACGTAAAGGAAAGCTAGACCCAATGTATAAACATATTACTCTTTCATTAAACCTGACCTGCCACTAAGGATTAGCGGTGTGTGACATAAAAGCAAACTACCTATATAGATCAATCTAGTATTTGGTTTTAGAGTTTAATCTATGATTTCCTCTAGCACTAGATGCACAGTAAGTTTACTACATCCTCAGTCTGTAAAACACATTAATGCTGGCCTAAGTGTTTAATAATTTGTTGTTTCTTTGGTAAGGTTTGGGCTGTACGAGTAGCTGGGTGCAAGTGTCAGATAATTTTACAGGCCATTGGTTGCCGCATATTGGCTGGCGGCTCATGTGGCTGACCCTAAATCCACTGACAGGTGAATAACATGGATTATTTTTTTCAGTGGCACCTGATAATGGGTGGAATATATTAGACAAATTATGATAAAGGTCTAATTGTGATAGATATACAAATGTGTCAGAGCGAGTCTAGTTACAGGGATATGGGTGTCAGAGTTTTATTGATGTCCCCCATTGTATCACAAATTGCTGAAAAAAAGCTTGGCTATGTTAGAAAAGCATCAGAACACAAAGCTTGCTGCATATGAAGCTAAGTAACTACAGATTGATTAAAGTGTCTATTATGTCACTGTTCACTGCTGAAAGCGCCAACAATATGCACACAGGCATCAGTACTGAACATGGGGCAACAGAGGAAGGTGGTGTGGTCTGATGAATCACATTTCCTTTTACATGATGTGGATAGCCAGGTACTTATCTGGGAAATGGCACTAGGAAAAGAAAGCAAGAGGTTCCAGGCAATGTTCTGCTGGAAAACCTTGGGTATTGGCATTCATGTGGATGTTACATGTGCCACTTATCTAAACATTGTTTTAGACCAAATACACCCCATCATGGCAATGTAGAGATAGGGCCAAGGCGGGGCCCGCTCAGCCAAAATTCCCCTTAAAGTGCCCCTGTATGTATTGGAGCAGGCCGAAACGCATTATAATAAACCTGTATTCCAATTGAGTGGTGTTGAGTGGTTCCATAGACCGCCATTGCCACTTGTCTTCACCTGCGCTTTGTCACTTTGAGGGGAATTTTGGCTGACCGGGCGTGCCTTGGCCCTATCTCTACTGTGCGTACATCACATCCTTGGAGTGGTGGCCCCAGATGAGCTGCGGTGACCTGTTGTATTACATGTGCTACATAGAGATGTGCCTATATTGCTTGCACAACTCTACCAGGTGAGTGGTGACATTCATATACTTCACCTGCTTCCATTCAGCACCACAATATTGCACCAGAGAGCGCCCCTGTCCGTTTTTTGTCTTCCATCATGGCAATGGCAATAGCTTGAGAAACACAATAAAATTCAAGCCATTGACTTGCTCTCCTAATTCCCCAGATCTCTATCTGTTTAAATTCCCCAGATCCCAATCTGATTGCACATCTGTGAGATGTACTGGAAAAACAAGATCCCAGTGGCCCCTCTGGACTTCCTATGGGACTTAAAGGATCTGCTGCTAACATTGTGGTGCCAGATACCACAGGACATCTTCAGAGGTCTTATGGAGTCCAAACCTTTACAAGCAAGGGCTGTGTTAGAAGCATAAGGGTGATCTATACAATATCAGGAAGGGCGTTTGCAATATTTTATATATGGTTTAGTAAAAATTGTTGCTTTTCACTAAATGATTCTATATATAGAATGTGAAGACTCTTCTCCCTGACCTCTCCTACACTGAGTGTATGCCCCTCTGGATGAACTCTGCCTTTCGCTGCACTGTTTGCTTTTTATCCCCTCTCTGTTACACTTTCCTGACCGCCTTTATTTTCTTTGAAAAATGTCCAACCTTTCCCTTGGCAAAGCAGTTCAAGTCACATCGGGTGGATACAATTATCCCAATACAACTTTCCACAAGGCCAATACCCCCTGCAGTCTAGATACAGGAGATAAAGGTGACGTATTAAACGGAGAGGAATGTTCCACTACTTATCAGGTCTCCCCATCATTCTACAGGAAATGATCACAAACTCAAGGAGCTTTCTCAAGATGGTGATAAACAATATATTTGCTAGCTACATTAAGCCCACCATGGAGGAACAGCCTGGCTGAGCTTAGCTCTGCAAGGAAATCATTAGTGCTTAGACAGTCATCAGAATTCATAAAAAGTACTATGCATTAGGCTATAAAAGATTAGTAGATATCACTTGCCATTTCCTACTGCTTTAAATGGAAGGGAGGCACCAATAAGTATACCGCTTGGGTGGTTTCATACATCAGCATAAAAAATGGTCACTGTATTAACATTTACCCTGCATATTCCTTTTCCATTTTATTTTATATATTATGTCATATACTGTATATTATATAATAGGCAAGTAATATAGAGGTGAAGATTTCAACTACAACCATAATAAAGTTACTGCCCCCTATGTTATATGCTAAGTACAGTTATTAGAGCTAGCTGTTCTAAAATGATCACTTTAAATCATTTAAACTGTTTTCTATTGGTTAGAGCATTTATTGGGCAATCCTCAAATTAGCCTTTGTTACATGTACTATTGTAGGGTGTTGCTCATGCATATGCACACTACAGCTAGGACTGGCTCCAGAAGAATGTAGGTCTTTTGATGGAAGAATTTACCTCCTGTCTGCCTGATAACTGAAAAATGTCTATTCAGACCACTATGGAACCCCCTAGGCAAGTATACCTGCACACAGACTCATAGTTGCCTGGTGCTGATGCCAGCTTTGAATATTTCATATAGTGTGAACTATGTTACCTGTGGAAAACTCCCCACCACTGCTATTGTTCTGCATCTAATATACAGAGTCCTATAGGCCAAGCAATGCTCTGTCAGGAAAAATTTTAGAAAGCAGCTCTCCTCGATAGGCTGGCTCTCTATTGCTACCTTCAGGAGACTTCCTTTAATTGGTGATACAAGAGAGAAAGCTAGCTAATAATTAAATAAAACCTCTCTACATGAACTAACTAGGAATTACATATTGCATAGTCTAAGAAGCTTTTGGTGGTAGTGGCAGAAAGCTGTGCCATGTTTCCCTTAGGATGCCCATACACCTTATACTAAAGTCAGCCAAACCCTAGTTGTTTTGATCAGTTAAGGTCTGGGTGTTTAGACTGGGAGATGCGCACAGTTTAGAATTTCTATAGACTGACTATAGAATCCGTCTCCTGCAATAACTCAAGGAGAGTAGCAAGACGGTGCGGGTCTGAACAGACAGATGGCAACCAATCAAAACTTTTTACATGTCTGTGTAACATGTCAAAAGTTGTTTTTTAAAGTGACAGTATTTTAAGAAAGATCTATTAGGAGTTATTCTTTTACCTTCCACTTTGACTTGATTGGGAGCACAAGCCCTGCAGGGAAGTACTTTGAACTCTTCAGCTTGGTACATGCTATAGTCTGTACTGGTCACCACGATAATGTCGCCAGCTCTCCATGACCGGGCATTATCTGCTAGATGCAGGATGGTGCTGTTTACATTGGTATCAACAGTCACTGTCAGTCTGGGCTTTGCTGTAAAACATAGAATATAATCATTTAAATTTTTACTATAACCAGGAGACATACTTTCTTACTATTGGGCTGATACATTAGAGTATTGGGGTGGTTCTCCCACAAGGCATTATAAGAATGGGACAAGGGGCATATTTTCCTCCTCTGGATTCAAATGACTCAGTTTAATCGACATGGTCCTTTATGTGTTCAGTATAAGCAGATAAAAGTTTCTTAATTTCTATGCAATGGATTTATTGTAATTTGGTAGCGCTCAGATCACACATGCAGATTACAATTTAATATGAATTATCCCAGATAAGGCCAATAGTTATATTAGAAAAACAGTCAATTTTAAGAAGGTAAATGTATGTATGTCCCACCATCTCAATGTATGTGCCACCATCTCAATGTATGTGCTACCATCTCAATGTATGTGTTACCATCTCAATGTAAGTGTTACCATCTTAATATATGTGTTACCATCTCAATGTATGTGTTATCATCTCAATGTATGTGCCACCATCTCAATGAATGTGCCACCATCTCAATTTATGTACTAGCATCTCAATGTATGCGCTACCATCACAATGTATTAGCCACCAACTCAATGTAAGTGTTACCAAATTTAAGAGCATTTCTACTTCCATGTTACGGCTGAGTGTCCCAACAAGACCATGGACCTTATGACCCAAAGAGAAAGCATCATAGATCCCTACAGCCAATTTTCCAAATGTTTTATATTTCTATATCATAAATGCACAAAAAGCATTAAATTATAGTTGTTTGCTTAAGTTTTCATCAAATTTCATATTGCTAGTTGCTAGTTGACATGTTGCTAGGTAAAAGTACCCAAATTACTATTACATTCTTAGTGTAGAAAGAGCAGTGTCACCTGTGACCAAAAACCAATGCTGCTTTCTTGGCTTCATGTGCAACAAATGCAGTCCTATTCATAGGCAATTACATCTATACATACATACACATAATGTATGTGATATTGTCCTGTGTATCAAACATAAGAAAAAGTAACTTTTGCACTGAAAATAACTACCTGGCTTTCCACAAAGGAAGCGGACTTTATAGTTTGGGCACTGTCCATGAACCTGGTTGTTCTGGCTACATTCAAACCTATAATCACGGCCACCTTTGTAGATGACCTGTGTTGGTATATCGGCCCCGTCGACTGTGGTGACCTGTAAGCGAAGCAATGCAAGTTACAGAAGGCAACAATCACACGTTCAGTAGACAATGTTAACAAAGCAATTTTTTTTTTACAACTGCCTAAAATGTTTGCCCAGTACTGTAGGTTATGTTAGATATCACCATTGAAAGGACCTAAGAAATATATGGGACAGGGAGTTGAGATATGACATATGACAGAGTTGGCATATCCATACACTAAAGTAAAATTCCACCCTCTGTCACCCATCCCAGATTTACTGAGATGCTCACACCTCTCAATAAATCCAGTGCATCTAGTAAAGCAACTACTAGTCAAAGGAAATATATACTTTTTGTCCCATAAGAACCTGAAATTAGCCAGATACTACGGCCGGGTTCACACTACGTATGACAACGGCCGTTCTATGACCCGGTCGTGTCACAAAACAACCGGTGTCAGTGAAGTTTATCATGGATGGTTCTGCAGTATCGTGTTTGCATTAGTGTGCGCCCGTATCCCAATTCACCATCGAACACAATGAAGAGTGCGGCCGAAGCCGCACTCTTTATTGTGTGACCTGTCAGGCTTGTGCAGACGCTATTCAATGAATAGCGACCACATAAAACTGACATGTCAGTTTTCGTTGCGGCCGCTAGGGATCCCAGACGGAGTGTATACTATGTGTATACACTCGGGCTGGGATCCCATTCATTTTCCATTGAAAGTATTTTTTGAATTAATCACGGGTGTTGTTGCAAATTGTAACAACGGCCGTGATTATTTAAAAAAAATATGCTGTGTGAACATAGCCGTGGAGTGGATCAGAACAATAGCATCTTTCCCTATCATTTGCATCCACTGACAGCCTTAGGAGCACCTACAGTGTCCATTCCACAGTTCCCCACTAGGTGTACACTGGCTCTGTATTTATTTATTAATCAATGCTTTCCAGTATTTTTGGGAGCTACACAATGTATTTGCTGACTTTTCACTGCCTCATAATGTGGCCTTTGTCTGGTAATTTATGATATAAATTGGTATTTTGCTCCCCTGTTGCTAAATGAAACAATCTAACAAATCCTCTCCCTGTGAGGTTGTTTGATGACCTTCCATCTAATCCCCTGCCTAGTGAGAAGTGAATGTAGAGGCTTCTGCTCCCTCGGCAGGACTGTCTGTGTTGTGGGCCTCATTATACTGTACCTTTGGTAACATACCCAGACATTGAAAATGAGCTTAAGATGCCGACTGTGATCACAGAAAGGGCTGTAATTGTACACGCAGCATGTGCTTGTATTTATGGTCAGTAATGAGAAGCTTGCTGTCTTGGGTGTCAAACCTGTTGTTTTGTTAACTGGCAGCAAAACCATAGCTATGGCAAGGAATATTTAGAATTGAAAAAAATCTACAAATCTATATATATTATTTTTTTTTTGTATTGTATAATCTCAGCTTTAAAAAAAAATAAAATATAATAACTCATACTCATTATATTGCTAAAATTGATTCAAATAAGATAAGTATCCATTAGTACTTAGACATAAATGGAAGTATACCTCTCTTATACAGCCCTGGCTCCCTTTCTGAACCTATACACTCACTGCTTTGGTCCTTCTTGTGGGTTTAGCCATCTGGCTTCTCTTGCCTATCGTTTTATGGTACAGGAAGCTACTTTGCACCCGCCATATTAGCTCAATGGTATAGTAATAAATACATGTAGTAATAACAATACCTGGATATTGATGGGATCTTTACAGATTTTGCCTGGATAGATAGCTTGGAATTCAGACAACTTTTCCCAGTCTCTGGCCCGCGTGCTTTGATATTTGTCAAACCACTGTGTCCACTCGACATCTGGAATGTAGACAGCGCAACACACATCACATGTAAACCAGATTACTTGTGTGAGTAATATAACAGGCAATATAAATAAAGGGATGACAGACTGTCACAAGGATTTCCAGCAGGATGACAACACTGAAATATAGATCAGCTTGTAGCAGTACATAGATAACAGCTGTATGCCTTACACAGGTGCTGAATACATACCAAACAAGAAATGGATATGAAACTATGTAGAGTGCAAGAACAAAAATGTACTGATTGTAGAATTTAGATGCATGCCAGCTTTATGCAGTGCTACTATGTAGGAGGTACAGAAATTGCAGTTGTACCCAGAATCAGGTGAATAGGGGCGGAATTTGAATGCTCTTATTCTACATAAGGAGGGGACACAAACATAGGCAAGTCTCCCAAGGGCAAACATCATTGTAAAAAAGTACTGCGCATGCTTGCTTTAAACATACCCAATCCCCTTTCACACAGTTAAGGTGCTGCTTGGGGTTACTGTGTGCACCTTAAGGCTATGTTCACACAATGTATTTATTCAATTAATAATAATAATTTTTAATTGAATAAATATATTGCATTTACTTGCATAAATACTCCAGCTGGGATTCCTTGCGGTCGCACCGACAACTGACATGTCAGTTTTGCGCAGCCGCTATTCATTGAACAGTGGCCGCATAAGACTGACAGAGCAGACAATGTAAAGTGTGGCTCCGGGCGCACTTTACATTGTTGGCTATAGTTAATTGGAATGCGGGCACACCCGAATGCGCCCGCATCCCAATTAAAAAGAAATGAAGTTCATCTGGCCAATACTGCAGTACCGGCCAGGATGAACTTCACTGACACCGGCCTTCTTGTGACACAGAACGGCTGGTGTCACACATAGTGTGAACCTGGCCTAACACTGTTCACCCACTGAATTAAATATATACCCTCAGCTGCTCCAAGCATATATGTTTATGCAGGGCTGGGAAAGATGGCTGCCAGACAAACTCGTATTTGACTTACAGCTATTTATCTTGTTTGCACATATGATTTTATTGCTAGAATGTTTATTATTTGATTGTTGTTTTTTAGAAAAAAAAATACTCTTCAGTATGGCCACATATTCTCAGCCTTACATTCATAACCCAGACGAAAAAACATTGGTAATGCAGCCGAGAAGAGGTTTTCTAAGGTCATGGAGACTATAGATCTGTTTTATGTGTGTCCTGACAGTCGATGTATCATTAGGTGACATGAAAGGTGTATTATGTCACAAGCTACTAGTTCCAGGATCAGTAGCGTAGGATAAGGAGATGGATTATGTAAAGCCCTGCCTTTATCCAGATTAATGTTCAGTCCTCTTATTCGGGGATATTAATTAGAAAAGGAATCCCAGCGCCAAGGAAAACACAATCAAAAATAGCAAGTGACATTTTCAGGTTGTGCAATAAATTGCCGCTATAATGAAATTAGGACAGTACGTGAGCTGTTGTCGTCCGGCTATTGCCAAAACCGCCCTGAGCCAAGATCAGCAAATAGAGCAAGTGAGTTAAAAGGGAGGTCTGTGCCTGCCATCTAGAAGTTCATACATTTTTCATCTCCTGTCTGAAGGATTTGCATGACTGCCTGGCCTTTCTGCAGATATCCAAAGGTTCCTAAAGAAATGATCCATGTGTTCCAAACAAGACAGCACTAGCCTCAACAGTAAAGAGCCAATGGCATATGATGAAAAGCAAATATGGGAAGTTTATGTGAAAATTGTGGTTTCGCTGACTTGAAACGTACGGCAAAACAACTAGCACTAGATTTGTCAGACAGAAAAACGACAGATTATTATCAGTGAGCTATTACATCGCTGCTAAGGAAGCCCAGGGTTGTTTTCAGACACGTTGAAAATGTTGTCACTTACCCTGGACCCACTCGCTGGCCAAAGAAACGTTAAATCTTTCACCATTTTCAGCTTGGAAAAGTTTATGCACCCGAGCCGCGGCGGACCCTTTACTTCCTGTGAGACATATAAATAGTTGAAGAAGCAAGTTAAGAACAGACTGCAGCAGGTATGCGTAGAGATGAAATCATACAGGAATCCACAGGACAGGAAAAAGTTATACGTCTATAACGTTATATTTCTCTGAGCCCTGTGTCATTATTTCTATTTATATAGAAGCATCTATGCATCAAAAAGAGCAGACAACAACTAACTAAGGAAGTGGTCACTGTAAACTGGTGATCATGTTATGATACAAGCCTCCATCATCGATAACCCTGTAGACCATGGGTCTCCAAACTGCGGCCCTCCAGCTGTTGCAAAACCACAATTCCCACCATGCCCGGACAGCTAAAGCTTTGGATTTGGCTGTCCAGGCATGATGGGAAATGTAGTATTGCAACAGCTGGAGAGCCGCAGTTTGGAGACCCATGCTGTAGAAGATTGGAGGCATGTAGAAAGTAAATGACTAAAAGATAAGAATCTGCCACCCTTTACCAATTATTGTCATCACTTTCTCAGTTAACAATAAGATTACCAACATATCCTGAATTCCAGGAACTAGTCCAGCTTTTCAGTATCTTATATCAGTGCTGATGTGCACAGCTATTATAGCTGACTTTCAGTCAGTCAGTTTTTTGCTAGTTTGGATTGCTTCTTACACAAATTATTATTCCTTTTTTCTACAATGATGGGTGCTGACTGCTGCAGTCTTTTCATTTAAATGGTTACAATTTATTGTATAGAAGGGTTAGTCCCATGTTTTATAGTAATGGTAAATAAAAATAATTGGTGTAAGGGCTTGCATTTGAAAGATTTCTCACAATATCGCTCCTGGCCACCAGCTGGCACTTTGATTGTTCGGATGGGGACCAGCAAGTTGTGACCAGAGGGGACTAGGTACCATTGAAACAGCAATAATGGGGGATGCAGCAGGTGACTACAGCTTTTAATATTTATTCATCCCAGCCTGGCCACTGTAAAACAATGTCAGACATCCTCTTTAAATATCATATTAAAGTCATTAATATGAGATTGGTGGGGTGCTAAAAACCAAGTACCCCCATCCTGTGCTGCCAGCAGAGTGAAACAGGACAGGAAACAGACAGTTCAATAATGCACATTGTGTAGTGTCCAAGATGAATCTACCACTGAAGAGAATCAAATCTGAGCTACATTAACCCAGAATGGATACTACATAATATACAGAGCTGCCTGCTTCGTTTCACTGTGTATGGCAGTGCCATCCTGGCAGACAGCTGACATGCCTGATGAAGAGGAAGGTTAACCCTTGAAACGCATAGCAATAAAGAACACATCTGGTTGGCAATAATACTTGGAATCGCTGCCTCTTGATTGAAGTGGAGTGACCTTTTCTGGAGGTTTGAGCGCCAAGGAATGCACTATTGTTGCAAGGTTATTTGGATTTTGGTCCCAATCCCACACCCAGGGAAATCGGAAGGTGGAAGGCAGAAGCCCCCCTTATACACCTACAAGCCTACATTAGAGTCGTGCCTAATACGTACAACCTAACCAGGTGAGTGTGCATTTGTGTGAATTTGCACATACACATCTCACAGGGTTAATCCGCCTGCACATGCAGCGCCACTGTGTTTTCTTTTTTTTCTTTTCATGTACAGTTTTCTTAATTTACACAGGGCAAAGCTTTCATACTTCATAATAAAATAGGCTAAAATTACTAATTAATGTCACACACCTGGTAAAATCTGTCAACTATGGATATACAAGTCGGATCTGTACTAAAGAAAACTTACATTTCTAACATTTTCCTGTTCTTGCATGCTATAATATTAAGAATCTATACCTGTTTAGACAAGAGCAAACCACTGAAAAGTCAGGGAATTCCATGTTAGACAGGCCGGTGTTATACTGCACTGCCTCAGATGTAAATAAATAGTATGCACGGGTGATCATAGAAAAGTAAGACCTGCTGCAGTTTAAGAGAAAGCCTGGGAACTGTTCATGCAATTCACGTCTAGTTCTGTACCTTGGTATTCCACGTGGTCTTCCACAGAGCTGGATGGATCGCCTTTCACTGTGATAAAACTCCAGGGGTGTCTGAAATGAATAGAACATCCTGTATTTTAGAACCAGGAACAAGTCTCTTCACATACTGAGGCTTAGTGACTAGGAGAACTGAGCAGGCTTCTGTGCTTCTCACATAGGAAAGCTGTCTGTCTGCTATATAAAGAAACACACTGCCACGAAAAGAGAACTTGCATCAGACATGTATGGAGAGAAGAAGGTTGGACTAAAGGTAGAGATAATACATACGGTAAAACTCACTATTAAGCCAGGTTCACACAACGTATGTTTAGCATACAGTAAATCACGGACGTTGTTGCAATTTGCAGATGTCTCTTTAACATGTCAAAAGTTTTTTAAGAAGACAGGTACACTTTAATGACAAAATTTTTACCGGAAACCCAGGTGTAGAAAGTGTCTACTCCCCAGTTTGGTCATCATTTTTTTTGCTAATTCGTCCAAATTTCGGGATCCTTCGTCATTTACAGCCACAGACAATATGGTGCCCTCAGGAACTGATTTAATATAGTAAGCTAGACGGGCACTTTCTTCTTTAGATTTATATGTATCAAACCTAAAAATAATGCAAAGAAATGTTACAAGATTAGAATGAGAAGTTTTTTTTTTATATTGTTATAAAATAATTTACTCGCTCGTGCACAACAGACAAAATCGGGACTTGATGGACCTCAATGACATAAGGGGCTTTATTGAGTTCCAATATCAAAGTCTCTATCATACCAATCAATATCAATACTAAGGAACAAAAACTTAATGTAACTGTACCTATCAGCATGAATAACATCTCCTGTTTTGGGGTCAATAGCGTGAACAATGATCCCTCGATGTCCCCAACTCTTCTGAAAGAAGTAGCCTCCTTGAGTCATGCCACCAGGATGCAAGGTTTTGTCCAGGAATGTCCAAGACATCTTCTTCTTTCCATGTATCTCAAGGGTTCCTCCAATACCCACGCCAATGTATTTATGGCCAAAGTAGTCATGGGGGAGCTCACCATCATCAGATCTGCAAGGAAGCATAGGGAATGATTTACAATAGTGATCCACTGCAGGTATATCAGTAATGGCAAAAATACATCCAGGCCCATGGAGCAGAAAACCAATTGTTGTAAACTGCCCTATAATAATTTGTACAATATTTATTACTGGATATAAGGGAAATCATGGAAATTGGTGGAAATTTGAGATGTTCACCACTGCCACTGTTACCAAACATATATTGTGATTGGAACATTATTAAATGAGTAATCTAATAAAGATGACATTTTGTTCCTTTTACAGGACTGACAAATCAGGCAGGGCTGTAAATAGAACTAAGTTCTTGATAAAAAATTACTATGTGTTCCAAACACCCTCACCATAGTTTCACCCACCGCAATCTGGTAAAGGTTAGGTCTTATTAAATGCATGTTGAATATCAGTTTATACACATTACACCGTGTTCTGTGACTCACATAATAATGTTCTTTTCCTATAACTGTGTCTGGTTTTGTAACCTTTTCTTTGGTTGTCTGCCCCTCTGTTTACATTCCTACACCCAAACTGAAATCCTAATGCTAACCACAAATATTAGCTTGCCTGGTTTTCTGGAAGAAAATGAAGCTACCCAGCACTAATAACAATACAATAGTGCACAGCTGCTAAGCAGTTTACCTTCCATAAAGGATAATGGTGAGATGTCCTTGGAATGGACAGTCCTCACTCCCTATGTGTAGCTCTGCCCCATTTTCGATCAGTATGTATCTGGTCCGGAGTATGATGGCAGTATTGCTGGGCTTAATGACAAGCTTTCCTGTAAAACAAGACACAGTTATGGTCACAGCAATAACACTTTCAATGACCTGTATAGACAAACCCACACACAGTACTCAATTCTTATTATATCACTTCTCATGCATAAAGGTCAGGGAATGTGTTACTGTGGACAAATAGATTCATTCCCATCATTCATATTTTTGGATGTGCCCTAAAAAAAACGTTTTTTTTAAAGGACTACCACATTCCCTAATCTTATTCTTCATCTTTTGGCCCACTTTTAGAAGGAAAAAATCTGCTGCATGTGGACCAAACTGAATGCACATTGTATCTGCGCTGGGTGACTGTCCCATGTATTGTAAAGTGCTGCAGAATATATTGGCGATATGTGTGTTTGAGTAATGTATTTTTAAATGTTCCTGCCTGTGCTGATGTACATTGAGGGTCAAGCAGTCATCTTTTACATTAATCCCCTCCCCACTGCAAGCACAACTCCTATGTGATGATTGACAGCCCTCCTTGCTTTTAGACCATGCAGGAGGCGTGCTTGCATCAGGGGAAGAGATGAATACAGAGAGATGACTCCTTGACTCACAGCTGCTTTGTAACGTCTCAGTGACTCCCAGTAGCACATTTACATACAACATAAAATTAAATATCCAAAACATATTACTCATATCATGCACGTGTATAGAATGAGTTTTAAATTACCTATATGACACCTCCTGTAGCTTTACTATGCAAAAGCTGCTGACTGGTTTACTTTAACTTGTCTAATTCTGATTCATCTACATAGTCATCGTTGTACATATTTACAAGCTAGATATTCCTCTATACAAATAAAATGACTGTAGTCACTATATGCTGTAGGCAGGTTTACACATAGATTGCCAATTTTTCTGTAATGCATGGACCATTCTTATTCCATGTAATGGTATTGTATGTCCTTGAGTCGATTTTATCTCTATGTGAGTCTTGTATGATGTCTATTTTGTAAATATTTCGTATTCACTTTATAACCAATTTTGTCACTAACTTGACTATGTTACTAATATAAATGTATTGTTGTATGTTTCACGTAGAGTCATGATTAAGGACCTTTGGGTCTGAAACGCGTCAGCTGTTTTCAGATGAATAAGAAATAAAGTTTGGGATTTTAATAAAAAGCTGAAGCGCATTGTGGAGTTTATCCATTAGTGTGACCATTCTTATTGCTTTAGATTGATTGACAGGACAATGTAACACAATATTCAGCAGAACTAAATGGCCAGATGTCCTCTTATCCTACTGAGGCCTTATAGTAGCCAAATGTTTGCACACACCTCTCTAGTAGAATAAAATATACTACCCTTTTTCCGCTATTATATCAGGGTATGCATGCCGCCACTACTTCTGGTGTCCATACAGCTATATATAGTAAAACACATATTTCACTGAAACCTGTAATAGAGGTGCTAATCTGACAATGCTAATAGTAAATCGGGTAAAGTTCACACTTGCTGATTATTCTCATTAGCCTAGGCGTGTGTGTACAGCTGAATCTAATTTGTCTCAGCATTTGGGGAATCCGCTTATGAATTTACCCACTGCCAAATATTATGGTCCAGCTGATCAACAACAAGTTTTGTTTAAATAAATAAATGAAAACCAGCTACATTTTTAGCTGAAATACAAGCCTTTGGGATGTGTTTCTCCAATACACATATTGGAAGAAAGATCTGGCTTACCCCCGCTGGTGATATGTATGGAGTGCACAGTTACAGAAGACGTCAGAAGAAACTTTTTGCCCCCATCAATAGTCACGTGATTTGTTTCACTGGGTTCTGGGCTCCAGAGCTGTAATTCAGGATCCTCGTGCGGGCAAATGCCTTGTGATACAATGAATAAAACAACCATAACAATTTAAATCACGTTTTTCTTTTATGTTCTAACACATTATGCAATAAATTATGTGTTTCACTTTCCCAAAGTACATGGACATGTTACATTATGTCTATATAATTGGGGAAAATTATTTCTTTCCTCATAAAAAAGAATGTAAAACACCTTAATCATACAGTAGCCAACAAAGACATCAAGGTTAACAAGGTAACATCTGTTATATAACACATGTGAAAAATAAGAAGGTATCATCCAAGTGTTATTATGTTCATTGCACAAAACTTTGGACACGTGAACTTATAAACTTATATAAACATATTAGAAGCCAAAGAAAACTGATTAGTTTCTGGCTACCATTAATCATCCATTTTAATTATAGGACAAGAAAGTGACGCTAAAAAGTTGAACTACTGTGGGTTCAATGGGGTGTGGGGTCTCAGCCCTTGTTGTTCCCATCCCTTATGCAACTGGGTGGCAAAAACTTGTGTTTAAGTAATTCCAAAAGAAACATACTGTTAGAAAACAAGAGAGTAAGGAACCGGTCCAAGGGTTATGGAAGGGGCATAGGGAGAAACAAACACTATGGGAGAGATTTATAAAACATGGTGTAAAGTGAAACTGTCTCAGTTGCCCCTAGCAACCAATCAGATTCCACCTTTCATTTTCCAAAGAGTCTGTGAGGAATGAAAGGAGGAATCTGATTGGTTGCTAGGGACAACTGAGCCAGTTTCACTTTACAGCATGTTTGATAAATCTCCCTTTATGTCCGTCTTTTATGCAGGAAAAGCCTGACACCATGACAGGGGGTCCATTTTGATCTTTGCCATAGGGATACCTTATTCCTATCTATGCCACGTACATTGAGGCCGGAACTCCTAACAAGTGTCAGCTACATCTTAGATATTAATGCCTGTATTATTTACCACTTGTCACTTTGGGCACCGAACAATTAATCTCCCGACTATTAGTAGTACAAAACAGTATTATCATCCAGTAGTCTGAACAAGGTAGCCCCTTTTTTCACTCTATTCCCTGTAAGCATAAAAATAAAAAAACACAACATGATAGCCCCTTTAAGAACAAAGCTATCTTACATCTGAGTCTCATTCTTACATTGCATATCCTTACTGTGAGGCAACAGACCTTTGTTATTATTCCCACCAATACACTGAACGATGGGAAATGCGGTCTGTATATTTAACAATACTTATGACGTCCACTAAAGTCCAGACAACTTGATGTCCTCCCAAAAATGCCCGTATTTTGTGAAACACTGTCTGCGGCATCTGACAATCTGGATTCAGCTATAGTACCGCTACATTAAGCAATGACTGCAATCGGTTTAGTTTGGCCAAAGGTTTGCAGTTCTCGTGCACAGACACAACCAAAGGGAATCTCTATTGAAGACTATTCTGTAATTTCACAGAGGACCAATTGCAAAATGTCTGTATTGTTCAGAGGCCTACAGGGAATGTGCTCTCTGTGACCAAGTCCAACACAAATAAAAAGTGATGATATTTAAACACATCCAATAAAGATCTAACACCTAATACAACAAATTGGTTGCAATTCAATTTCCACAGCAGGAAAATGAAGCAAACCGGCCATTTCCAAGTGTCACTTATTTTTGGCTACTTCTAAACTGAAATGCTCAGATACAATTGCCAAGGAATTAAAACGTCTATCTAATGAAATCACAGGTTGTATATTGCATTTACTCTACATACACAGACACAATGGCTGAGCTAATTTTCAGTTTTAGAAAAAAGTGTCAAAATAATAATAATATTAATACCACCACCACCACCAATGTAACAATATTTCAACGTGATTCACTGTAATAGTGGTCTTATCTTATTGTAATAGTGCTCCTATATCCCTGTAATAGTGCTCCTATCTCACTGTAATAGTGCTCTTATATCACTGTATTGTGCCTTATATCCCTGTAATAGTGCTCTTATCTCACTGTAATAGTGCTCTTATCTCACTGTGTTGTGCCTTACATCCCTGTAATAGTGCTCTTATATCACTGTAATAGTGCTCTTATATCCCTGTAATAGTGCTCTTATATCACTGTGATAGTGCTCTTATTTCACTGTATTGTGCCTTATATCCCTGTAATAGTGCTCTTATATCACTGTAATAGTGCTCTTATATCACTGTGATAGTGCTCTTATATCACTGTGATAGTGCTCTTATATCACTGTGATAGTGCTCTTATATCATTGTACTTGTGATCTTATATCCCTGTAATAGTGCTCTTATATCACTGTGATAGTGCTCTTATATCACTGTGATAGTGCTCTTATCTCACTGTACTTGTGATCTTATATCACTGTAATAGTGCTCTTATCTTACTGTAATAGTGCTCCTATATCACTGTAATAGTGCTCTTATCTCACTGTAATAGTGCTCCTATATCACTGTAATAGTGCTCTTATATCACTGTAATAGTGCTCTTACATCACTGTAATAGTGCTCTTATATCACTGTAATAGTGCTCCTATATCACTGTAATAGTGCTCTTATCTCACTGTGATAGTGCTCTTCTCTTACTGTAAAGGCCCTATTACACGGAACGATTATGGGCTGTACTTGGCTGATAACGGCTGTTACGGCCGATAATCATCCTGTGTAATAGAACGCAACGATCAGCCGACATGAACGATGTCAGCTGATCGTTGTAGTCGTTTGTCTGTCAACATGTTGAAGGACAAACGACTCATTCAGCTGCGATCTGCTGCCGTCACCTTGTGGAATAGAAGCGGCGGCAGCAGACCGCTGCTATATGCTATGAACTGCCTGGACGATCAAGCAGCCTGGGCAGCCTTCCCCCCCCCCCCCCCCCCCCGCACCTCCCCGCAGCCCCCACCTTCCCTGGCTCTCACCCGCCCACTGCCACTGCGTGCAATAGCGGCGGCAGCGAGCAGAGGATGAGGAGCAAACGAGTGCTGACAACTCTAGTTTGCTCCTCACAGTTGCCCTGTGTAATAGGGGCTTTATAATGCTCTTCTCTCACTGTAATAGTGCCCTATAACACTGTGATATGCTCTTCTCTCACTGTAATAGTGCCCTATATCACTGTGATAGTGCTCTTCTCTCACTGTAATAGTGCCCTATATCACTGTGATAGTGCTCTTCTCTCACTGTAATAGTGCCCTATATCACTGTGATAGTGCTCTTCTCTCACTGTAATAGTGCCCTATATCACTGTGATAGTGCTCTTCTCTCACTGTAATAGTGCCCTATATCACTGTGATATGCTCTTCTCTTACTGTAATAGTGCCCTATATCACTGATAGTCTCTTCTCTCACTGTAATAGTGCCCTATATCACTGTGATATGCTCTTCTCTCACTGTAATAGTGCCCTATATCACTGTGATTTGCTCTTCTCTTACTGTAATAGTGCCCTATATCACTGATAGTGCTCTTCTCTCACTGTAATAGTGCCCTATAACACTGTGATATGCTCTTCTCTCACTGTAATAGTGCCCTATATCACTGTGATAGTGCTCTTCTCTCACTGTAATAGTGCCCTATATCACTGTGATAGTGCTCTTCTCTCACTGTAATAGTGCCCTATATCACTGTGATAGTGCTCTTCTCTCACTGTAATAGTGCCCTATATCACTGTGATAGTGCTCTTCTCTCACTGTAATAGTGCCCTATATCACTGTGATATGCTCTTCTCTTACTGTAATAGTGCCCTATATCACTGATAGTCTCTTCTCTCACTGTAATAGTGCCCTATATCACTGTGATATGCTCTTCTCTCACTGTAATAGTGCCCTATATCACTGTGATATGCTCTTCTCTTACTGTAATAGTGCCCTATATCACTGATAGTGCTCTTCTCTCACTGTAATAGTGCCCTATATCACTGTGATAGTGCTCTTCTCTCACTGTAATAGTGCCCTATATCACTGTGATATGCTCTTCTCTTACTGTAATAGTGCCCTGTATCACTGATAGTGCTCTTCTCTCACTGTAATAGTGCCCTATATCACTGTGATTATCAATGTGATAATCAGATACTGATGGCCTATCCTAAGCATAAGCGAGCAGTAAAAAGTTACAGAAAACCCCAAGAACCCCCTATGACAGCCTAGGAAGTCCCTGAGTCCATGATAAATAAGTAGTGTGCCACCATATAGTGCCTTGATGAAAATAAATGCTACAAGATGAGCCCAGTGGTTCAGTGGTTAGCCGTGTTCCCTTGCAGCCCGGGGGTCAAGAACATCTGCATGGAGTTTGTGTGCTCTACTGACATTGAAAATGCCCTCCTATAAAAATCAACCCTGGAGTGTGTCTAAAATAGGGAAATTAGATTGTTAGCCCAACTGCGGACAGGAACCAATGTGAATAATGTAAATAGTGACAATCTCTGTATAGCATCAGCAATATACAAGTACCAGAAATAAATAGACTGCTGCCATAATACGCCATGAATTGGAATAGTCCACAGTATTTTTTCTAACTTGTTCTGAGTTATCAAGTGAGATACACACAGAGGTACAATACAGGTTTATAGAATTCTATGGCCACTTAACTATAGCTCCATAATGCAGGCATGTATAGCCGAAAGCTGCCTCTGCCAATAGGTCTGCAAAATAACTATAGGAGACGTAAAAACAATCTACTATTAACTACAAACCTTACTGTGTATATGAATAAAAAGAAGGCAAAATAGGTCTCCAAATTATGGAACTTGTTTAAATAAAGTTGAAACTGTAAACTTACCTGAAGCCCCAGAAGTAAATATAGCCGCAAACAATAGTAAAGGCAAAACCTGTCTAACACTGCCGGCAGCCATGGTCCTGGGAGTTCTTCTTTCCTACAAAACACAAGATGTGGCTCATTTATGTGGATGCTTATGAAGATGCTCTCATGTGAGTAGCAACCCGTATTTATATTACCTAATGTGCTGACTTGTGCTAGCTTACTCTCCACATTTTATAGACAGCTCTGTATGTTGAACAACCAGTGCTTTATAGTGTCGCCCTCACCAAATGACATGCACAGCCCTCTGCCAAGTACATTTAACCTCCAGCTTACACCCATCCTGACATGCTGATCACAGGGAAGTCAATGGGCGTCCAAAGTAACTGACACAACAAGATAACACAGAGGCTTGAACTGTATTCTTCTCCTATCCCTTCTGCAGACATACACACACTTCTCCTGGTCAGGAGACATGACCCAGACACAGATAAGGACTGTTTCATGTTGATATGATGCGTTCACTTAGTCCTCAACACTTCTTGCGTTGCTTGCAAATAAAAAATTCTGACATCCCGTTTTGTGACATTCATGTAAACTTGGCTTTGGTTAGCTACTATGTTCCTTATCACTTATCTCTTCTATAAACCAACAAGTAGACACACGGTATGAACTTTAGAGTAAGTAAGCTAAATGCATGTGTAAACTACATGAGCTAGACTGCAGGACAAAACCTGTGCGTCCAGAACACTATTTTAGATAATGCCTATTGTCTATTGTTTTATACATGGTGTATTTGATGGAATTTTAAAGGGGTTGTCTAGGAGCAAATGATGGCTGAAGCCTTTGGCTCCCCTGACAACCCCTTTAATAAGAGTTCCTGGGATGCACAACCAAGGGATAGGAGCGAATGGAAGTTATGCAGCTTTCTAAAGATGTATATTTCTGTTTTACGTGATCCCCCTTTCTAATGTATTCACTGTACATGCTGTTGCTACCTAAACTGATGGCAAACAGGGATCTTAGAAATAATAAAATATTAAAGCAAGTATATTGCAAAATTATATGAAGTTATGTGCATACACTGCAGATTATTCTGCTATGAAATGGTTTCACAATGTATTACACGCACTTTTTGAAGAGGATTTTGCAGCATAACATTAAATGAATATTCCACATGTTGTTGCCCATGGTAAGACTAACAATTCATTCATACTTGTTATTATCTCTTCAGTCTCCTTCCCCCAGTTTTGAGCTGCTGCTTTCTACTGAAGACACAAAATTCTGTGTGTAAGCACTTCTTTGAGTCCCCTCCTCACCCCTGCCCCCCCCCCCCCCCACTCCCTTCTGAGACATCTCATGTAAACAAGTCCCTGGCAGGCTTTATCTGCAACTTTGTAGATTCTTTGTAATGCTGGGAGGGTTAATCCGAGATCAATTTGCTGTTGAATTCACTGTGATTAATCCTCCCAGCATTTTAAAGTTACTACAAAGTTGCAGAAGGGAGAGAAAAGCTTGAACACCAGTGTTTTTTATGTCTTCAGCAGAAAGCAGCAGCTCAGAACTGTGGAAGGAGACTGAATAGATAATAATAAGTATGGAATAAATTATTAGTCTCACTATGGGCAGCAACGTATAAAAAGTTATGTTTGAGTGGACTACCCCTTTAAGTGAATTTCATGATAAGCGTCAGACCTGAAAATTCACAGCATGTCCTCAATTCCACATGGATGCATGTGCATAGGGTTTTGATAATTCCATTCACATCCATTACACAATAGATTGTGCACTAAAAATCTGCTGATAGTTTGCAGCCAATGTGCCGCGTAGCCACATAGTTTTATTGTCATAACTCCTGTAATATCATCCAGTGAAGACAAAGCCAATCCTGACAGGTTGAACAGCCTACAATAAAGGTCTATTTTTATATGGTAACCACTCACTGTGAAATCCTATAATCTCTCACATATGCTAGGGGGCTGGTCATAAAGCTAGGAATTCATGGAGGATTATGAATTTAGACAGGGCTACACTATGACTTGTTTTCACAACCATTGCACCTGTATGCAGATCATGTATTGTTATGATACAACATTGTGTTGGGCACAAAAGAAAAATACTGCATGACAGTATGGAACTTTCTTTTATGGCTATGTTCACACAACGTTCTTTTTCAGTAAAGAACGGATGCTGAATGCAATGGAATCAGCGTCAGTTCTTTACTGCAGGGATGGTATTCCATTGAAGTCTTTAGAACGGGCGTTAAAATAATGTACCGGCCTATAATTTCCGGACACTGTTCAGTGAAATAATAGCTGTTCACACAATGTAATGAGCGTCTGCTACACTTTTCATTGAAGTGAATGGCTAACTGATTTGCGGGCACCCCAACGGTGCCCGCAAATCGATAGTAAAAAAAGAAGGCACATAGCATGTATCTAAAAATGTCTATCCCTACATGATGGTATTTACAAAAAACTTGTTTTCTTTATTGAAGACATCAAGGCAGCATCAGTGGCACCGCAAAAATACTTAGGCATTACTCACCTATATGGTCTTTACTATCACATGTATAAAAGTGCAAACTACAGGCCTAAATCTTATTAGTTCTGAGGTTTGCAGTTCTATTTGTGCCTTTTTGATGTTTCTATCCTCAGAAAAAAAGTTTTAGGATTGCTGCTGTCTTCCCTGTTTTTTTTTCTTTTGCTATGGGACACTACTTCAGACACGTGCACATCAGAGTGGAGCTGGCCAATTTTCCTATTTTTCCTCTCATTCCTAACTGGAAACCGTCTACCTGCGCTCACCTCCACAGCACTCACATCATTACTCTTCTATAATGCTGGCCCGCTCTGTGCACGCTCCTCTTAGCTGGAAATCTGTTTGCTAAATTTACACTTTCAGGAATTTTCACTGTTCTGGTTTCCAGTTCTACTTTGCTTTGGTCACACAATCCATTGCAGCAAAATATTTATGTAGACCAGTAATAATTTGCTCCATGGAATAAACCCAGCACTAAATCTCGCAGCAGTCCAATAGTCAGTAATGCTTTCATATCAAAAAGTACGTATCACCAGGTTAGCAAACAATAATGCCAGCTGGGTCAGGATATAGCTGGATGAGTCCTGCTAAAGCATTTACTAAATCCATCTGTGTATTCCCTCATGGATAGGATGCTTTATGCAACCCGCCTTGGAAAGACGCCTGGCAGCAACCCCTGGATATATTCGGATTCCTGGCAAGACCAACGCTGTCAAATTACTTCCAGCTGTAGATTTGCAGAGTCTCATCAGCAAGGCTGCATACCAGCACAGTGGAGCGAGCGCGTGTTCCTTGTGAGACTTTAAGGGCAGCACAAGACGCAGGGTGTGTATAAGACAGGTAATATAGGTTGAGGAGTCCAAACTTGATTTTAGCATTGAATACCAAGCGAATTAACAGCAAATTACTGTATTCAGCTATATACCCGGGAGCAAAGTCAAGTGGTCTCCGAATGCCCCAGGAGATCTCTCAATAAAAGCTAGGGAGTTACTTGAATGACAGCGCTTTAGAAACCAAAGCTTGTCATGTATAAAAGCTAACACTTTAGTAATTGAAACCACTTGAATATCAGGCGGATGAAGCAAGAAAACATCTACATTTAGCTGTGCTGTCAAAGTGCTCTTGTCTCTTGATAGTTCACGTGCCCTTAGACACGTCTGAATGTGACCTGTGTCATCATTTCGCCTCACACAGTAGTATCTGGAATCATCCTGTACATTTGTTTTCGCTAGGGTCAATGATAATAACATATGGCCTCTCTCTTAGGGTTAGCGTAATACCACCATTAGTAGCATTCCTGTACATAGAATTCAGTAAAAGTGCAGGACCTGCTATATATCATTGAGCTGCCTTATTTATATACAGTAGGGGATTGCGTTAAAGATAACTAAAGCAATATGTCTTCTCCGCATAGGGAAATCGAAACATAAATGTGAATTGTTATTTTACTATATATATGCAAGTGATTTACAGGTTAGTTTAAGTATAAGCCAGGATGTCTATTCCTGGAAGCATGCGAAGACTAAGATGGTTTAGGGCATAATAAGTCATAGTAGACTTCAGGCAACACTTGAGCAACTTCTTTTAGGTACTATGTAGCTCATTTATTATGATGATGAACTTATCCATATATCTACAATATACTGGAAGTTTATGCCATAAATTGATGTCCCACTGTGATCGATACAATAAGTTTGCTGGGTCTATAGAGCTTATATGTAAAGAGCAACATACAATCAGAAAATGACAGCCTCTTGGGTAATGGTTAGCCAGCTCTGGAGCATTCCTATACAATGAATGGTTCTCTCAACACTAACTGTCAGGGACACGTGTCCTCAACAATTATCACCTCTCCTTCTACCCTCACTTGCAAAAACAACTGTGGAATTCAACCATACAGGTGAAGCATCACTTCTCTACAAGAAAAGGCCATGTTTACATGACGGAGCTAAACCATCAAGTTTTTGTTTTTTGAAGGAGCCATTGGCAAGGTCCAATAAACAGCAGAAATGCAATAAACTAAACAAGCTGGGTGATTTCTGTATACACTATTTAGACAAGTGAGAAAACACAGAGCAGTGCACTATACACAAATCACATACCTGTGCGCAGTGTTCTGTATAACACGTGTCTGCAGAAAATGCCAAGCTAGGACAACCTGGAACACGTCAGTCAGTGATCATGGTGATCCTGGAGTGGAAGGATAAAGTGCTTTGTGTTCCAAGAAGGTTCATGCTCAAGACTCTTTAAGTTCTAAGTCAAGATAACACCCATCTCTGACTGTGCACCGTCCTTGCCAGTGCCATCAGGTCTAATCACAGGACTGCAGTAGGAACTATGTTGTTTAGCAGACAGCTCTTCTTTCTCTGTAATTACTGTCATAGCCTATGATTTGAGACAAACTCCTCCTCTGCCTCCCTTATCCTCAGCATGGATCCATAGGTGATGTTGGTATGCAAGCTGCCAAGCTCATGATACCACATAGCCCATAAGCACCTTGCTGCGTCTAAGTCAGTCATGGTGAGTGAATACCTCAAATATGTAGATTAACCGCAGGATGAAACATGATATCGAACACATGTAATGCTGACTTGTTATTAGAAATTGGCAAAATCTGCAGAGACATGTACAGAACAGCTAAATGAGAAGTAATCCCACAGAAGAATGCAAAAGAATCTTAACAATAAAAAAAAAACTCCCTCAAATACAAATTAACCAAAAAAGATGATAAACAACAACACACAAAGTGCTTGAGGCAACAACAACCAACAGCAAAGTGGCCTAAAGTCCAAGAAAGGCTAGTAGGATGGTCAGGTAGATATGCAGGACTTATAGCCCAGGGCCCCCAAGCGGCATAGTAACTAAACTCTGTGACCTTCAGAAAAATGCTGTAAAGTTCAAGTTTACAATGATGGAGAGTTCAACCCTTACTAGAAGAAGAGATTTTCTACAACTGATAAAAAGTTCTATACAAGTGAATGTCTTTTAGTTTTTTTCTTGCATTGTGTGCATAGATTTTCTGAACAGAAGGGCTGCAGATATTTCTGCAACTATTCTGTGTGTGTCACACAGACATGTCAAACATATTGATCGGACAAGGTATAATGGCTAAGGGCCCTATTACACCAACAGATTATCTGACAGATTTTTGCAAGCCAAAGCCAGGAGTGGATTTGAAAAGACGAGGAATCTAAGTCTTTCCATTGTTACCTGTTCTCTGTGTATAGTCCACTCCTGGTTTTGGCTCCCAAAAATCTGTAAGATAATCTGTTGGTGTAATAGGACCCCAAGACCCTCATCCATAGACAGATATTGTCAGGAGAAGCAGCTGTGTACTTCACTCCCTGGCTCGGTGCTTATCTAAGTCATCGCAGGAGATGGACTTCATTGTAAGTGAGCTCATCTCCTACTACAAGTCCAATAGGGAAGAAAGCCGGGAAATTAAGTAAAAAGTACTTCTCACAGTTATAGCTAAAGATCATTGAGGTCTCAGCACAAAGATCCAACCTGTCTGTCTGTGTGACAGTAAAAAAGTTGTTTGATAGTACACTAAGGGCAGTTTTACAGCTAGACAACTGTATCACAGCTGCAAGTCTCATCCCAATTGGGGTCTAATGACCCAAACTAAAATCATCATCATAGATCCTTATAATGCGTTAAGGTGAGGTCATAAGAATGTCTTTCAGGCCATACTTACAGCCATTACACTAAACCAGACATACAGCTGTAATACACTTGTCTAAAAATTACCTAACATGCACATAAATAGACCAAAAGGGACAACCAATTCCCAAGGTTTTTCCTACAATGAGATAAATGTTACAAGTATTGTATTGTCGCTCAATGACTGTTCTCATATGAGTTTGAATAATAACACAGAACACCAAGGACAAGTCATATGATATCCATTTCCATGTATATACAGTATATAACAATCCGTATGCCTGCGAACTAGATTTTTTCATTGTTAAAGAGTAAATTGACATCTTCTTACTGATGTGCAAATACAAATAGCAACCCCAGTTAGATACAGTACCTGCTTTATTCCTATACTGTAAAAAGCCAATATACTGTAAAAACATTAGCTACATTACAAATTCTAAATACAAAAGACTTCTAACAGCTTGCAGTCATTTAGCCCCCCTGGCTATACATCTAGAGCCACTGGTATGTAGCATATGTATCATACAACAGTACACAGCCATTTATACCAACTTGCTTCCATCTGGGTCAGGCTTGTCAGCCCTTGGCAGTGCAGAATACAGAATTTATGGTTAAGACATTAAGAGCAACCAGAGACTATAATAAATCTAATTATACCAATATAAAATAATGGAATCATCAACATTCATATGAATACTAGTAATCTTAGCTACAAAACCCATATGTACCTTACCTGACGGGATCACAGACAGAACTTCTTGGTCATGATGCAAAGTGCTAGAGTAAGAAACACAAACATCTCCTACCAACCAAGCAGGTGCACAGAATTATTGTCACGTGGCATGTATATAGATGGGTAAAAGTTATTAAATAACTAGTGGCAGATTGACCCATTTACAAGAAGCAGGTGCAGGCTTCAGACTTGGCTCTGGATAATATTACAGATCCACCAATGTAAAACAAAATCAACTAATATCAAGAAAGAGCATTTATTTACTACAAAATATAAACAGGTGACAGTATAAAAAAGCATCATGTCTCTTCTATAGATCATCACATTTTTATGAGCTAACAAGAATGGAGCTGTCAGAAGAACAGAGACTGGTGATGAGGAAGGGGCAGATGGATAACCGTGGTCTGCGGAGGCCACAGCGGAAGGGACACCAGCTCAACCGTCTTTTTTATCCCTAAGTTTTTGGAGTGGGGCATCTGTATTCGGTCAACATCAGTGGCAGGTAAAGTTGTATGGATGCCGCTCTTTTATCAGGACTGTTATTAATTATTTTGATCCAGGATGGGGTGGATAGCCCCTTATATCCCACCATGGCAAAGCTACCTGTAAAACAATGGACAAATGACAAGTCAGATTCCTGTAAGTTTTTAGGCATATGTTCCAATCATTTGTTATTCATTCAATTCAAATCTAACATCCTCTTATATAATATTACAGGATACAATACATTCTTTTTCACATATTGGTACATGTGGCACCAACATGTTCTTGCCCAAATCTCATAAAGAGCTACTGTGGGCTGTTAGAGAATCTCTGCCTACGGCCACATTCTATATCCCTTCAATCCCCTTAATCTTCCTTGTAAGTCTAGTCTTTATGGTGTATTTTGTCCGATATAGGCTTTTACCCCCAGGACCAGAGATGAGCAAACCTCGAGCATTCTCGAGTCGATCCGAACCCGAACTTTCTGCATTTGATTAGCGGTGGCTGCTGAAGTTGGATAAAGCCCTAAGGCTATGTGGAAAACATGGATATAGTCATTGGCTGTATCCATGTTTTCCAGACAACCTTAGAGCTTTATCCAAGTTCAGCAGCCGCCACTAATCAAATACCGACGTTCAGGTTCGGATCGACTCGAACCCGGTTCGCTTATCTCTACCCAGGACGTTACCTTTTTCATGAAGTACTATAGGTTTTGCAGATCCAAGTTTGGTAAATACAGACATCTCGGAACCCGGTGGAGTGTCCAGAATATCTCTAGAGCAAATGAGAACCACTGATCTAGAACATAAAAAAAATTAGATTAAAAACTAAGCCCATGATTTAGCATTTTATGTTGGCTCCTGGTTATCGGTGGCTTGTGTACGTACCGCTGCTTCATTGATACTTGAATGTAACTTGCAATTGCTTTAGTTGTGAATACATCATCAATCATTTCAAATTGTCTTTTACTCACAACAGCTCCTGAACAGGCATCCATCACCAGGAAAAAAAGACCCCTCCTTTTAAACAGGAAAAGTTCCTCATCCACCTAGAAAATATGTTCAATGCTGAGAAATATGTTATGCAGGTTCTGGATTCCCAACAATTTAAATAGACACTGTCACAGAAACATGACAAATGTTTTACTTGGTCTGGGTGATTGCTAGATATGGGTTAGATGGGCGATGAGGTCATCAAAAGCACTAATGATGTCACAGCCTTAGTAGATATGCCTTAGGGTTACTTTACACTACAGTGTCCTTAGGGGTAAGCATATTGCAACATAACATGTCTGAACATGTTAGGCTGTGTTTGTGTTCTATAAGTTCTGGATCCCGATCAATGTCAGTGTTATGATGACTGTGAAGCGTGTAGCGTGCCAACCATCACGTGAGATAGCATTATTACTATGTAGAAAGAAACATTGCTTCTACTTGTTAAAGGGATTATCCAGTGCTACAAAAACATGGCCACTTTCTTCCAGAGACAGCACCGCTCTTGTCTCCAGTTCAGGTGTGGTTTGCAATTAAGCTCCATTCACTTCAATGGAACTAAGTTGCAAAACCCCGCCCAAACTGGTAACAAGAGTGGTGCTGTCTCTGGAAGAAAGTGGCCATGTTTTTGTAGCGCTGGAAAACCCCTTTTAAAATCACTTTGTATGAGTTTTAAAGAGATTTTCAATCTACACAATGCGTTTATATGATTAGCATGACCACTGCAATTTTTTGTACGTGGAGATAAAAAAGTCTAGGTATAGCCATAGACTAAAGTCTGCTGCCCAAAAGAAGTTTTTGTGACTTTTCTATCCTATCCTCAGAATAGCCTATTAATATCTATTCAATGGGGTGCTGAAACAGCGCTGACTCTGGAAGCTTTGGATCCCACTGTCCCAGAAAACCTCTTAAACCAACTGATCTAAGGGGTCCTGTGCTGGGGAGACACTGTCTCTTTTATTAAAGTATAGGGTTTAGGATATAAAAAAACAAAACAAAACCCTAGAAGCATTACATTCCTCTGGCGCTTGCTGTCAGTGCTGTCATACTGTACATCCACGTAGCGTCTACATTATTACCTTGATATAGGCAGACTGTATTCCATTTAAAACATCCTCCCTGTTTATGGACTGCACCTGTATCTTTGTGTATTTAAGTGATAGGCTGCTGGTGATAGCAATCTGTAAGAAGATTTATTAGCGTTATAAACGTTTCATTGACAATGCAAGAAAGACAGACAAATAAAAGCTAAAACATTTGATTGGAGGGGTTATGGGACTATGCTATAACTCAATGTCACCTGACTATGTGTGACCCTCCCTCTAGGATAGTGTGCTGTCATATGCATACTTTGCCTGTTTATTGCACATTTCAGTATTTTGCTGCACTGCCCAAGCATTTATATAGTAAGAAAGAGTGTGTTTTAATACTAAGAAGTGATGGATGTCAGTGCTTCTTGCCAAGTTGTCCTTAAAAAGCCTTGGATGACATATAGACCATCAGCTGCCAGTCCATGTCTTGTATAAAGTCACATCCAACTAAAAATCATAATTACCTCAAATAAAAGCTGTGTTATTACCGTACTAGGATTATCAGAAAAAGCATATTAAAGTAATGACCTTCCGTTCATTCCTTCTACTAGCTGGCATGATGCAAAAGCTCCAAATGAACTGTTATTAGCTGTTACATTTTAATAAAATTACACATTTCATTTTTTGATGTCTAAGTAAAAATTTTTTTTTTTTTTTATACAAACAGGTTTTTTTTTTGTTTTTTTTACCTGTGGGGCTCCACAATGCCTACACGGCAAGGCCAATCGTTGGGACACAAGTAACTTGGTAAACTGGATATTATTGCCTCTGTCAGGGAAAGGTTTATGTGTGCACTCTGTGTAATGATCTGGAGGAAAATGGGCAGTGATCTTAATTCTCTCACAGCCATGCTGAGAGCAGTAGCTATGCCCGATTCGAGCTTCATGAGCTTGAAGGTAAAGGAAGAGATATCTGATGAATGAAAGAAAGAGGTTAGGACATTCCAATATACAACATGCCTGCAATAACCAGACCTCTTGGCCTGATTGTCACTCCTACCATTCGATGAAGGCATTTACTATAGTAAAGAGTGAAAATCATCACCTATTACTGTCACAGCGGGGACTTTGGATCAGCACTTTTGATTATATTTTTCAGGAAAGTCAATGTTCAGAGCCAAAGACTGCCAGCTTCATAGAAGCTTCAATGTTTGCACCAGTTTAATTAAATATACAGTAGAAATTAATGTGGCTGTAACAAAGGATTGTTCCACTAATAATACAAATCAGCTTATGTAAAAGAGTGGAAAACAAAGAAACTTAGTGTAAACCTCTTAATAAAGAACATTTGAAATAAGCTGCCATTGGGGGACAGATTTTACCAGCCACTAACCCCCTCTTGCCTAAAGGTCAGGCTACAGGGCATGTTAAAGGAGAAGTCCGGCGAAAATTTTTATTAAAGTATTGTATTGCCCCCCAAAAGTTATACAAATCACCAATATACACTTATTACAGGAAATGCACATAAAGTGCTTTTTTCCCTGCACCTACTACTGCATCAAGGCTTCACTTCCTTGATAAAATGGTGATGTCACGACCCGACTCCCAGAGCTGTGCGGGCTGTGGCTGCTGGAGAGGATGATGGCAGGGGGATGCTCAGTGTCCCTCCAGTGCCCTGTGTCCCTCAGTGTCCCTCTGCCATCATCCTCTCCAGCAGCCACAGCCCTCACAGCTCTGGGAATTGGGTCGTGACATCACCATTTTATCCAGGAAGTGAAGCCTTGATGCTGTAGTAAATGCAGGGAAAAAAGCACTTTATGTGCATTTCCTGTAATAAGTGTATATTGGTAATTTGTATAACTTTTTGGGGGCAATACAATACCTTGATAAATATTTTCACTGGACTTCTCCTTTAAGGTGGGGAGGAGGACTGGTATCCTACCACGCCTAATTTACCAATTGTGTCTATGTGGATGTTCTAGTTTTGGAACTACAATAATAAAGGCTTACAGTCTAAATCTAGTATGTCAAAACAGACATTAAAATTGCAAGTACTGACTAGTACTAAGATTTAGGCTACAAGTACTGACTAGTCATATTCATGACACATACTAGTTAGACTAGATTGCTCGAAAGGGTTGTATATGAGCTCATCTGACAGTGACATGATATTGGTTTAGAGCATGTGAAGTGGTATGGGATATTCTACCTAAAATTAAAAGTCATAGTTATAGATAAGAACTAAAATGTGGTTCAAATCTTGACAAATTAAATTGGGTGGCATCTTATAATAATTGGTGGAACAAGATAAGTGACAGCAACTTTGGGTAAATTTAGTCATTTTCCTTCTGCAATTTCAGAATTAGTGAAACGTCCAACACTCACATGTATGGCAGGAGGTAAATATTTACTGCATAGATGAAGCATGAAACATGAGCATTGTTTCTCAGACACAGTTTTCTGCCCATTGTACTGACAGAATGGTGCAGGTGCGACACTTAACTGCACTGTGCCCTTTATGTCTGGGAGTGTCTAGGGCTACGTGATAACATCTGCCTCCGGGGAGCTCATTGTGGATAACATGTCCTAGCAAAGTATAGCGTGCAGAATGGAAACTGGAGGTATTGGCTAAAGCCTGACTCTGCTCTTTCAGCTTAGCCGTAACTTATAATGGGAACACTCAACAATAATCAACATGTTGATAGCATTATAAATAGTCATTATGCGGATGTCAGTAAAAATTACATGTAATGTAACAGAACATACGAACGGCAGGACTAGACAAAACACTCACCCAGACTCCTTACTGAAGTGATACAGTCTATTTGCTGATGCATTTAGGGCTTGCTGGATGGAGGATGCCATGGAGTAATGCCGTACACTGTGTACACGCCCGCTGTTACGTTCATAGATATCTGCCGTGACTTGGAATACCGCACTTTTTGGGTAGCACAAAGCAATCTGCAGCCAATCTCCTCTATAAGAGATAAAGATGGAGGTTTGTCAATGAAGGGTCAAAACATGAAAAGATCAAAATCCCCATGTTTATTTCTATTCTATTGCCTTTGCAATAGAATCCCATACTTCTTAAAAGCATTGTGCTTTGCTTAATCATGATGTACTATTTAGTTTACATATATGCAGTCTGGTGTGCACTAAAGTGGGGGATATACTGTACTCTGTTAATGTGGAAAAGTTTTATGTGCAAGACATCTAAATGATGATGAACACATATCCAGGTGACAGCTAAGTGGACTTGAAAAGTTAACATTTAGGACATTACCCAGAGAAAGCTTCTTGGGGCTATGTTACTGCAGTAGTCTGAGCTTGGGAGCAATCCAGGATAATGATCAGCGCCATACACAGCCAAGAAAATTCCTAAATCTGGAAGACATTCCTTGGTTGAAAAGGAGCCAGACCTCAAGCGTTCGCCACTCTCTTGCTGGGTTTTAATTACTATTATGCATCTTTGTTAAGAATGGATTTATTAGATCAAAACTGAAAAGGTTTGTGCGCTAAGCCGTGTCCCTGGAGGGTCCTGAGTACTGTAAAGCTCCCCTCTGTCTCTACTCCACATAAACAGGATCTCCTTTCCTCCTGTAATCAGTGGAAACCTCCTGGATTGCCCATCAGGGTTTACCCCAAAAAAGTTCACAGGGTTCACTAATTGAGAAACGCAGTTAATACATTTGCTGACATAAACTTCATTTTTTTCCAAGGAAATGAACTCTTTTATCGCTTTCTGGGAAATCAAGAATATTTTTCCAATACTAATTACAGATGATTGGAAACAGGACTAAGATAAACCCAGCTGACTGCCTCTGACATTTTTCTCAAGGCTGACTAGTTTATTATATGGGAAAGCTATATGCATGCTGTTCCTTTTAGGTCATTCTATCTACAGTACAATTGATATTTCCCCCATAATACTGTAGAGGACTCTTGCCCCTACTTCATGGGAGCAGTGCAGTCTGCCAAGATGTGGCCTATTTAAAACTTATAGTTATACAAGTTGGACAATTTATAAAGTGAGTTTTTTTCTCCTTTCATAATACAGTCTCCAGATTCTTGGATTATTGTATTGAATTGTGATTATTATGAAGTGGTGTAGTGCATTACCCGGGAGAGATAGAGGAAATGGGCAGGAGGCCATACTGTATATACCTGCATACTGTATTCATATAAACACAAAACATGCTATATTTTGTAACTAGGCTGCTCTGGAGCAACCACCCTAAAGTATATATTCTGTATATAGGTTTATATTTGCAGGCTATCTAGATTGCGAATCACGATACTCTGTGGTGCCACTATAATGGTTAGCTGGGCATGCCACAGAAGGTGCAGATGCTAGAACGTGCCGGATGTTGAAAAAAACAGAAACTTGTCCTTCTTCAAGAATGATAGGAAGGCTGTGGAAGTAGTGGTGAACTGGTGGCTGGAGATGGCTTGAACCCTGTGGTAAGCAGTGGTGGGTTGGTGGCCTATGGATAGCTGTACAAGACCTAGCCGGTTGTCTATTGAGTGCACACAAGTCTCTGGAGGGGAAGCAGTTTGTCTGCTCTGCCAATAGAGGCCTGCCTGAGGACAGTGTCATGGAACAGATGTGAGCTAACATAGGTACTGCTGGTAAACTGGGTCTTGGAGAGTCTGGTTGTGGTGAAGGATGGTTTACAGTTTTCTGAGTGAGCCACTATTGGGAGAAGCTGTAGTTAAGTCCTGTCTGGAGCTGAGGAAGATCCTTATGTGATGGTAATTTCTTGCAAGATCTTGGTGCCCTGGAGTGTGGTTAAGATAGGCTAGAAGTGTGACCTAGTTGGGTCAGCCCTGATGACAATAGGAGGGGTGGTGAAGTCAGGCTAATGAGAGTGTGGCCCGGGAAATTAAGACTACCCTTTTGGTAATATAGGAGACCACTTCATACTACTGTGAATGTATCCATTTGTTATCAATTTTATTTCTTACACAGAGGATAGAGGATACCTAGCAGAATGGTAGGATTCCAACTGCTGGCACCCCAATTGAGGACAAGAATGTAAGAAAACTGTCCCCTGAGCTAAGCTCGGCAATAATGGTAAACCCCTTGAAGAAGGAATGGAGCACTGGCTGCATTCGCCAGAAGAAGTCACAGCGGTTGGATCCCCACTGATCACCCACAGAAGTGTTCAGTAAATCTGACTGGAATTAGATTTGTCACTGTCTTCTTTTAACAGTACACCATTCGCTAGTCATGTTATACACCTATTACAATGTACCTGGTTTGCTTCAATCTGAGAAGATAATGTTAGCCATCATTGGCAACAATGGATGTGGAACCTATATGGACTCTACATCTTAAAGAAAATAATATTCAGGATGGTTGTTTTTTTTGCTTTGCAGTTACATTCAGTAGACAAAGAAGTCTGCCAAATGCTGAGGTTCCTGAGCACAAATAAACAGCAATATTAATGTTAACAAAGCACTTGCAGACAGAAAGCAAATCCCTTCCCTGAATATTGCCAGGGTGCTTCCATGTGTCCTGGGCCGAGACCAAGGTCTTCCTTACACATATACTTCATCCTCTTCTACCCTGGGAAAACTGACTGAAAAAGCTTATATAAGTTCAGCCCTATGTCTCTGGCCCAGCGTGAGCCTCCTTGCCTCTATTACTGAGCTGCTACCATACGCTCCTGTTTAGAAATGAGTTTGTTTGGTGAAAAGTGTTGGCAGGCGTAATGCACATTTATAAACTGTGCTAGAGTAGGGAGTTCTGGCAGATATCAGCACTGACAGAGAACAAAGAATCATCGCCTGGAAGCCAGTCAGTCGCACAGCCTCCCTGACAGGCCTGATGGAAGTCTGCAGAATGCATGTAATAAATAGTGCAGGGACATCTTATGTCTACATCACCCCTGTCACGTGTCACCAGTGACAGTCACATATGCTGTAAGGGAATCCAGTCAGACAGACACATACTGTGCACCAATAATTACTTCCATATATTGCCAGGGGTAACCCCATAATTATAACGTGCATTTATTCATAAAGACCGTTCCAAAATAAAGCATGCACACTACTTTTATTAGGAGAACTTAGTGGTACACTCACGTCCTGCATTAATACATTCCATTGTACAATGTACAGTACACTTTGGAAAGTATCACTATTAAGTATAAGGTAGAATTTAGTTTTGTCGCATAGGGCTATGTACCAACCCATGGTTCTTAACCAAACTGCCAAAAACATTACTTACTTATGCTGGCAGTACACATAAGAAAGCTGGATGAATGCACATTTGGCTGACAGCTTCTCTACTGATTCCCCATACACACTTGGCCAAGCATGCCTATATGCTTAATGGGGAGAGGGGAAAAGGCTGCTGCCAGACACTTCTGGCAGCTGCCTATATCCTTAAGAAAAAAACAAATGGGCAGTTAAGTTTCAACCTGCCCAATCCTTTTATTCCTGACATCTATATTTGGGGAAATACTAAATTTTTTACATGTATGTTTACAATTATACTATTCCATATTGAAATATATTATTTTCTCATATCATTATTATACCCTGTATACCACGTTATCAGTGCCGATTCTTTGTATATTGGGGGAGATTTATCAAACATGGTGTAAAGTGAAACTGGCCCAGTTGCCCCTAGCAACCAGATTTCACCTTTCATTCCGTTTTTATGATTCAATAAAGTTCATGTGAATTGTGGTAATTTGGCTTTTTTCGACAAAATAGGTAATATATATTTATATGCTGTTGACTACTTTATACCCATTAACCTCACTACCAGAGTATTACCGGGCATTAAGAACTATACTGATATAGCGTTTTTTGGCATTGTGGGTAAGTCCTCCGGGTTTTGTTCTTAGCTTTGGGGAAAGTCTGGAGGCCACCATACACATGAGATGGTAGGCAGGTCCTATCTAATCTGTATGGTCAGCTTTAATATCTTATAGGGCCACTGCACACCCAATGGCACATGGCGATGCATACAACCTTTGTACTCCAATTTTTCATACCGTTTATTAATATGACTTACTTTCACAGTGACAAGGACAAAGGGTGTATATTAATATGCAAATTATAAAGATGTAAATAAGGTACTGTATAAATGCATAGTAAACTGCAATGGATTTTTAGAGAGACTGTAGCTGTAAAGAAGGATATCTATACGATGAATCCTTACCAAAATGATCTGAGAGTTACAGAAGGTAAAACAGAAGAAGGACATGAACTAGTGATTTTTTACCTGTTAAAGTTGATTGGATACAATATGATTTCACGTGGTGACTGTCCCTCCCATCGGACGGTGTAGGCTTGCTGTAGCATCACCACTGGCTGGTACTGCTGATATGGTGCTCCCTTATTAACACCAACCAGTCTCAATGGATGTGAAGGATAAGCAGCTCTGGCTACTAGTATAGTAAGGTTCTCAGGGCGCCTGGCCTGAATATACAGCTGTAGGGCAGAAACAGAAGGCATAGTCATGCAATGAAAGCAACAGGTTCTATAAATTATAATATTTCACTTCAATATAGATTTAAAGCTTGTGCTAAAATGAATTAGGCAGTGCCAACCTAAATAATAAAATACTTTATGATTCCCAGTAACCTTCATGGAAAAAATGAAAAGGAGCAAGAAAGTACTAAAGAATGTGTTTATAATACATAACAAGCCATTGGGGTACAGTTGTAAAAAAAAAAAAAAAAAAAGTGCCAATCGCTGCCAGTTTTGAGTTCATGAAAATAGTGCAGGTTGTAGTGACTGTAAGCCATTCTCACATATATTGTGCATGGGGTTATGTGAATCTCATGGGAATATCATACACTGGCATTGATCCACCATAAAAAAACATTGTTTGACGTAAAGGGTATAAAGCACAGAGTATTTAACAGCAGTGTGTGCGTGTGCCCTATACTCTGCTCTGTTTCTATTCCATCTCTGCATAGCAGGACTTTCAGTTTGATAGGCCACATTGTGCTGGCAAGATGGCTGGGTCAAAACTTCTGCAAAATGTCAAGAGAGGAGATAAGTTGAATTAAGTCAAAATACCCCTTTAACTTTAAAGCCGATCAGTGTATATTTACAATATTCCACCCCAAAATGCAAAAGTCAGTAGAAAATGTGGCTGATGATGCAGAATATTGTCAGTTCCCATATGAACTTTATAAAAGCTGGCAGACAACCACTGAGTGAGTTATCATAATAACTATATTGGTTTCAGCCACTTTTTCAAAGATTATGCAATTATTATAGACTCCATGACATTCAGACTCCATGACATTCAAAAAACAAGTTCTAGATATTTCATTGTATAATCTTTATTCTAGTGCTTGTTGTTATTTATAGGTATGTATGTATGTATGGTGTTTTTATGACATGACATTCTATTATTACTGTTTATGTGCCCATAGAGAAAAATATTAAAAGGATACACTGGCCCTCTAAAATGTTTTATACATTGCTGCCCTGATATAAAAACATAATAAAGAACTTGTTTTTACCTATCTATGCTCGACCAGGGTCTTCCTCCAGCATCTTTGGCTCCCCCACTATAAATTAAATGGCCGGAGTACTCCTTTAAATATTTTATAGTCCTCTTCCAGTTCCCTAGGCTGTGCTGAGGGGGCAGTATATTACTGGTCTACCATGTGGAAATATCTACTTATCTATTCTCATATGTTTAACAGTCTGGTTCTGCTTCATATTTAGATTCCTCTTTAGTATGAGGAAGATAGATTCCTGCCTTGATAGATTCATGGCTTAATAATAATCTTGATTTTCTAAAGAAAAGTGCTGGATTCATTGCAAAGTTGGCCTGCTAAACTGACATCGGATGCATTCTGGGTAAATGTCCCTGCTGCCAAACACAGAAAAGTTTAGCTCCTATATAGATCATTGCAAATCTTGATTGTAATCCTGCATCTACATAGATCTTTGTGGAGGAAGACGTCAATGTACACAAGGTAACATAGACACAGTGTTTCATAAAGTGTTAGATGTAAAAACCTATGATATCTTGATAGATGTAGACCTGTCAAGGAAATGATAAGTGCCCTGGGTGTAACGCAAAGTACAGTGGAGAATTGTCTAGCATCAAAACTATCGAAACAAAGCTAAAGAACCATGAGTGAGAAGCTTAGGTATAGGAAAAATACATAAACTACACCCCTAAGAGGAATGCAAACTGTTGTTGTTGTTCTTAAAGAAACAGAACTGATTTACAATGCATGGCAGCGATAGACACGCATGTGCTTAATGTACCATGACACCGCTGCCTGGATGGCTGCCTGGCTTTCACCTGTAATGCAAAGCATTACTAAGAAGACCTTTTCTTGGTAGGCTAAATATACTTAATAGGACGTGACTGAAAAGTGTGCCTGTAGGATGGTTCTCTTGTGTATCTACAATTGTTAACCAATATGTAGTTTCTAATGGACTCACGTATGAGATTGTTTTAAAATGGATCCCTAATATACATTAGATTAAAAGGGATGAAAAATTAAAATTTTCACCAAAACAATGTCATGGTCATTTTGGCTGAGCAATAGCCAGGGCCGCCAACAGGGCATTACTGGCAGTACAGGTGTATGGGGCCCGGCCTATGGGGGGGCCCGGGTCTCCCACACACTTCACTTTTATGAGAAACCTGGTATACAGACAGTGCAGGGAGAGGGGAGAGCTCCCGCAGATGTAAGGGGCCCCTTCTACTTAACTAAAATCATGAGGCCCTCCTCCCCCCTGCACTGTCTGTGGATCGGGCTGCAGAATCCCCCCCCTTCCTCCACAATGGACCGGCCCCCTCCTCAGCAGCTCCCAGGCTCATGTGGAGCTGGTGACTTCCGGCCTGTGTGCTCTCCCAGATGACAGGTAGATGCAGCGGGCCCCTCTCCTCTCTCCTGCCTCCCCCTCTCCTCCCTCCCTCCTTCCATCTCACAAACTTCTCTGGCTGCTGTCGTCTCTGCTGCAAGGTCGGAACATGAGGGGGAGGGGAGGAGCCGCTGTGTGAGGAGCACTGAAGACTGAATGTGTCCTGGAGCTTCCCTGCATAGAGTAAGTGTGTGTGAGAGAGTGAGTGTGTGTGTGTGTGTGTGAGAGAGAGAGAGTGTGTGTGTGTGTGTGTGTGTGTGAGAGAGAGAGAGAGAGAGAGAGAGAGACAGAGTGTGTGCCCCCATCCTGGTATAGTATATAAATCTGCTACTGCTGAACCAGTCCCTACTGTACTGACAACTCGGCTCTGCTGAGCCTGACCAATGTAACCGACAACTCGGCTCTGCTGTGCCTGACCAATGTAACCGACAACTCGGCTCTGCTGTGCCTGACCAATGTAACCGACAACTCGGCTCTGCTGTGCCTGACCAATGTAACCGACAACTCGGCTCTGCTGAGCCTGACCAATGTAACCGACAACTCGGCTCTGCTGTGCCTGACCAATGTAACTGACAACTCTGCTGTGCCTGACCAATGTAACCGACAACTCTGCTGTGCCTGACCAATGTAACCGACAACTCTGCTGTGCCTGACCAATGTAACGACAACTCAGCTCTGCTGTGCCTGACCAATGTAACTGACAACTCTGCTGTGCCTGACCAATGTAACCGACAACTCTGCTGTGCCTGACCAATGTAACCGACAACTCTGCTGTGCCTGACCAATGTAACCGACAACTCTGCTGTGCCTGACCAATGTAACGACAACTCAGCTCTGCTGTGCCTGACCAATGTAACTGACAACTCTGCTGTGCCTGACCAATGTAACTGACAACTCTGCTGTGCCTGACCAATGTAACTGACAACTCTGCTGTGCCTGACCAATGTAACCGACAACTCTGCTGTGCCTGACCAATGTAACCGACAACTCAGATCTGCTGTGCCTGACCAATGTAACTGACAACTCTGCTGTGCCTGACCAATGTAACCAACAACTCTGCTGTGCCTGACCAATGTAACCGACAACTCTGCTGTGCCTGACCAATGTAACGACAACTCAGCTCTGCTGTGCCTGACCAATGTAACCGACAACTCAGCTCTGCTGTGCCTGACCAATGTAACTGACAACTCTGCTGTGCCTGACCAATGTAACCGACAACTCGGCTCTGCTGTGCTTGACCAATGTAACTGACAACTCTGCTGTGCTTGACCAATGTAACTGACAACGCTGCTGTGCCTGACCAATGTAAACGACAACTCTGCTGTGCCTGACCAATGTAACTGACAACTCGGCTCTGCTGTGCTTGACCAATGTAAACGACAACTCTGCTGTGCCTGACCAATGTAACTGACAACTCGGCTCTGCTGTGCTTGACCAATGTAACCGACAACTCGGCTCTGCTGTGCTTGACCAATGCAACAATGCGTCTGAAGCACTGGAGGCGGGCCGGCTTGCCCCAGTGGGAGGGAATTCCCTCCCCTCTATGACGGGGCTCCATTATAATCAATGGAGCCGCGTCATAGGGAGGCGGGGGATTCCGCCCACTGGGGCAAGCCGGCCCGCCTCCTGTGCTTCAGACCTAGCACGGTACCCGTGGATAGAACGGGAACCGGGCCGCAGTTCTAAAAACATACCACGGCATCGGCTTCACCGTGATGGCGGCGTTCTATCCGTGGGTCATATTAACCCCTTAAGGACAGAGCCTGAAATGGCCTTAATGACAGAGACAAATTTTATGAATATGACCAGTGTCACTTTATTCATTAATAACTTCGGGATGCTTTTACCTATCCGGCTGATTCTGAGATTGTTTTCTCGTGACATATTGTACTTTACATTTCTGGTAAAATGGAGTCGATAATCATAACAAATCTTTATGAAAAAAACCCAAATAATGTGAAAAAATGTGAAAAACTGCATTTTTCCAACTTTGAAACTTTTTTGCGTATACAGAAAGTGGTTATACCACATAAATTATATATTAAATAGCATTAGCAACATGTCTACTTTATGTTGGCGGCATTTATTAAATGATCTTTAATTTTTTTTAGACAATAGGAAGCTTAAAACATTAGCAGCAAATTTCCAAATTTTCAGTAAAATTTCAAAATCAGATATTTTTAGGGACCTGTTCAGGTTTATTAAAGTGTATTTGAGGGGCCTGTATGTTAGAAAGCCCCACAAAGCACCCCATTTCAGAAACTGCACCCCCCACACTCTGCAAAAGCATATCCATAAAGTGTTTTAACCCTTTAGGGGAGTCACAGAAATAAAAGCTAAGTGTGTAAGAAATTTGAAAATTTTAATTTTCTGTGCAGAGATTTTATTGTAATCCAATATTTTTCATAATTATAAACCTATTACCAGAGAAATGCACCCCAATAATTATTGCCCCGTTTCTGCAGTTTATAGAAATACCCCATATGTGGCCCTATTGCGCTATTTGACGCAACCACAAGCCTCAGATACAAAGGAGCGCCTAGTGAATTTCAACGCCTCCGTTATATTTGGTCATTTCTGACTGTACCACTTCAGGTTGGCAGAGGCTCTGGGGTGCCAAAACCTAAAAAACACCCCTAAAGGGACACCATTTAGAAAACTACACCCCTCAAGGAATGTAACAAGGGGTGCGGTGAGCATCTGGACCCCACAGGTGCTTCACAGATTTTCCAAACAATATGGCGTGAAAAAAGAAAAATGTATTTTTTACACTAAAACGTTGTTCTAGCCTTCAATTTTTCATTTTCTTAAAGGGATAAGAGGAAAAAAAAGACACAAAATGTGTAGCGCAGTTTCTCCCGAGTACGGAAATACCCCACATGTGGCGATAAAGTGCCAAGCGGGCGCAGGACGAGCCTCCAAAGGGAAGGAGCGCCAATTGGCTTTTGGAAGCTGAATTTCACTGGAAAGGATTTCAAGGGCCATGTCGCATTTACAGAGCCCTCGTGCTGCCAAGACACTGGAAACCCCCCACAAGTGACCCCATTCTGGAAACTACACCCCTCAAGGAATCTAACAAGGGGCACAGTGAGCATATGGACCCCACTGGTGACGGGCACAAATGTGGAACAATGTGACGTAAAAGTAAAAAATTTCATTTTTTCACTTTCATGGCACAAATGTGCCCGTCATCAAGGGGTCCATATCCTCACTGCACCCCTTGTTAGATTCCTTGAGGGGTGCAGTTTCCAGAATGGGGTCACTTGTGGGGGGTTTCCAGTGTTTTGGCAGCACGAGGGCTCTGTAAATGCGACATGGCGTTCATCATCCATTCTAGCCAAATCCAACCTCCAAAATCCAAATGGCGCTCCTTCCCTTTGGAGGCTTGCCCTGCGCCCACATGGCGCTTTATGTCCACATGTGGGGTATTTACGGACTCGGGGGAAATTGCTCTACACATATTGTGTGTTTTTTTTCTCTTTTAACCCCTTGTGAAAATGATAAATTCAAGGCTAAACCAACATTATAGTGTAAAAAATGTAATATTTCATTTTCACGCCACATTGTTCCACATTTGTGCCCGTCACCAGTGGGGTCCATATGCTGACTACACCCCTTGTTACATTCCTTGAGGGGTGTAGTTTCCATAATAGGGTCACTTGTGGGGGGGTTCAACTGTCTTGGCAACACAGAGGCCTTTTGAATGCAACATGGCCCCTTAAAATGCATTCCATCCAAATCCAGCCTTCAAAAACGAAATGGCGCTCCTTCCCTTCGGAGGCTTACCCTGCACCCGAATGGCGCTTTATGTACACAAGTGGGGTATTTCCGTACTCAGGGGAAATTGCTCTACACATTTAGTGGTTTTTTTTTATCTTTTAGCCCCTTGTGAAAATGAAAAAATCATGACAAGATTAATGATTTAGAGTAAAAATTTTACAAAAATTACACTAAATGTTGGTCTAGCCTTGATTTTTTCCATTTCCACAAGGGGTTAAAAAAGAAAATTAACACAAAACGTGTAGGGTAGTTTCCCCTGATTACGAAAATACCCCATATGTGGGCATAATGTGCCATATGGGCACAGGGCAAGCCACCAAAGGGACAGAGCGCCATTTAGAGGCTGGAATGGAGGATGGAGGCCATGTCGCAATTACAAAGCTCCTGTGCTGCCAGGTCAGTAGATACCCCCGACAAGTGACCCCATTCTGGAAACTACACCCCATAAGGAATCTAACAAGGGGTGCAGTGAGCATATGGACCCCACTGGTGACAGGCACTTACGTAGAACATGTGCCGAGAAAATAAAAAATACCATTTTTTTCATTTTCACGTCCCAAATGTGGCCGTCACCAGGGGGCCATATCCCCGCTGCCCCCCTTGTTAGATTCCTTATGGGGTGTAGTTTCCAGAATGTGGTCACTTGTGGGGGGTTTCTACTGTCCTGGCCGCACAGAGGCTTTGTAATTGCATCATGGCATCCTCTAATGGGAATGGCGGCCATACCTATTTAGCTGGGAAAAAGGGACAATTCTAATTTATTTGGGGGTATTAGGCCAATTATTAGTTTATAAGGTTGAAAATGACAGGTGTCCATCAAATTCAACCTGTGTTGATCCAGAGGAAGGCAAAAACCCCTCGTGAGGCAGACGACAGTAGCCTCATCACAGGGGAAAAATTCCTTCCCGACTCCATAATGGCGATCAGAATAATCCCCGGATCAACGTGACCCCTGAAATAGGAATAAGGGACAGAATTTAGATAATGTAGAACCCCAGTGACGTGTGGTGCGCCTTGGAGCGATCCAGTATGCAGAGGCCGGGGGGATCAGGACAGGTGTCACACTGGAAAATGTTGTCCTTCCTGATACCCCTATTACCCCACACTCTGCACTTCTTCTGGGGTCTCCTGTTTTCCAGTGTGGGGGACGTCACCTGGAGAATGTTGTCCTGGTGCGATACGGGGTCCTTCATATCCAGAAGCGCTGGGTCCGCTCCATGGCTGCTAAATATTAGGGCGCTATTACTACTTCTGATATGTTCGGATCGTGCCGCAAGCTACAGGGCAGCGAGGGACCGGAAGAGGGGGCGCTGGTATAAAGGTTATCCCCGTACAGGTGGTAACCTTTATCCAGCAGTGGGAAGATCAGTTCCCGGACGATCTTCCCACTTGTTCCGAGGATGGGGTGGGGGAGGGGGCATCTGGGGCTGGATTCGGGTGTTCCTTCCTACATACACTCTAAGGGTACATGCACACTGCGGAATCGCGACAGATAACCCTTCGTGCATTCCGCAGTTGGCACCCGCCGGCAGACTGATGCAGGCGCACGTCTCCGTCCGTGTCATAGACTCCATTCTATGCACAGGCGGATTCCGCTCTCCGTCCAACGTGTTCATTCTTTGGACGGACGACGGAATCCGCCCGTGCATAACATGGAGTCTATGACACGGGTGGAGACGCGCGCCTCCATCAGTCCGCCGGCGGGTGCCAGCTGCGGAATGCACGAAGGGTTATCCTTCGCCATTCCGCAGTGTGCATGTACCCTAAATCTGTAAGTGTACCCTGAGGTACGCTCACACAGTTTGTAGAATTTCACACCATACCGTCATCTCTTATTGGGACGGTACTGGCGGAAAAGACGTGTCTGGGGGGCAGCGTATGCTACGCTACCCCCAGACACGTCACTGGATGATGAGGATGAATGGAGGAAAGAAGGATCCCCCCATTCATCCTCACTGGCTGTTTCGGTGTCGGAGGCAATAATAACGTATCCCTCTGACACCGAAAACACCCTGGGGGCCACCTTTATATGGGGACTAGTATATGGGGTATGTAGTGGTGTAGTGTCAAACTTTATTCAATGTAGTGTGGTGTAATGTAGTGTTTTTTACGTGGTTTTTTTACAGTAAGTATAAAAAAAACCTACGCCAACAAAGGAGTTGCTGATAAATGCCGCACTTATGTGCGGCACTTATAAGCAGACCGTGGCAGTAGGATAGAGAAAAAAAACACCCTACGCCAAAAAGGAGGAGTTGCTGATTAGCAGCGCACTTTCGTGCGATGCTGATCAACACTCAGCGGCGATAGGGTGCGGAAAATAGAAAAAAAAAATTTGGGAAAAAAAAATTTTTTTTTTCTATATTCTGAATATCCCTGTAGCTGCTGATAAGTGTATTACACATATCAGCCGCTAGGGGGCAGCAGAGCGCAAAATCCGGAAAATGACGAGGCTGGAGCCGAAAATAGCCGAAAGAAGACGACGAGGACCGCCGGAAAGACCCGAAGACCGAACGGAATGACGGAGGACGCCGCGAACCCGGAAGCCGCCGATCAGGAGCCCGGGACAGGTGAGTAATGTACAAATACCTGCTCTGGACCCCTCCGCTACCTAGCTGAGGGGTCCAGGGCAGGTATTTACTATTTTGTGGGACTCTGATCGCCGTGCCACCGGCCCGATCGCCGTGAACGGCCGGCCGGCCGTTCACGGCGATCGGGCCGGTGGCACGGCGATCAACATTACTTTTTACAGTAATGGCGGTCGGTGCCGTCCGCGGACAGCACCCACCGCCATTTTTTTACGGGTCATCGGGTCACCGATGACCCGGAAAGGTTCCGATCAGCGCTATTGGCTGATCTGAATTGATCAGCCTATAGCAGCGATCGTAAGCACGGGGGGTGTTAACCACCCCCCGTGCCGAGAAGCTATGATGGCCTGCTATGATTTATAGCAGGCCATCTTCCCCGACCGCTGTGTGTGAACACGCAGCGATCGGGGAAACATCGGGCGTAAATTTACGCCCTGATGCGCTAAGTACCAGGGCGCCAGGGCGTAAGTTTACGCCCGATGTCGTTAAGGGGTTAAAGAGGATGTGTGTGTGTGTGTTGATTTCTGTGGACATGGAGTCTGGAGGGGTGATGCTGTATGGTATCTGTATATTATATCCAGGCTGTATGGTATGTGTATACTATATCCAGCATATATATATGTGTATACTACATCCATATATATATATATATATATATATATATATATATATATATATATATATATATATATCAGCAGCGGCTGACCAGGCATGCTGGGGGTTCTAGTTGCAAAGCAGCGGCAGACAGCACATCTAATTTCAATTTGTATGTTAAGTGTGCTGTTTGTTTGCCGGTACATCCCCACCCCAGCTAGCCGGGAGTGATGTGCCCTGTGCCAACCACACAGGTCGCACCCCCCAAAGGCCAGCCCTGAGTCAAAGATACGTTCCATAGTTTTCGTTAGTGGGGGGGGGGGGGGGGGGGCCCAGACAATTTGGCTGTATGGGGCCCCGAAAATCCTGATGGCGGCCCTGGCAATAGCAGACTATAAAAGTATAGGGAGGCCTCCTAAAGGCTGAATGATTGTTTGACCAACATTTATTGCAGGTACATAGTCACCTTTAGGCTATGTTCACACAAAGTAATACAAGGGCCATTGTTTCGCAGCGCTGTTTGTTTCAGTGTGAAACAACAGCTGCTGTACTATGCATTCCTCTGGCTGATGTTGCATTATCGGCCGTAGAAACATTTTTTTCCACCCATAATAGTCTGTTGGTCGCATGGGTGTGTATGAAAATCAAATAGCCATTGATTTTTATTCACACAACGGCCATCAGGACAGCCACACAGTGTGTGAACTGTATATTTTCTACGGCCATTATTCACAAACTGCGGATGTAGAAAACAGACATGATCATTGTTTTTTATGGCTGCAGTAAACAACGGCCATTGTTCTAAATTAATGAACCTGTTTTCATTGACCACTGTGGCCGAAGTTTCCTGAATTCATTACAGTGTGTGAACATAGCTTTAGAGATTTTTTTGGCTCGATATACATCCCCAATGTTCTAAGACTCCTAGGTGGAGTGAAACACTGACTTAAAGGGACACCACGTTGCATAAGTGATGTGAGAGCTATTTTGCATATTATTTCATGAGGAAAGAATATTCTCAAAATGTTCCCAGGAAGACTGTTCATTGTGTATGGCCAGATTGAGCAATTGTAATGGCCGACATGGACTAAAACCTGTAAGACTTCATCTACGAAACAATGTTTGACCAATTTGCTCAACTATCAACTTCTTTCATCTAATGGGTATGTTAAATTTTACTTGGATATGACTGCTTAAAACATTAAACTACCTTGGTAGTCTTCACTCAGAAGTATGTTACCATGAATAGAGGGACTATCAGATTATTCGCCAATACAGACGTTCCCACAAACAAACTCCTAGCACTAAAGAAAATATTAATAATCAGAATCAGTGACCTGCTGGCACTTACTGGGCACAGAAATGGTTTGGAAGTCAAATCAGACACGAGAGCCAGGCCTTAAAATGACTGTGGGAATATGCACAAGACACTTCTAATAAGGCAATGTTTGATGGAATGGTTTAGGTAATATAAATAGCAATGATGAATAAGGGATTATTCATTAAAAAGTGTTCTGTTAAGTTTCTATGCAGGGCAAACATGTAATCCGACAAAATGCATCAATCAAAATCAACCTTGTATCAGTGCTGGCTCCATGTATGAGGGGATATATCTTTTTTTATACCTGTCCAGCTTATAGAATGGTTATGATCTAGTTGAAGGCTAAATCCTAATGAAGAACAGCTGAGGAAAAGGCCAAAGTAACCATAGTGGCATTTCTTTTCTGGGAAACTCTCAGTCATATCATATGACTCACTGTTGTGAAGACTCTCAAACCATATCTCAAGGAAATTACTATAAACTTCCAGTCCACAGATATCTATAAACCTGACTATATATGTATTTACTCTGAGCAGCCGTAAGATTACAACCACTGACAGGTGACGTGAATAAGGGTCCTTTTTACAAACACCCAGGTTAATCTGACAAATCATTGAAGCCAAAGCTAGGAACTATAAACAGAGATGATAAAGGAAAGACTGAGATTTCTCCTCTTTTCACATCCTTTCCTGGCTTTAGCTTTAATTATCTGCCAAATAAATTTGTGTGTGTAAAAGGGCCTTAACATGGGTTATCTTGCCTGTCAGAGGTGGGATATATAAGGTAGCAAAAGAACATTTTGTTCTTGGATTAGATTAGTGGGTCAAAACATCTCTAAAATATGAGGTTTTGTCAAGCATTCCCAGTATGCTGTGGTAATTGGCCACCAGAAAGGTCATGGGTGTCCAAAGCTCAGTGTCCAAGGGGACTGAATACACAGAGTGCATCACTGCTTGCTGCATATGGGGCTGCATGGATGCTGACCAGCCAGAATGCCTATGCTGACCCCTGACCACTGCCAAAAATGCCTACAATAGGAATGTCTACATCAGAACTGAATGATGGAGCAATAAAAGAAGGTGGTCTGATATGCATCATGTGAATGGTCACATGTGTTTGTGTCACTTACCTGGAGAAAGGATGACACCAAAATGCATTATGGGAAGAAGGCAAGCTAAGGAAAAAAAGTTTGACATATCACAGGGAGTTATCAAAAGTTTTGTTTGGCCAGGGTCTAAGCAGGAGAAAGAGTGGGGAGAAGTGCACTGTTTTGCTTCACTTCCCCACTGTCAATAATCTCCATCCAGGGACCCCGTAGACGTATAATGGAGCCGCTAGATGGACATTGCAGCAAGATGGAAAGTGAAATGTGCTGCCGCTTATTTCTCCCAACTCATTCTCCTTATCAGTGGTGTTCTCAGCAGCCAGACCCGACCAATCAAAACTTTTGACATGCCCCTGTGACAGTGTCCGTTAAAATTATGAACCAACCTGTGCATATCTGCCAGTGCATATGACTCCATTCCACTGTGGCACTGTAAGACATCCTGGATGTCGCAGAAGATAATTATTTGCTCGTCCAACAAAAGTGTCAGGATACCCGGTGACTGAGCCGTCCAAGTCATGGAAAATTGACACCTTGTCACCATCATAGTCATTAGAGCCAAACCACTGCCCTGGGCGACCGAAAAATACTTTGCGGCCAACCTTGATAAGAGAGGGAAAAAAATGTTCAGAAATAGCAGTGCCAGAACATATTACCATTTTATAGGCATTGTCATATAAAGTGTTTGTTAATCTAGTGCAGACTCCACTTTGTCTATAACATCCACTAAACTATCTACATTATGTGCCGTGGTTAATATGTGAACCAGGAGAGATATTTATCATCTGCTAAGATCATAGCCGTACATCTGCTGCAAATAAGTAGGGCAATTGCTCACAACAGCATCCGTTTTGCAGATGTGATATGATATCCATTCTGGAAGCCAGGGGAATACAATAACTAACTTGGATTGAAGATAAAGTAGCAAATTAAGATGATCGGCACATCAGCTCCTTCTATCACGATTATTCACGTGGTGCATGTCTTCAGTAGTTATAAAAACCACGTAGCACTAAATAAGGGCCATTCTGGTTCTTCATTGTACATAACATAGACACTTGTAAACACTGCAGCTGCCAGGAAAGTGAGAATCTATGACTGCATCTGGAATAGCTTCTGAGCTGTCTGGTATAATCCAGCATATTCTGGTATATAAAGCAGGGAAACATGTGAGCGGCTCTGATACATAGGTAATATCTGATAGCTCAGCAATTGTCAGACCAGAGAGAACATCAGACATAGTAATTGGGAGAAAGTGTATGATATCTCCTAGACTACATGTATTTATATAACCTAAATGTATTACTTTGGTACACTTAATGTAAAGCAAACCATTTTAGCATGCTGGTGTATTGGCAGAGCTGACAAAGCTTAAATGATATGCCAAGAACCTCCCTTTTCTATAGCAGTATTAATTTTAAAATATCTATATTATGCATATATAATTTGCAGTGTCCTGTTGTATTTTTGTATCCTTCTGTAATTTTCAAATTGACAGGGACACTTAAAAAGAGGTACTCGGGAGAAAAAAAAGTTAAAAAATAGAATATGTAAATTACTTCTATTTAAAAATCTCAAGTCTTCCAGTACTTATCAGCAGCTGGAAGTGGTGTATTCTTTTCAGTCTGACACAGTGCTCTCTGCTGCCACCTCTGTCCATGTCAGGAACTGTCCAGAGCAGTAGAAAATCCCTATAGAAAACCTCTACGCCTCTGGATAGTTCATGACATGGACAGAGGTGCCAGCAGAGAGCAATGTGTCAGACTGGAAGAAAACACCACTTCCTGCAGGACATACAGAAGCTGATAAGTACTTGATATTTTTAAATAGAAGTAATTTACAAATCTGTGTAACTTTCTGACACCAGATGATTTAAAAACAACTATTTTCTCTGGAGTACCCCTTTAAGTTATATATTCTAAAAACCCTCTAAATGTCATATTAGATTGTTCCTATAATATAGGAGGGTAGTGTAATAATTCATTTTTGTGTCCATGGTAAACAGCAGGTAGTAGCTGTGTTATAGCAGCCTGTACTCTGCTGCTGGGATCTGAATCCCCCATAGACTAGTATGTGTATTTTGGTGTATGACTGTAAGGCTGTGTTTACTCATAGTATTTTGGTCAGAATTTGGGCCTTATTTTGTTCAGCATTTTTACTAAAATCCGAGGTGGATTCGAAACACATCTACATGACATTCTATATGACACAACACATGACATTCTATATGACACAACACATGACATTCTATATGTTACAGAATATCTTTAGTTGCTGTAACACAACATAAGCGCCATAGTCACCATATATTTTCCTAAGTAAATACTACAGTATATACAATACTAAAAAAAGGGTAACATCAAATAGAGGACACTAAGAATCCTATTATATTGTGACAGAGATCCAACTAATGTCTGTATGCCTGCAAAGGAAGCACAGAAACGCTCACAGATCATATTACACAATCTTCCCCTCGGCTCTACTGAATAAATCAACTTGTTTATTACACGTCCAGGGGCAGAATGATTAGAAATTAAAGAAGGAACAGGACAGATAACCATTTCCATTTTGGGAATTGTACACACTGTTCATTGCACTGAGCAAAATGAGCCGGCTTACAGGAATGGTCCCAGCCTGTACAGATGGGTAAACAGATGTGTGCCACTGCTGCACTCACACCTACCCTATGGGAAGGTATGAGGAACACACAGTAACTACATTCTAATATGTCAAAAATGTCATTGACCCCACGGCTGTTTACTGCTCAGCCTGGAAAACATTTTTACACTGTGAATAATTGAAATCGGGAAATTAAGACAATAGGAAAATGTTTCTGAGAGTAGGAAATACAAATGATGTGGACATCCTGTATCTCCTACACTAATAGTTACTGCAATGTAATATGTCCATTTGTATACACAGAATTTAATTCTTTTTTATTCATCTCTGCTGTGTAAAGTCTTTGCAGTTATATGCTAGAAATTAATTATTCCATATTGGCAGAGAGTGCTCATAATACATGGATTATATACAAGCTGTGCATTTATGTATATACACTTACTAATAATGCACCCAGGCAGAAATGTTGGATTGCTGCAGAACCTGGCATGCTCTTATGTTACGTAGAATGGGTGTAATCTTATTAGACACTGGGTGTTGCCACAAGAGGACGTAAAAGAGCTTCCCCCACTGCCCTATAAAAACTTTCAGAGGCCACTTTTAGGTAGTGTACCTCTTGGGGGGAGATCTTTGACTGCTAGACATGCATCTACAATGTACTTGAGGCATTTTGCCCAGTTGACAGACTTTAAAAGGGGGTTCATCACTTGACTAAAAGAAGCAGGATGGTCTTTTTCATAAGTGGCCCACCATCTAGCGACTAAGCTGTTAGGAGTAGTACATTATCACAACAGGTGTTCAGCACTGTTCTCCGAGCTCGAATGCTCTGCATTTGACTACTGGTGGCTGGAGAAGTTAGATGCCGCCCTAGGGAGTCCTGGAAAACATGGATATGCCCACAGGCTGTATTCATGTTTTTTTATGGCAGCCCTAGAGCTGCATCCAACTTCTCAAGCTGCCGGGAGTCAAATACCGAGGATTCGCAGAGCATTGCTGAAACTGAACAGTTGAACAAGTCCGCTCAACACTACTCAGGGCCTAAAAGATCAGCCTAAGGGCCCTATTCCACAGGCCGATGGGGGCCCGATCAACGATGTAAACGAGCGCCGATCTGCTAGATCGTCGCTCGTTTACTGGGCCTATTCCACGGCCCGATGATCGTTGAGCGAGGGCTGCAGGGACATCGTTACCGATGTCCTTGCAGCCCTTGCCGCATACATTACCTGTCAGGTCTTATCCTCCGCTCTGTCTTCCTCCCCGGGTCCCGCGTGCTCTAGCTTCAGAATGGCCTGTCAGCTGACAGGCCACTCAGCCAATCACAGCGCTGACAGGCCATTCTGAAGCTAGAGCGCGCGGGACCCATGGAGGAAGACAGAGCGGAGGAGAAGCCCTGCAGGTAATGTATGCTGCGCTTCTCAAATCGTCGGTTGCCACCGTGCACCGCTATTCCACCGTAGCGATGCGCGGTGGGGGAATGATGATTTTAGGTCTGGCCCTAAATGAACGATCAGCCGATGACACGATAATCGGCCAAATCGGGCCGAATAATAATAATCGGCCGATTATCGTTCCTGTGGAATAGGGCCCTAAGTCCTATTAAGAAAGGTGATGTACAGGTAAAAGTTTACAATGGACATGTAGCTACATAACTACAGATCAAAGCTGAGAAGACCTTATATGTATGTGTTTAGTGAGCCTTGGCAATGTAGATAAATGCATCATCAGAATGATGCCATGGGTGGCTATGGCATAAAGAATACCGCTGGCACCTAACACAGTGCTTAGTCATGCTTATAACAGTTCAGTCACCTTAAGTAAAGTTTATTGACAGAGAGTCTGCACCAGCTACAATCACATTACAATTAAAGAGAAAAGAGAAAGCTAACATGCTACGTCCTGATCTTTTTGGCACCTGGCCATGAAATAATATGTATTTTCTGATTCTTCTTTCATTAATTGCCACTCAATCTCTATAGTAAGAGAGCTGTATGCTGTCTACGTGGGGAAGCTAATCCTACGTCAGCATCTTGTAACAATATTCCGGTCATTTGGTTAAGGTGGGGATATGTGGACATAACTTTCTCCCCGTATAGACTATGACTCTGTTTGAATAGTTTTCTCAAGATTTATGTTTGCATATAGTTTTATGGATCTTAACTCTCTGTCAGCCAGCTGGAGCATGTTTAACAAGAGCCAATCCATGATGGCTGGGCCTTTAGATGCATCCTCTCTGGCACCATTTGGTTAATCATCATTCCACTTAATGTCTTTCACCTACAAGACTCAGCGGGTTTGGCATTTCAGGGTGTAGCCCTGAACTGGTTCAAACAATACCTCCATTTTATGGCGGATAATGAAAAGCATATCAACGCAGCTGAATACAAGCTCAGGAGAAAGGTCAGGCCAACCTGCAAGACACACACAGCTACCAAATACATTTCTAGAAGCGTCAAGCTGCCAACACAAATAACTATCAGACTGGAACTCAGCGAAAGCCGCAGATTCCTCAGCATGTTATCTCTCTGCTTACCGCCTGGTTCTGGCCTCCATAAACCTAGAGAGTCTACTAAAAACAATCAGGCTGTCTTATGTAATGATGGCCACATGTTTAACTCCTTCTACAACATAGCACTACATTAATGACAGATGAGTTCCATACATAATATCCCTCCTTTTAGGCAAATTTTACTTACGCTTCTCTCCATCTTGACCTGAGATATGTTATTCTGAGGTGTGATTTGCCAGGAATTCTTTAAGGAAAATCCAATGGCACTGGAAGGTCGTTCAGCAGTTGGGACAAATTTCTTGAATGTGCATCGTAGAAGTCGGACCGGCCCATCGTATATCTGAAATCCACGAATAGGGAATGTCCTGGGTTCAGAAACAACAGAAACATCCATCATTTATTCAGATGTCAGTACTTTCACACAGGAGCAACCTAAAATTAGTCTAATTGTCCAAAGTAATGTAATGGCCCTTGTAAACTTTGACCTGTTTAAATGTTTGATAATATATTAAAATGAAGTCTGGTACTTCAGACCCCCACTAAACGCTATATACTCTATAGTTAGTATATAAAGTATTACTCCTGCAATGAGACAAGGAGAGCAGCAAAGCAAGGAGTGAAGCGCCCAGCTAAGTGCTTCCCCCAGCTCTATCTAGCAATGGGGGTCTGAACACCCAGCCAATCTCTTTCTATACAAAAACTGGCCATATAATTTCAACAGATGTTGGCTGAACATTCATTTGGCCAAAAGCTATTGTTCTGGTTCTGCCATATACATGAATACATTGCTATGTTTTCACTGAGACATGGTGTGAAATCCGCTGTTAAATTCTCTTGTGGTGGCCTATTTTTAGGGATAAAAAAAAAATAATCAGGTGTTAAAATTTATTGTGACCGACCCTTCTCTTCCCCAACATAAGGGGGAAAGTCAGCGGGTCACCAGGCATGGTCCTATTGGGTTTGGACAACTTTTCTTTAACCCTTTGAGCACCAGGCCCAAAATGACCCAGTGGACCGTGCCAATTTTCATTTTTGCGCTTTATTTTTTTCCTCCTCCCTTTCTAGGAGCTCTAGCACTTTCATGTCTCTATCTACAAGGCCATGTGAGGACTTGTTTGTTACAGGAATAGTTGTACTTTGTAATGGCGTCTTTGACTCTACCATAACATGTATGATGGAACCCCCAAAATATTATTTATGAAAATATAAACTGGTCAAATTTGAAAAAAGAATGCAATATGGTACCTTGTAGGGGGTTCCTGTGTCTACGTAATGCACTATACGGTAAAAGTGACATGATACCATTATTCTATAGGTCAGTCCGAACACAATCATATGCAGATTTACACAGATTTTTTAATGTTTTTTTTTTTTTTTTTTAATGAAATCCTTTTGATTTTGCAATTAATTGGTAATAAAATGGTCCTATTGTGACTCTTATAAAGGTTTTAGTTTTTCACCTACAGGGCTGTATGGAGTGTAATTTTTGCACCAGGATCTCTAATTTTTATTAATACCATATTTGTGTAGCTCAGGCGTTTTGATCAGTAATCCTGGCGCTTTTTCCCCTCTTTTCGTTTATGTCGTTCACCGTACAGAATGGCATTTGTTATATTTTGATACGCACGCTATGGTATATAATATGTTTATGTGTTTAATTATTTTTTATATGTGTTATTTATATATTGGGATAGGGGGTGATTTTATTTTTGTATTGTAAAAAAAACATTTTTACTTTTTTTTTTTTTTTACCCATTTTAAGTCCCCTTGGGGGACTTTTACATGCAATACTTAGATTGCATACAGTGATCATTGCTATGCCATAGGCATAGCATTGATCAGTGTAATAGGCGCTTTGCTCATTGAGCCTGCCTGTGGCAGACTCAATGAGCATATTGCTGATCGGACCGCACGGAGGAAGGTAAGAGACCTCCTGCGGTCTGACACAGCAGTGTGACTGCAGGGCTCCCGATCGGTAAGTGACAGGAGCTGCCCCTGTCAATTACACTTAAACGCTGCATCGTTTAAGGGGTTAATGACAGGCTTCAGTGAGATCGCTGCAGCCTGCCATTAGCAGTAAGGGCCTGGCTACTCCTACCGCTCTAAAGCATGCTTCATAATACAGGACGTACCTGTACACCCAGGGTCGTCTGGGGACAGGCATCCAAGGCGTACAGGTATGTCCTTGGTCGTCTAGGGGTTAATGTATTTTAGGACCTTAAGGCTGGGTTCACACTACGTATATTTCAGTCAGTATTGTGGTCCTCATATTGAAACCAAAACCAGGAGTGGATTAAAAACACAGACAGGATCTGTTCACACAATGGTGAAATTGAGTGGATGGCCGCCATATAACAGTAAATAATGGCCATTATTTCAATATAACAGCCGTTGTTTTAAAATAACAGCAAATATTTGCCATTAAATGACGGCCATCCACTCAATTTCATCATTGTGTGAACAGATTATTTCTGTGTTTTTAATCCACTCCTGGTTTTGGTTGCAATATGAGGACCACAATACTGACTGAAATATACGTAGTGTGAACCCAGCCTAAAAGTGTAAATCACAATGTACAAGTATAATAGAGTAGCATATTCATTTAAAAGAATAAAGCTGCCTGCGCCTCAAGGGGGCATAAGCCACTGTTATTCTTAGGCTGCCTAGTCTAGATTTACACTGTCTATGAATTAGATTTTTTTTTATCTCCCCCCGCTGTGGTAGAACATCATGTTCTAGGAACAGACTTAAAAAAAAAACTTTTATGGAACATTACTCAAAGTTTTAAGTTGCATAATCATATATTACGAATGTGCATTGTATTGGTATTACTACTTCTATCACTTAGTAGGAATAAAACTAGTGGTAATTTCATGAATAACACATACTTGTTTCGGGGAAGCGACCTTTGTTCACCCGACCCTCCACGCCCCCAGTAGCTGTTCTGTCCACCACTTGAGCCCACATTATCACTTTCCCCTACAAAGATGGAATCTGTTATCTCCAGGCTTGATCCTTCATCAGTTGGGAATGTTCCGTCACTGGAAAAAAAATATAGATATCCTTAAGGCAATAAATCTACAATAACGCTCACATGTCACCACTAATTTTATTGCAGGAAAAACAATGTATGACTTCTGCAACAGAAAGTAGCAAAACTAAAATAATTATAGACATTGCAATACTTTCAATGGAATTCCAGGTCTCCTTCCCAAGCATTACACTTCGAGGAATTTAATTATGAGGTGTGAAAATGACTGGTTTATTGCCAGGTATTACTGAGAGGGAGAAAGCTTAGCTACAGGAAAGAAAAGCCTAGTACAAGATGTGCATACATTTACTGGTGATTCATAGCCTGGAGCGGACCTCACTGTATGTGCAGATCTTGGTAGCTGGAACAGGAGGAGAGTTGCATCTCCCAGATGTGAGAAGTGACAGAATGAGAGAGGAGTGGCACACATGTAAAGAGTAAAGTGGTCATTTCCTTGAGAAAACATTTTAGCGTTTTGCAAGTTCTAGGTGGCAGAAGAAGAGTAGAGAAAAGAAAATATGGCATAAAAGCGATAACATAATAGTCCAATTACAAGTGTGGGAGAAATACAGAGTAACTTTCCCATGTCTGTTATACGTCCAATAAAACTAATTAATTCATGATAAATGGGTTATTACCTGGCTAGAGTAAGTCCAATGCCATTGTCTGAAAACCTAGAAGAGCATAACGGTCAAAACATTAGAGCAAGGAAATCTATGTCTGATGCAGCTTAAAAGAGGGCTTTATTATAAGAAGATCTGAGAAAAAAAAACATCAGGTTTAGATTTGGTGGGGAAAAAAAACTAAAAATTTCCAGGAATGTAGAGACAACTGTAAATGCTCAGTGGTTTGCATTGCTGCAATATCTTGCAGTGCTGGGTTTCTGAGTTCAAACTCATCCGGAGTGACATTTGGTTATGGTCATGGACATTGTATGCTCTCCCCAGAAACACTGGTTTCCTTCCACACTCTGATTGTAAGCCCCAGTGGGGACAGGGTACAATGATAAAATCTCTGTACAACACTGTGGAATATGTGAGCGCTATATAAATTAATGCTATCCCAGAAAGGACAACAAGCGATTAAAGCATGCTCTATTATAACTTCAGATTATTGATCAAACTAAATGCAACATAGAAGACCAAAATTTTACTTTATCTGTTGGAATCTGGTGATGTGATTATATTAACATGACACAAACGTGTTGACCTTAAAGGGGTTTATCAAGGAAAGAGAGAAAGTCCTACCTGTTCTACCTGTTCATCAGTAATATCAAGAAGCTATTGAACATTGCATTCAAATATGATGCTCACGATATACTTCCGCACCCAGGGGGAAGAAGTGGAGTGTCGGGGAGCAGAACAGGTATCATCCTTTAATAGGAGAGGCATACTATGTATTGCCCTAAGTTGCATTTAGTTTAAAGGTGCCTATACATCTTCAATTACTCATTCAGCCAACAGTTATCTCTTCTGACCTCCTCACACACATAAATAATCAGCATGGCCAAACATGTGCTTCCTATTGGAAGGGGTAAGCCACAGCCATACAGCTCTGGCATTGGCATACCCCCCCCCCCCCCAGAACAAAAGGGTTAGACAATGCAAATCCATCCAGTCCGACACATCTCTCCACCAACATCACCTGTTGGTGAATAGTCCGGTGACACCCATACACCCTATGTTTCGGATATACCCATGGATGACTTTAGTATAAAGTTATGGGCACCTCTAGGCTGCATCACTAATGGATCAAGGTCATCTTAATGCCACAGTCATGGTCCAGCCATCTCTTACGGAAACCCAGTAAGCCAAGTGGCTTCTATGTTTAGACTTTCCATGTTTCCTTGCACTAGAATCTCCCTCTAACTTAATATTTATTCACAGGATAACTGATAAACAGTAATGTACCCTGAGTTCCGGAAGATGATATCACCGCCCCTGGCCCATGCACCATGATCATTGTTCTTGAATGCTATAAGTCTATCAATGAGAGCAGGCACACGAGGCTTGGCTGGGTCTGAATCCTGGTGAGGACGGAAGCTAAAAAATAAATTAAAAAGATTTAGCTTTATGTACATGGGAAGAGACAACTGTTATTGGTTCACCTGGCTGCTCTGGTAATAGCCTGTGGCTGCTGCATGGGTTTAATCATTGCAACCGGTACCAAGGGTTGCCACTTTAAGCGGCAGAAAGGCCAGGTGGCAACTGCAATTATCAGGGATTCTCGAGTACTAGTTGATAACTCTAGCTGGCCACAATGATGAAACACACGTGGAAGCTCCAGGCCATCACTTCCACATCTAAGAGCAGCCTAATCTAGGTGGAAACACTATTATTCCAGATTTATGCCGCGTTTACACGGAGCAATAATTTGCCCAATCAATCGTAAAATGCTTTTGAAGCAACAACTTCTTTTTAATAATGATCAGCGTTTAGACGAATAAATCGGTAGAAAATTTGTTAGAAAAATTGTTATCGCGGCCGTTTTTAAGATCGCTTAAGCCCATCTTTCACATAGGGTGAATCTTTGAAAGACTGTTTACACGGAGCGATCTGCGAATTTTTAGCGAATGGCGAACGATGATTTGAGAACATGATCAAAATCAATGATTTCTTGCTCGTTGGTTGATCGTTTGCTGTGTTTACACGCAACGATTAGCGCTCAAATGCGATCGTTATTGCGAAAATTCAAACGATAATCGTTCTGTGTAAACGCAGCATTATACATTATTACTAAACATTCGGGAATGGTCACATGTGTGGCATTGGCACTGCTGCATTGTGGCCAAAAACAGCTGATGTTAAAGGCCAGAATAATAATTGGTCACAGCACGTCAGTGTGGACTTGCACATACTATAACACCTAATCAATGCCTCTATAATTTCTGAAACCAATGAACCTCGATTGTGAACAGTACCAATGCTATATGCAATGCAATGACTGACAACTCACCGCGCATTGTCTACCGTTAGATACTCCTTAGGGTTTTCTGCACTTGCCACTGTTGTCTTTACACCTTTTCCAATAAATAAACCAGCCTAGAGAAAGGAGAAAAATTCAGTCACCAAAGTTATATGACATTTACATAATAACTATATATCAGGGTATACTATACATAGACTTGCCTTAAAGTTGGAATGTACTCTGTTGTTGAGGAATATTCCCAGAGGAGTAAATTCTGAATGCCCTTCTGGATACTGGCCCTCCGAAAGACCAGATGGTACTCGATGAAATATATACCATATGCCAACATCCTGGAGAGGCCAATAAATAAAGATTCTAAAAACATGTATGGCAGGTCAAGCAAAATATAAGCATTGTTGCAATGGTTTAATGTTAGATAACCTAGAACTCCTGAAATACTAATATAAAGTCCATCAACTAGGTTCATGTGCATCGGAGGCTCCATCACAGATTCCAATTGGGAGTGGTCAACAAAGCTAGGTGGTCCGCTGCACAATGGACACCAATGGGTTCCAAGAAACCCCATGGACTTAACTGGAGTCTGTCATATTTCTGCTGTGGTGTTTGTTAATCTGACATGACTTGACCAAATAAATACTGCAAGCAGTGTTTCTTCTATAGTCATTTGAATGGATTATGTGACAGAGGCTCAGATCGGAGTCCCTGACACAGACGTGAACCTAACCTGCTGGTTTCATTCACTTTTATTTGGTGAACATATCTCTACTAACCTGAGCTCCTCCTGCAGCGTTGCCAATCAAGTTATTATTAGGGTTTGAGATCCAAAATGTACTGACAGCCCTATAAATGGTAACAAGACTATTACAAACTGCGCACACACAGGATGGCCTGTATAAAGCCTGGCACCAATTTACATTATATATATATTGTATTTATTTTATGTACACCAGTGTATAGGTATCATAAAAGAGCATGACATTTTTCAAAACTTACATGCAGTCTGCACTGGGCACAGGGACATAATCCCCATAGACATGTTCCCGCATTGCAAGACACATGGCCTCATTGCGATCAGTAGGTAGGATAGTGCCAGCCCTTGTGACCAGTCCAAGATTGTGATAGAAGGTGTTCTTTTGCTCCACACCATCTTCCAGGAAGAAGCAGTGGCCAAGTGTGTCATAGCCTATTGTATCTCTAATCTGGAAGACAGGAGAAAAGAAAGACATTAAGGGTGTGTTCACACCTACAGGATCTGCAGCAGATCTGCAGCAGATTTGATGCTGTGTTCAGTTATTTAAATGAAATCTGCTGCAGAAAATCAGCTGCAGATCCTGTAGGTGTGAACGCACCATAAAACAGAATCTCAAAATATGAAAAGGCCGTATTAATATTGTATGAATTGTATTTGCTAATAATGACAATAATGAAGGTCAGGCATAGTCTGTAAGTATAACTGTGGCCATTAGTTTAATATTGGCTGATTTCAACAGGACTGGCTGACCAGCTAATGCATGGGTCTCCAAACTGTGGCCCTCCAGCTGTTGCAAAAGCACAATTCCCATCATGCCCGGACAGCTAAAGCTTTGGATTTGCCTGTCCAGGCGTGATGGAAAATGTAGTATTGCAACAGCTGGAGGGTCGCAGCTTGGAGACCCATGATCTAATGTATATAATGGTCTCCTGACTTTCCCCCTGAAGGCAGGTGTTGGGCACCAAGGGATGATGTACACCAATGATTGAGGTCATAGACTAGACTAAACTAGAGAAATATCAGAAAAACAAGGGCTCATACCAAGAGACCATGAGTTCCATGAATAGCGACACATCTGGAAAAACAATGATGGATGGCAAGATTATCAATGTAGGTGGTAGGGTTGTAGCCACCTTCTTCATCCACTGATCCAGCCATGTGAAAGTGCACTGGGTAACTTCCTAATATCTGCTGCCCCATGTTGGTGAGCTCTACCCCTGACAGGTGAACTGAAGTAAAGTGCCTTTGGATCTGAGAATGAATACAAAAAATAAAATTTTATAAATCAAAAATATTGAATAAAAAGTATAAGAAAGGATTGCAGTATTCAAATTATTATACAGTACATCAACATTATGGTATAGTCTACTTTCTCTGTAATTTAACACAATTCAAGTATGTCTACAGTTTGTCAAAATACTTCAGATTTGAAGGGGTTAACCGGCATTAGGAAATTTTTACATAATGCGGGAGAACATAATAAACGTTTTATGTCGCACCTCTCCACACTCCCCGGTAGCAGCCTCTCCAGTGTCTCCTGCTGACTGCAGCCACAGCCACTTCCCAGACAAACTCATCTCAGGAATGACAGCCCACTAAGCCAATCAATGACTAAGACGTGACAGCGAAGTGGCCAGTGATTCGCTGAGTGGGCTGACACTCCTAAGACACCAGAGAGGCCGAAACAGGATACTGGGAGAGAGTAGAGAGGTAAGCATAACAACAAAGCAGCATTATATGAAAAAAAAAATCCTAATGCCAAATAATGCCTTTAAGTAATCATGTTCAATGAGAGTGAGCAAAATATTTTACCTTAATTTGGCCCCCAAAGGTGTCATAACTGAAGAACTGACAATGGTTATGACCATAACAAGAGGCCTCCATTTCCCCTTTAATAACAATATTTCGTGTGAGAAGTCCAACCTCTGCTCTCATATCAATGCCATCAAGTACTTCTCCAACATGCAGATACAGGGGGTAGCCTAGAGAACAGATTTCACATTTGTTTTATCTGTCAGTCAATATTACTTTAATCCCAGTTTCTTAAAAAGAAATGATAAAAAACTGCCTATTTTTGCAGGACACGATACCTGCATACACTCTGTAATGTTGTACCTAGTGCAGACACATAGGGATCATGGCAATATGGCTATTGGACAGCATTTATGCTACATTGGAGCTGGAGGGACATCATTTCATTTTACATAGATGGATGCTCGAATACATAAGTATTATTTAACTTCTCATTGGGAACTGGTTAAAGGTAACCACCCTGATGACCTTTTGGTTTGGGCAGCATAACAGTGATGACAGGTTCCCTTTAATATCACCTACACAGTTCCTCTATTCTACTGTTACAGACTTTTTAAATGTCATTTCAGGTAATTACATTTCATCAAAGAACATACAAGCAGTGCCATGCCACAGATACATCATTAAAACAATCATACTTTATATTTTAAGCTTAAACTTTTATTTAAAAAATCTAACAGCACAATATATGCCTCTGAACACTTGTTTTATGTTCATAACAATACACCTTCACAGCAAGATGAAAAGTGCAATGGCCTTAGTCAAGTATATGTTTCCTATGATGACCCCTAGTGGCCAATATGAATTTACTCTATACCATAACTGGGTTTAAAGGCACAGCCACAAAATCTTAGAGCGTTAATACCTTATAACAAAGAACTCCACCCAATAATGGGTTGACAATTGTACAAATATTAAATCTGCTTATGTAGTGTGGACAATGAGGCAGAGCTGAAGTCTATAGTCTTTTTCAATAACCATATATGAGGTACATGTGACATGGTGCACACAACAAACCAATAAATAACTTAATGTGAATTAGTTTTATCATAGGTGAATGTCTCATATACAAGTAATTTTGTCAAATATTATGTAGAAAATGATTATTCTCAAATAATTGATGGAAAGCCCTATTGCCTTGTGAAATTAAGGGAGATCAATGAGTGTAAGCTGAGACTTTCCTAAGAATTTTCTTACCATCAATTTTGACCTGATTGCTTCTACATTCAGGGCAGTGAAGCAGATTGAATTCTTCAGCTTGATGCATTGAGTAATCAGTGCTGGCAATGACTATCCTGTTACCAGGCAACCAACTAGTAACATCATCCGCTAACGTCAGGATGATGCCCCTGGACACTGCCACTCGGAACCCATTCCGCGGAACTCCTGAAGGGGAAAAGCCAAAGTGTTAAAACCAAAGAAATCACACGTCCTGAGATGCACTCTACATGTCAGTCTATCCTAAAATAGACATAAGAATAATAATTTTTATATAAGGGCAATATATTCTAAAGAAGTATTCTCCAGTTGTTGTATAACTACAACCCCCATCATGCCCTAAGAACCAATGTGGCTCTGCAGCTGCATTTAGTTCTCAGAGAAATGTTAGCACCAGTGTGCACCAACCTGTGTCTCTTCAGTTCTTTTTTTTTTAATTAATCTTTATTGGTTTTTACATGAGAGTCTTATGTAAAAACCAATAAAGATTAATTAAAAAAAAAAAAGAACTGAAGAGACACAGGTTGGTGCACACTGGTGCTAACATTTCTCTGAGAACTAAATGCAGCTGCAGAGCCACATTGGTTCTTAGGGCATGATGGGGGTTGTAGTTATACAACAACTGGAGAACACTTCTTTAGAATATTTTATTTTTTTTTTTGCCTGGGAGGGATGGGAGGAGGGGTGTAAACAATGTATAATAGAAAAATTTTGTGTGGGATATTTGTATGGTAATTGTTAATATTTATATAATGTTTTTTGGACCTACTTTTATACTGTTATGGTCTTATGATAAGACCATAACAGTATAAAAGTAGGTCCAAAAAAACATTATATAAATATTAACAATTACCATACAAATATCCCACACAAATTCCCAGCATGCTGTGAGTTGTAGTTAAACAATAGTCGTCATTCCACAGGTTGGAGAATATCAAAGAATACCAAAAGATTAGCATCTGCTCATCAATACAACAAGTTGTGTGTCACTGTATAATCCATACATTGTTACCTTTAATCCATCCACTGTAGGCAGAAACTGTAAAATATACTCCCCCGTACGTCTGGAATTCTCTTGTTGCTATTGCCAGTCCAGTTGTCCCATTGCTCTCATAGTTTTTTCTCTCCTCATTTACCTTTAATGGTCCTTCTCCCAGGACACCCACCAGTGCCCATGGCTGTCTATAAAAAAATACAAAAATAACCAAAAGTAAGATGTCATTACAAAACAGAAACAATGTTGCCTATTATTATCATACAATTAGGAATACTGTTTAAAATGGCCACCAATGACTTCTCCCAGCACCATACATTTATTCAGTGTTCTCTCACATTAGATATGCTATCTACATCAGTGTTTCCCAACCCATGGCTCCCTAAGCTGTTGTTAAACTACAACTCCCATCATGCACAGACAGCCTTTGGCTGTTCATGCATGATGGGAGTTATATTTATGCAACAACTGGAATGCTACAGGTTTGGAAACACTCATCTGCATACCCTGTAAAATGAATAATTACATGAGAAATCTCTATAGGATTAGGCCTGTCAGGGCTGCAAATTATTATAAGCACACCAGAAGAAAAAACCATGGAATTCCCTGCGTGTCTCAGATCCACCGAACCCTGTAATTCATCTAATGCTAAGTAAATATTTATAGCAAAATACATTAGTATGTAATTGTGTGATAAGGGAGAAGGATGGCGGCATGAACAGACCCTGTGCAGGTATTATTGCAGACTAGTCTACACCTTGGCTCCCCTCTTACATTCCTCACATTGCTGTCATGTCTCAGACAAAGAAATGAGGTCCAGGTAACTTGGTGTTTAGAGTGTCTATCTACTGATACCTTATCAACAGCCAAGGAGCTGTCCATGGTAGACTTCCCTGCTCCCACATGTGCATGTTCTGCTCGAGAACTTCTAGGGAAGCTAATAGAGTTTCCAGCAGACACACACAAGCACTTATTGGAAAGGCTTCAGCTCTGGGGCAGTTTCCATTAATAGCTTCAATGAGCATAAGTTTACACATTATAATAGATATCATAGAGCACAGACAACAATGCAACCTAATTGTCATGAAATATTCCCTGTAGTAAAGATCTCACAACAAAATAGCATCTTTAGAGATAGTAACCTGGTGATCACTCTATCTCGTCTCCAGAATATCAAAAGTGACACTCACTGAGATAACCTACTATGGTTGAATCGCTATATTCATCCCTCGCTTCTATATGCAGTAAAATATAAACCCAGTGTCAGTCAAGAGGCTGTGATTCCAGACTATTATGGTGACAATATGGGGACAGCAGTAGTTTAAGATTGCTGATATCTGTAATTATTAAATGGTGCAGGGGAGTGGGCTTCACAGTCGGTCATGGCACTCACCATCATCCAATTTGAAGTGGTCGGCTGTAATACGTTTTTTGGCATATTCAGCACTTATTTTGTCCTAAGGGGTGTCTAGTCTAGTCTACTCTGGATTCACATATGGTATTGAATCAGTATACCAGGAGTGGATCCAAAACACTGAAAGGTTAAAAACTTTTCCATTATGGTTTTTCTGAGTCAGTTACTCTCCCGGTTTTGGCTAAAAATACTAACCAAAATACTACATAGGAAACCTCACAGCTTTGGGCTGTCCTAATACATTCACCTCTATGCTCAAATTCTATCCAAACAGATCAATTCTATGCCAAAAGACAAATGCTGTGTGAATGGTCTATATTAAGTATTCATTTTCCCTGCAGCTATGAGTTTTTTTTTCTAACAAGTGCAGGGTTCTGTTCACACTGGTTTTCATCTATGGTTTTCTGCCCTGACATTATTGCAAATAATGAGATATAGAGTATGTACATTAGTATTCTTATTATATGCAATGAGACGTTTGCTTAACTTTTGTCTATAACCTGATTATTTAATAGGATTCAGTAACTGTTTCAGTCTATTAAAAACTGAGTGCGAAGAGTCTAAACTGCTTACAGTGAAACTGTAAACCTTAGCTTGCTAACACATGTAGTTCCCCTCTACTGGTTTCTATTTGTGACTGATCATATGCAGTAAGTAACTAACTGTAAGGAACTGATGACAAAGTAGACAGAAACATCGGGGGGCATGCATTTATTAATATTAGGTAACAATCATATAAGGTTACCTGTAGCCCAGATGATAGATGTATCTGCTGCTCAGAACTTCTCTTAGGTACCTTCTTACATCTGGACTTAAACTCTTTGCGGCCGAGTCTCCCACTGCTGCAGCCACCACCTTACCAGGACTCTGTTTGGACAAAAATTCTTCTAGCCTCTTTCCTTCTTCCAGAAACATGTGGGTATCAAACCTGTCAGCAGCTTCAACCTGACCAGTCTCTGGATCAATAATCCTTATATTGATACCCCGGCTTCCCCAGTGCTTCTCCCATTTGTATGTTCCATGAGGGAGGCCACCAGGATGCAGAGTTGCATCTAGCTGTGTCCACGATAGAGGTCTTCTTCCATGCAGTTCCAATATTCCTTCTTTATCTACACCAATAAATTTCTTCCCAAAGTCATCTATGTCTTCCCCCTCGGTGGATTTTCCATACAGGGATATGGTGGCATCAGAGCTATAGGGACATTGGGCTGACCCAATGTGTAGAGACCCACCATTTCTAATTAAGATATACTGAGTTCTTAGAATTATTGGTATTTGGTCGTCTGCAAAGACTAAAGACCCTGAAACACAAAAATCAGTGATGAAGCTAAAGTCCCCAGGATATTCTTCAATGCTATTGCCCTTGTCCATTGTTCTTGTATCAGTGCAAACAGAACATTCTTCAGCTGATATGAACATTCATCTTATGTTTAGTTTAACATTTGACAAGAGATTAAAAGTAGTAAATAGGTATTTTGGCAAAGGTTTATGTAAAGCCTTGCCAACAACGGACAGATGAGAAGCCTGTAACCCAACAGAAATCAACCACAAAGTGCAAACATTCATTCCCATTGGTGAGTCACTGACTGCCAAAGAGCTAAAGATCAGATACCTTACAGTAGTGTTCTCCAACTCTTCAGTTGTTGCAAAACTACAACCCCCATCCTGTCCAGACAGCCTTTAATGCATGATAGGAGTTGTAATTTTTCAGCAGTCAGGGGTGCGCAAGTTGGGGAGCACTACTCTATAGGTAAGTACATTTTGCTAGGGTTACCATGCCTACATATTGTGGAGAACACCACTGACCCTACATACTCCTATTTTCCTATAGCAGACATCACACCACCCAAATCATTATTTACCTCCATCCTGAATTAATAGTGAGTGAAAGGTGGCTGAGGATTCAAGCCTTAGGGCGACACCACGTCCTATAACAGCTGACCTTCGTCCGTCATGGCCAGGGTGCCAAGGGATGAGATAAGGCTTCTTATCAGGACACCTGTCTGCAACACATTCTTATATCATACTTAGCACACTTAAAGCACTGGCACATTGCTGGCATGGAGGACAGGTTAGAGATGCATGCCACATAACATATTTCATTGGAAGATTTGCACAAAGTCATTTGGAACAAACAGACAGATAGTTTAGCTGTCAGACACAAAAGCTGAATGCAGATAAAGCAGCCAGAGGAGATCAGCCAAGAGAAAGCAGCTCAGTCCACCCACCTGTTGCCTTCTGTATATAAGGCTATCCTCCTGGGCAGCTCCAAAGTCACCCAGGAAGCTGAGGCTTGGAATGAATGGAACAGATAAGTGATGGGTGCAAATAACCAAGGATGCTATACTGAGGAAGCCAAGTCACCAGACTACCTTCTGTCTGAGAGCCCTGCACCTGCTTATAGGACAATCTGCCACAACTATGCACCTGCTCGGATGGGTAGACTATGCTTGTTTATTTGTTCTCTTTTCTCAACACAGTAAAACAAATAATAAGAAATAAATACAATAAATGTAACTAACAGTACAATGTTACAATGACTAGTACACTGGAGTGCCAGCTAGGTGTCCAGAGTGTCTCACCTGTCTGACTGACCTCCCTTCTAGAAGAAGTAGTCAGGATGCTGGGAGTTATTGTTGCTGATCACTAGCAGTCCTGGTCCTCAGCGCTGCTGTGTGTTGCTGGGGATGGTAAACTCTTTCTTATATATAGTGCTGGTGGTGAGGGCTCCCCTCCCTCTGTCTCTAATGTTACCACCTTTCCTCTATCTCCATCCCTCCTCTTATGTTTCCATCTCTCCCTGGGCTTCATGTCCCCCCCTTCTGTGCTGCCTCCTTCCTTCCCTCCCTCCGTACACTTTGCTGTGTCTCCGGTAACCCTCTCGCCGTAACCTCAGCAGTAGAGTCTGAGTGCTCACTCCTCCTCCTCCTCTTCTTCTCCTTCTTCCCCGGCGGTGACGCCAGCACATGCTGCACATACCAGCAGCATTAAAGGAATCCACCGGCCACATACAGACTACACAGTGATGGGTGCACCTGACCTCTCCAGTCACTGGCTCACACTGGGGGGAACTACAAGTGCCAGCAGTACACAGAATGATTACACACTGGATATATAGTGCAACTTTTCTCTACAAAGTGCAGGACAGGTCAGGATCTCATGGCTCTAAGGAATAATGGTGGGCATGCTCCTCAGTGGAGGGGGGGGGGTGTCACATAATGTAACAATGCTGGGGGGTTCGGGTCATGCTCTGTTATGCTAAGGAGTTTATAAAAATGTAAGACTCCACAATCTACAGAATACAAGTCATATAACCTCTAAAGCAAAGGCATCAGATGTCAGATAAAGCAGAGCTGAGTTTATCATTTGACAATTATAAGGGTCTGTTCACACCTTCAGGATTTTACATGCAGTTAATGAATCCAAACCTAGGAAAGGACATATGGAGGATAGATACAGTATAAGGAAAACACCTCTCCCCTTTTTAAATATGTATAATTCAGAATCCTGACTTTTCATTTAATAATTGGAACTCAACCCCTGAACATGTATACTTTTAGCTGGGTTGTCTAAAAGTTGTTTGGCTGTTCCTGTAGCTGCTATGAAAGAGAATAGCGGGGCTGTCACTTCTGCAATCAATCTCCACGTAGATATGCCACCTCTCCCCCTGTTATGGAGTTATCAATGTACACATATATCTATTCAGCATTTATGCCAGATCCTGTTGATATGCTATATATGTTTGTGATTGGAATGACCCTTTAAGGGAGTACTCTGGCAGAAAAAAAAATAAAACTTCTTTCAAATTACCTGGTGCCATAAAGTTATATAGATTTATAATTTATTACTGTTTAAAAATCTCAAGTCTTCCAGAACATATCATCTGCTGGATGTCCTGCAGGAAGTGGTGTATTCTTTCCAGTCTGACACAGTGCTCTCTGCTGCCACCTCTGTCCATGTCAGAAACTGTCAAGAGCAGGAACAGTTTTCTATAGAGGTGGCAGCAGAGAGCACTGTGTCAGACCAGAAAGAATACACCACTTCCTGCAGGACATACAGCAGCTGATAAGAACTGGAAGTATGGCTGGGCAATCAAATTAATTTGATTAATTTGTTCCTAATTTGAAAATCATCTTTTTTTTAAATCACAGATTCGATTTTCAAAAAAATTAAATGTGCACTCTGATCTGCAGGGGGAGCAGCACAGCTCAGGGCCCATGCGGTGCAGCTACCAGCGATCTCCAGATTAAAGGTGGAGTTCAGCCAGCTGCAGCCCCGGCAGGGAGAGTGCCCTCTGCTGGATCCAGCATTAACACATCTGATTACACAGAAGGAACTCGGGCGGTAGCTGCAGCCAGCGCCCTGAGCATTATCAATAAAAGGGAGATTGGTCAGAGGAGCAGGAGAGAGACCCCAAACAACATCACCGGGAAGGTGAGGACCCGACATGGCACCCTGCCCCCACCACACGGCCCTGGAACTCCTACTACCCACTGGTGCTACCACTACTACTGTTACCCCCACTTCTGCTAATACTATTACTCCCTCTACTGTTACTACAACTCCCACTATGGCTGCTACTACCTCTCCCACTTCTGCTACTGTTACTTGCACTACTGTTACTACCACTCCCACTACTACTGCCACTACTTCTCCCCTCATCTACTACTACACTGCTCATGTACAATATACTACTACTACTATTCCCACTACTGCTACTCGCCTCATCTACTACAACACCCCTTATCTACTATACCTCTACTACATCCGGCATCATTATAAACTATAAATTTAAATCGAGAATTGTTTATAATTTAAAAAAAAAAAAAAAAGATTTTGGGGGAGATTTATGAAACTGGTGTAAAGTAGAATTGTGCGCTCTAGCTTCAGAGCGGCCTGTCACAGCCAATCACAGGCTGTGATCGCTGGGGCCTGTGATTAGCTGAGCGGCCTGTCAGTTGACAGGCCGCTCTGAAGCTACAGCGCGCGGGACCCGGGGAGAAGCGGACCGCAGGAGCAGCCCTGGAGCGTGGATAGGTAATGTATATCGCCAGTCGTCGGCCGCGCACCGCTATTACATATAGCAAAGCGCGGTCAACGCCCGACAAATACAAGTTCAAACCTATATCAACGATCAGCCGATTATTGTTGTCAACGGCTGATCATTGTATTTATTACATGGAGCAATAATCAGCCAAATTGGGCCGATTATCGTTCCGTGTAATAGTACCCTAAAGTATGAAGCACAAATGATAGATTAAGGGGGTTGTCTTGACATACCCTCCCATCCAATCTGGCATTGACTATACAGACATGCAACTTTAATTTGGGCTTTGTATTGGCCAAGGTAACCATCTGATGTCCACAAAAAAACATCCACAATACTTGCTAGGTGTCCAACAAAACATAAAACTGGCGTACACTGCCCACAGCGACCAATCACAGCTCAGTTTTCATTTTACCTAAGCTGAAAGCTGAGCTGTGATTGGTTACTGTAGGCAGTTAACACCAATTTCTGTTTTATATAGTATATAAACTATTCTCTGCTATATCTTCACATACATATTTGTGGATAGTTGCTCTTGATTTTAAAGAGGGTTCGTCAGTTTAGAAAACCCATTCTTTATGTTCTTGTATGGAATTTTGGAGATAAAAAAGTGTAGTTTTTTTTTATTTTTATATGTACTTTTGGTGCCTGTCAGCAATAAGGGGCAACACGGCCCCTCTGCCGCCACCACTGTTTGTGTCAGGAACTGTAGGGCTATCAGCCATGCAGTTCCCGATAATCTGCTACGTTCTAGCGCTGCTACACAGCGCTAAAAGGAGCAGGAAGTCAGCCCCCGTGTACTGTATACTCTTATATGCAGAACATAGGGGGAAGAGGCTGCCTGACATGATTGTTGTGTCTTACACATAAAACGAAATACATTTTTTTCTTCAACTCCTTCAAATGACTGTAGTACCCCTTTAAGATTTTACACAGATCCAGCACAGAGATCCTTTTTAATTTTAACACCTTCAGGGTACGTTTACACTTACCGGATCCGCAGCGTATTTTCTGCTGCGGATCCGCAGCAGATTTCATTTGAATAACTGAACACACCATCAAATCTGCTGCAGATCCTGTAGGTGTGAACGCACCCTAAAGGAGTTATTTCAACATTAAAAGCTATCCCTATCCACAGGATATGGGATACATGCCTGATTGGTGGTAGTTGGAATGCTGGTTACCCCATTGGCCACAAGAATGGGGGTCCTATGTCTCCCACGTAAATGTAACAGCACTGTGCATGATCCCCACCACTCCACTGACTCTCTATAGAGAAGTATAGCAGTTGGACCCCCACCAATAAGATACTTTGACAGTTTTTTAATTTTGTGATAACCCCTTTAAAACGCATGTCACAATGCCACCCCCAGGCACATTTATTAATATATGAGATGCCAGGGTTAGGCAACTCTACTTCTTCTCTTCCTTCACCCCACAGATTCTCACATTCCTAACCCCGAAATGATCATGATTGCGTCATGGTTGTTTACTACAGGCACATGTTGTTGTGAAAGCATTTCCTCGACCTTGAAGCAGGATACTCTGCTGCCCATAGATGCACACAGTTAGGAGAGGAGCTTTCTTAGGTAACAAAGTAACTATTTAACATTGCAAAAGATGAATAAAACATCTGTCTGTAGCAATACAGAAAGTCCAGCATGAATCACCATCAGATTTGTCGGAAGACATTGTCAGAAATCTCTGGTGATTAGAGAACTGAGATAGCAAAGCAAATAGACACATCATACATACATAAGCAGGGAATAAATCAATTCATAATTAGCTAGTGAAGTATTGGGGAAAGCTGGGGGACCATATCTTTCGGTGTCAATAAGAGATGAGCGAACCGGGTTCAAGTCCATCCGAACCCAATCGTTCAGCATTTGATTAGCGGGGGCTGCTGAACTTGGATAAAGCTCTAAGGTTGTCTGGAAAACATGGATACAGCCAATGACTATATCCATGTTTTCCACATAGCCTTAGGGCTTTATCCAACTTCAGCAGCCACCGCTAATCAAATGCCAAAAGTTCGGGATCAGATCGACTCGAGCATGCTCCAGGTTCGCTCATCTCTAGTGTCTATGATTGGTCAAGAGTGGTACTGTTTCTGGAAAAAAGCAGTTATGATTTTCTTGGAAGACCCCTTAAGTATGTGAATGTAGCGATCAGTTAATCTTATATCTGGCCCCAATGTCATATATACAGGCTATGTTCACACTGTGTGATTTTTTTGGCCACCATGATCATTATAGACGGTAGTTATTAGCAAACATCAGATGTCTTTTTGACAACTGTTGGTATAGAGGGACGATAAATCACATAGTGTGAACCTAGCCATAAGGGGGCAATGCACCTAGGACTTCACTTCATTGAGCGCTTTTACTAGCAGCCGGCAGTGTTGTCGTTTGGCTGGTCTCCCTGAGATCAGCGATCTGTTTCCCATAAGGTGTATGGGACTCTCTGGATAGATCATTAAAATATGTGGGAGATAAGGCTTGGGTGTGATGGAAAATCACTGCCAAACTCTTTTCTACAAAAGATAAGCCGCAGCCAGATCTCTGTGGCTTAACCTTCCCCTCCTCATAGAGAACACAGAAACATTCGGCCGTGTCTATGGTTCCTGTGTATAGGGAGGATGGGGGCCAGATGGGAGAGATAACATGAAAAACAATTAAATAAAAGCAAAATAAAACATTGAAAGAGATGGTAAAACTGAATACTGTTCGGAGATATACTCTACTACAGCATACAATTGTAGCTTCTGATGGCAATTACAGCTAAATGCAGGGATCTCTAACAGCCATACCCATGCCATTTTACCCATTGCTGGGGTGGCGTGCTTTAGAGAAGGAAATGTTCAGTTCGCACTACAGACTGATCAGAGTGTCCTGTTGCTGCTGCTGGGTCATTCAGTGACTGTGTGTACACATATAAGTAAGGCCGTTTCCCTACAGTGCCACCAGAGGTGAAGTTAGGCATTACACAGTTCCTCTTCAAATCAATCAAGATATCTATGTAATTAAGGTCAAGACAGGTCCTCCAGGGTAAGGGTGGTATTACACGGAACGATTATCGTTCGAAAAATCGTTAAATTGTTCGGATTTGAACGATAATCATTTCGTGTAATAGCAGCAACGATTAAACGACCAACAAGAAATCGTTGATCGTTTAATAGGATCCGGACCTATTTTTATCGTTTGATCGTTCGCTCATCGTTCGCACATCGTTCGGTGGAATAAGAATTCACAGCTGAAACGTACGAAATATCGACGACTAAATGACCGCAAGAACGATCATAAATAACGATCATCGTTTCGTGTACTTGGGCGAACGATTTCGGGTCGTTTGCTTTAGCGGTCGTTTAAGATCGTTTATTGTTAATCGTTAGTCGTCGGAAAATTGCTTGGTGTAATAGTACCCTAAGAGACACTCTTTGCAGCTACTCTCCAAGAGATCATGATTCTGAACAGAGGTTTCCTTTCTATTCTCAGTATTCTCTAATAGGGTGCATAAACTTCCAGACCTAAATACATAGTGGTGATTTTGAAGATGCTTCTTGGAGTTTTACTTCTTAAAAAAGTTTTTTTTCTATTAAATGGGCAGTCACAAAAAACTTTTGATATGTCCGGGGGACATATCAGAAGATTTTATCAGTCGGAGGTCTGAGTGTTCAGACCGAGGCTGATCAGTAGAAGAAGCGGGAGAAGTCCGCACTTGGCGCGCTCTCTCCTAGCTCCCTGTCACATGACTAAGATGGTCGCCTAATGGGTGTTTTAAGCAGAGACTATACAGATCCTGCATGCCCATTGTGTAAGCTTAGTATCACTCCAAGAGAGGCTAGTGTCAGTGTAGGACCATCTCTTTGAAATCACCTTAATGTGGTGAGATGGTACATAGTATTTGACCGAATGGTTTGCTAAGGACTTTATTTTCTTTTTAACAATATGTATATGGCATCATGTCTTAGCAATTGCAGCGTGCTGTTGCACTATTCCTTTTTGGTCCCATAATGTAAGGCTGTCTTGCTCACATAGATACAGAGAGAGGCACACAGCACACCATGTCTCTAATTGTTTTCCTGATCGTTTGGGGTCTGTCTCTATGTCATGCCAAAGGGCTTTTAATTTTTGGTGACAGATATGCTTAAAATAGAATAAAGTCTGTCTCTATGTCATGCCAAAGGGCTTTTAATTTTTGGTGACAGATATGCTTAAAATAGAATAAACCATAAACCACTGGAACCACATAAGCATAGCAATAACCTCTAACATAACACTAGCCTATCCAATATCTACCCTTACACCTCCATACCCAGGTCAGTAAGAACTGATAAAACCATTGGGCATTCTTCAGATTACGTGACACAACATTTCTGACACAACTACATTGTTTGAAGTTTAGTCTTATTCTCTTTCTCTCTTCACGATTGGGAAAGCAGCCGTGAAGCATTAGCCTCTGGCATAGTACAAACTTCATTTTCTTTGTCCTTGGATGCCCTCCTCTCTTTCTGTACATGGAGTTCACAGCGTCAGTGGACAATGAACATAGAGCACAAGCCCCACAAGTCTGCAGATTTTCTCATGGTTGCATTTTCTCTGCCTGTTAAACACATAAGCTGCTCAAAATGCCTCAAAGTCCTAAATGCAATGATAGAAATGACCAAACAAGCCATTCTTTAAAGTGTGAGATTAGCTTTTGAATAAACTATAACTCTCAGCATTAGCAGACATTTGGCAGACAATCTGCATCACTGAACCGATCAGATCATAGAAGATGCAGAAGGGAAAAGCAAATACCCTGTTCTATTCCAAGGCATAATGACGCTTGCTGAATCACCTATGTTTAACACATGGCAGATTTGTCCCAGTAATCCTTTCCCTTCATTTAAATGGAGCTGTTTTTGCAATATGTGAATGGATTTTTGCAAGGCATGAAAGTGTTAAAGCTTCAAAAATTAAACGTGCCATACCACACCTATATAGTCCTGTCACCTTCTGGGACTTCTACAACTAAACATCACAAAATGACACTCCTGGTAGGATCTGCTTTGTCTAAAGCCACAGATAACACTATGAGAAGTCACACCAGTCATGGAAACATCAAACTCTTTGGCCAAGGTATTACATCCTGTCAGAACTTTACCCAGTCATAACAAGCGCAACCAACTTCAAATGTATAATCCCACAAGCAATGTAAAATACAGAGTTGGCAAATTAGGCTACAGAGACCTCCAACATTTTCAGTTTACGTCTGACCTTGCGGAAATAGGACATGGTAGTGAGAAATCATTTCTGCGGGATTGTAGATTTGGATAATTTGATTGTGCTGACATGGTGTGACGTTAACAAATTTCATCTGGCGGAATAACATTCACCTCAGCGTTCACTTAAAGGGAACAACTTGGAAAAACTGAGATTTCCATTTTTCCATATTCTTTATTGTGTCTTTGAAACAACTTGCTAATAAAGAATTCTTTAGCAGTGATGTTTTGCTAAGTCATCAGATATCCATGCCACTATGGAGCCTATGCATTGTGATTGATATTAAGGAGAACTATCACAGCTCTTGGCCATTCTTGACTGTGGAAAGCAGTGGCGTGGTGGAGGGGAATGACATTTAGTGATATGCGACATTACTGACTATTCTGTAGTTTAGGATTTACACTGGGCCTTGGGGCATCAAGCTTCTCTATATACAGTATATCAGTTTTTGGCATAAACCAAAACTAATAAAAGTTGCGAATGATGGTATATACCACAGTAAGTTTGGGTTTGTGAGTCCCTGGCTGTATCCAAAGCCTATGGCTGTATCCATGTTTCCCAGACAGCCATAGGGCTGCATCCATCTACCTTAGCCACTGGGAGTCAAATGCCGAGCAATCAAGGTTTCACGAACCTAAACTTACTGTAAATTCGCTCATCTCTAATATACAAACAGGACACGTCTGGATCAGCGCCTCTTGGAACATACAAAAGTCTTTATTGGTAATAGCCCATAAAACCAACGAGTAAGTAAAGACAGAAGTCCCGGCGCTTGCCTATGCGTTTCAGGTTATACACCTTGACTCATGGCTAAAGATGTATAGAGCCATGTTTAGAGCCATGACTAAGGGTGTATAACCTGAAACGCGTAGGTAAGCACTGGGACTTCTGTCTTTACTCACTTGTTGGTTTTATGGGCTATTACCAATAAAGACTTTCGTATCTTCCAAGAGGCGCTGATCCAGTCGAGTTTGATTGGATGTCATTCAACTGCAGTGGAGAGGTGGATTGTGCGCAGGAACTTCTTATAAATGGTGAGCTGGCTACATTTTTGTTGACTACATCTCTAATATACACCATTTTTGTGCAAAAAAGGGTGAATCTTCCTGGCACTGGCCAGTTTTGAAAACTGCTGAGGAAGGGCAGCCATGGTTTACTGGGCATGGTTGTGGTCTGCTCATTTCAGACAGATTTATTAACACCAAAGCATGAAAATGGCATACATTTTGCCACAAATCTACAACTCTTAGTTTCCTACCTTAGCGGAGTCCAAAATGTGACACATTTAGTAAAAAGCATGTACCTATTAAGAAATTTGGCACAGTTCACTCCAATGATTTTATTTTTATTCATGCTGGCATCTGAAGTGTCAGTAATACACATAGCGGTTAAGAGTAAGAAGCGAGCGCTCATTTCCTACTGCGAGAGGAGCTGCCATCCAGGTGGCCTATCTTTGCACAGAGCGCCTGCCAGCAGATCGTCATTATCAGGATTATTCAACCTACTGTATTTTAAGACCACAATGCACAATGTCAGCTGATCCTTGTCTTTTCACAGGCGCTATTATACTAAACGATTATTGGTCGGAATTGTCGGTAATCGGCCAAGTACGGCAGGTAATCATTTGGTGCAAAAGGGCCCTTAAAGTGGGACAAAGTGCTCACACCTCACATCTCAGAGACTATAGCTGATCCTCAAAAACTTTACACTTTGCCAGCCGTTCCCCCCTACTTGGGACAGGTTCAGACGTCAGTATAACTTGTATAGGGCTCTTCCAACCATCCACTGGCAGATTAAATCGGTGGAGATACGGTTCATATGTATGAGAAAATCCCCACTCGACCCAATTTACCCCTCCAATCCCCATAGAGAACACAGGAATGCTTGGTCATGCCGAATGTTCCTGTGTACGGGGAGGGCAGGAGAAATAACTGACAGTTGAACAATTTTGCCCTTCAGTTATTGAAGGTGTATGGCCACCTTCACTGTCGTTAAAAATAGTCCAGGCAATTTTAAGAAACTTTGTAATTGGGTTTATAAGCCAAATATGCCATTATCTGCATGTAAAAAGCCTGTTCCCAGGTCCCCCCCCCCCTCCTCTCCTTTCTGTCATCCACTCCTCAGAATCAGGAAATCTCGACTGTTTTTTCAACAGTCGGATCTGTCTGGTCTATGAAGGGGGGAGGGAGAAGGATTACACAGCGGAGGGGGGGAGCTATTCAGAGCCCTAATTAGAGGTCAGAGAGGTCAGTGGTGACTGTCAGAGGAGAGAGCCCAGGATGTGAATGTAAATTAACTCTTTGTTGTCCTGTTTTGCTGCTTTTACTTTCTCTCTCCATAGGAAAACCATGAAGACAGGGGGGAGAGCTTCAAACTGCTTTTTAATGATAAAAATTCATTCAAAACCTCGAGCAGGCTTGGTTTCAACTGAAGAAGTTGGATGCAGCCCTAGGGAGTCTTGGTAAACTGTATCTATGTTTTCCAGGCACCCTCAGGGCCTCAGCCACCAGTAATCAAATGCAGAGCATTCAGGTTCAGACAAACCCAGGTGAGCTTAAATAGGTACTCTGGGCAGGGGTTATTTTGAGGGTATGGCGGGGAAGGGGTGGAAATAGAGGCCGCCAATCACTTACCTCCCCGGTTCCATCACCGGGTCCCACATAGCGCCGCCCCCTTCTTTTGTCCCACTTCTGCTTCCTGGTCTGAGCTGTGGCTTGAGACGTGACGTCTCAAGGCAGCTCCGCCATTCAGCGGTCGTAGAGGAGTCCCGCCTCGGCCACTGAATAGCTGAGCTGCCTTGAGACGTGACGTCACAAGCCGCAGCTCAGACCAGGAAGCGGAGCAGGACGGAAGAACGGGGCGGCGAAATCCGGGACCCGGCACTAGAACTGGGGAGGTAAGTAACCGTCGGCCTCTATTTCCACCGATTCCCTGGCTATACCCTAAAAGAAACCCCCGCCTGGAGTACCCCTTTAAGGTTTGCTCATATCTGATGTCAAGCTAAGTCTATTTTCACCTTGTTTTTAGAACATTTACTGTATATGTTAGAAAATCTCACAGCATGTGCGGTAACTGTATCTATAGAAACTCCTATTTCCCAATTAAAAGGGTTATCCTGGATTAGAAGAATACAGCTTTCTTGTAAAAAGAGCACCGCCCCTGTGCCCAGGTTGTGTGTGGTATTACAATTCAGCTTCCTTAAAGGGGTGCTCCAGCGTGGGGGCACTTTTTGGGGGGGACCGGAGAGGAGGTGGCTGAAATAAAAGACGTCCACTTACCTCCCCGGTTCCAGCGGCGGGTCCCGCATCACGGCGCTCTGGTCCCCGGTTCCCGGCCGCTTCCAGGTGTCTGACACCGCCCGAGACGCTACGTCTCAGGGCCGCTCAGCCACTCAGTGAAGGAGGCGGGATCCGAGCGGACTTCAAATGGATCCCGCCTCCTTCACTGAGTGGCTGAGCGGCCCTGAGACGTAGCGTCTCGGGCGGCATCAGACACCCGGAAGCGGCCGGGAACCGGGGACCGGAGCGCCGTGATGTGGGACCCGCCGCTGGAACCGGGGAGGTAAGTGGACGTCTTTTATTTCAGCCACCTCCTCCCCGGTCCCCCCCAAAAAGTGCCCCCACGCTGGAGTACCCCTTTAACTTCAATAGAACTGAGCTGCAAAACCACACCCAAACTGAGCACAAGAGTGGTGCTGTGTCTGGAAGAAACTGAAAATAACATACCTCTATGCTGTTCCACAAAGCAGGATCCAGTATAAAAAATGTAGACCGTTGGGGAGTTACCCCAGCATACCTTTAAGATTTACTGCACAGCACAGTATAAAAATAACCTAAAAAAAGGATTTCTGCAGTCAACTGTGCCAAATCCATTACAATTAGATGCAGTTTGGACTGCCCTGTGGGTAAGCATGGATTATCACCCAAATTCACACCATTTTCTGTCTTTAGTACTACTTTCGTTTCAATAAATGTAGGCCTGTGGCTGCCATCATTTCTGTATTTGTACATATTGTACGCCCCTTGAGAACCCTATGTATACGCATTCCGTATATATGGACTTGTTCCATGTCTACAGATCCAATCCCTGAATGATGCAAACAGTGAACTCTATTTGATAGTTCCAGAGAACCCCAACAAGCTATTATTCATACAAACTTCTCCAGAAATCAGGATCAATATTATAGCAGTGATTTTTATGATATATTGTCAAACTTATTCAATGCAGAAAGTATCAAATGTATCTGGAATTTGGCCTCAGTCTTTGAGTTCCAAACTTGCTTCCAAATAGATGCCAATGGATACATATCATGGGCCTTCTGGGGATCTGCTTGTGCCAAACTGCTGTGTGGAGGTGACTATATTATGACGAGAGGTGGTGCCCTGTCCCAGACACATATTTGGCAGAATCAAGCAGCTGGGCCCCTCTAGAGGGTTAGGATATTTCCTGTATGTTACCTCCCATAGCTACATCTGTATCCTTGTGGATGCACGAGCAATGGGCAGTTATCAGTCTCTCAGCACCTCTGCCCAATCTATGGGTGTGATTCCAGAAACTTTCCGCTAGGTACAATGAGTTTGACATTTCTCCCTTTCAGTAATATAAACCAGATACTGGCTTAACCTGTTCTTTGCCACATTCCTTTTCTATCTGCTGTTTCCTTTGTTTCTTTGAGCCGATGATAAGTGTACAGCCAAGATAACAAACTCTTCAATGGGAATTTATTATTTCACTGCAGGGACTTGCTCAATAAACAGCTTATGCGGAGAAACAGAGTGCAGTGAATTATGAGTGATTCCAGACTCCGCCACAGGGGGCAGCAAAGTACCTGATTTACAATGACCGGAGAGCTATACCGTGGTCATACACAGCACATTGTACAAAACACAGCAACTAAACCAGACCTGATCATATAAAAATGAGTAACCCGATGAGAATATCTGCGGGCAAATGCATGCATAATCTTCTTATATAAGCTTTCTGTTTATATAACCAGATCAAAGAGTTTTATCAGGTGGTCTGTGAACCAAAGGGATTGAATATACAATATGTTCTTGGTTAAACTTGATGGACATTTTTCAAACCGTACTATGTAACTAAGTAATGCAGTTGTAAAAACTAGATCAAGGTTATTATTGGAGCCTCTACTCTTTTATGTGTGTTATATGTTTTTATAAATTCCTGAGAGAAAATGTATAGTATTTGACACTGCATATTTGACACGGATATATTTCCACATATTTATTAAAATACTAAATTGAACCTTTTAGGGTGCGTTCACGCATACAGGATCTGCAGCAGATTTGATGGCCAGATCCACAGAAGATTTGATGGCGCAGATCCGCAGAAGATCTGCTGCAGATCCTTTACGTGTGAACGCACCTTTAAAAAAGAAATACTAAAATAAAATAAAATCTATAAAATACTATGTAAGTCGGACAGCCATAAACAGCCAAAGCAGGTAAGTTGCACAATTATGTAACCCCACTGACTTTTTGATGGTACATTCATTCTAAAGGGGTTTCCAGCGCTACAAAAACATGCCAATTTTGCCCCACTCTTGTCTCCAGTTCAGGTGCAGTTTGCAGCCATTTACTTCAATGAAACTGAGTTTGAAACTCCCACCCAATCTAGAGACAAGTGTGGTGGAAAAGTGGCCGTTTTTGTAGCACTGGATAACCCCTTTAATGTAGAGTGGTATCTGAGGCTTGTCTCCCTACTTTTATTGCTTCTGTCTTTGTTCGATACTTTTTTGTGTGATACATTTCTCTCTTTCTTAAACTTAAAGGACAACTCCGGTGGGAGCCCCCCCCCCAAAAAAAACACAGACACACACAGACACCATACTCACCATCCCTCCGGTGACGATCGCCACTCCATTCGCCCGCCGTCCGCCTCACCGTCACCTGCCTCCGCCGTCCAGCGATGTCTCTTGCTTCCGGGTCCATGAGAGAGAAAAGGCTGCCAGTGCGCTTGCGCACCGGCAGCCTTTTCATTGGCTGGAGCGCATCACATGGCTTCCAGCAAGCTCAGCCAATCAGGGCTGAGCAAGCTGGAAGCCATGTGATGCACTCCAGCCAATGAAAAGGCTGCTGGTGCGCATGTGCACTAGCAGCCTTTTCTCTCCCATTCACTCTCAATGAAGACGCCGAGGAGGAAGAAGACCCGGACCGCCCCCCAGCTCTGACGTCACTCGACACCAGAGAAGAGGACCGTGACGTCCGTAATAGGTAATGTATACATTCTTTAACTTCCGGGGTGGGGGGTCGGAAAGTGGGGGAAGGGGGCCAGACCGGGTATTTAACCACATTACAAAGTTATATAACTTTGTAATGTGTGTTAAATAAGCCAAAAAAAAATTTCGCCGGAGTTGTCCTTTAATCTCTCTAAAACAGAACTTCTTGTATTCCCTCCCTCTAACCAACCTAATCCTGACATCTCACTCTGAGTGTATGGTACTAGCATAACTCCTGTACATCAAGCTCGATGTCTGGGGGTTATGTTAGACTCTGATCTTTTACTGCCTATATTTAAGCTCTTGCACGTTCTCGTCATGTCCACCTCAAAAACATCTCCATTTCTCACCACTGACACAGCTCAGACTCTTACTGTCACCCAGATCCATTCTTGTCTTGACTACTGTAACTCCCTACTAATCGGTCTACCATTCTCTAAGCTCTCCGCTCTCCTGAACGCAGCAGCCAGACTCATCTTCCTCTCCGGTCATTACACTGACGTCTCTCCAGTCACTCCTCACCCTCACACATACAGCTCTCCACAATTCTGCACCCCCATACATCTCCTCCCTCATCTCCACCTATCATCCTACCTGTGCTCTACATTATGCTAATGATCTTATACCAACATCTTCCATAATCAGAACCTCTCACTCCCACCTTCAAGTCTTCTCTGGTGCTGCACCAGTTTTCTGGAATGCTTAACCAAAAGACCTCAGACTCATACCCAACACTCACAGTTTCAAGCGTGCCCTAAAGACTCACCTCTTCAGGCACACTTATAGCATCCCTAAACTTGTCTCCTCCTTCAGTTATTCCTTCACCTTCTACTCTATATCTCCTTTGGTGCCATGTACTTTCTACCTGTACTCAGAGAATGGCATGTGACTGGCTCACCCACTCACCTATAGGCACTTTGCTATTCTAGGTACAATGGCTGGACCATCAGCAAATAAAGCACTTGTTGCCTCTCATGTCACCCTCAGTCCTCCTAGTCTGTAAGCTCTAATGACCAGGTCTCTCACTCCCTTTGTATCTGTATTTATTTTAATTAAGGCTATGTTCACACACTGTAAAATAACGGCATTTATCGTAATCCTTTAGCAGCGTCTCATTTACATACACATCTTGGCCATTCATATTCGGCATGAAGGTTATCTTAGCAGTGACATTTTTTCCCTGTTCTGCTCCAATAAAATCATCATGCAGGTATGCACTCTGCCTTACTGACAAAGCTTTGCACATACATACATTATGGACACAAAAAGGCTTATAAAGATTGTATTTTTTTCTTGTGCAAAAGACGGCTTAAAGTGAATGTACCATCAGGCCTGGGCTAAAGCACTGGAGGTGGGCCGCCCCTCCCCTAGTGGGAGGAAACCCCTGATCCTATATGATTCAGCTCCATTGATATTAATGGAGTAGTGTAAAGGGGCAGGGGGGCCTGGTACTGCAGCTCAGCATCACATAGTATAACCTGTATAGCAGGCCCAGACAAGACGACAGTAGTAAGGCAAATGCAGAATCTATCATAGCTCAGCCAGTTTTTCTTTCAAAGGTTACAACAATATGTCACAGCCAAAATATGATTTGTAAAGTGCTATAAAAGTGTCTGTCCTGATTGTTCCATTCCACACAGTGGAGTATTCTTCTTTCTTTGTGTGCAGATGCTTTGTGGAGCGGAGGCCTGAGGCTGGAATGTGAAATGTAATAACACATCTACACTGGGCACAATCCTAAACCTCTTCTGTGATAAGATGCTGTAGAATGGTGGGAATGCATTGTGGTGGTCTTCTGCAGGCTTGGACTCTTGACCCTCAAAAATAGACTGGACTGTTTGGGTGTCCTGTCTCATTGGCCTCTATCACAGATAATTTAAAAATCTACTAAAACCCTTAAGGCTTCCTTCACACATTGTTCCTTTTATTTTGCACCTTTTTTGGCTTATAAAAATGTCATGAATTCCAGATATTTTCACAACCTGGTAACATAGTTTGTAAGACATATGTCCACCCTCTTCTACCTATTATACTGCAGTGATAATCCAGAGATATGACACTTTAAAGGGAATCTGTCATCAAGTGGACATTCTGACATAGGATCCCCATACACATTAACCCAAATGTATCAATCTGCCTGAAGCCACAATGGGTCTGATTTGCCCACAAGAACCAATCACAGCGCAGCTTATATATATTAAGGGGGTATTCCCATCTCAGCTTACATAGGTATACTTGTAGGGATCGTCAAGTAATATAATTTTGTAAATATAATCATTTAGCAAGCCTGCCTCCTCCTCTTTCCCTCCCATTGTTGACAGTTTGTTGTCTAGGTTACCAACCACCACTCTGCTCTAAAAGCTGTAGACTAGCTGCTGTATGTACAGAAATTTGCCTAAATGTATCAACTTGTTTGATGCTCTATCTATGTATCTATCTATCTATCTATCCGCCAGACTGCTGCTTTTAGAGCAGAGCAGTGGCCCGTAACCTAGACAACAAGCTGTCAATAATGGGAGGGAAAAGGAGAAGGAGGCAAATTTGCTAAATTAATGTATTTGCAAAAATTATTTACTTAATGAACTACAAGTAAAACCATAGCCATGGGCAACATCAGACAGTTTTGCTTTCAGGCAGAATAATAAATTTGGGTCATTAGATTTTGCCAGTCCCGCTGACATCAGCAGCTTTGGTGCACATGGAGCTAATGTTTAAGGCCTTACATATGGGCATTAGGTAAACAATGGTAAATGATTAACCAAGAGTACCCAGTACAAACCCACCACATGTAAAGTATGCCACAGCTCACAAAAAATGCTTTAGGCCCAAAATCACATCTAAAAAAACTTTACAGTCTCCTACTGCCTGCTGAGTTTATTGCAACTAAAAAGCATCTAAAGAAATTGCCATGAAAGGCCGTGAAAACTACTGATTACAGGGGACTCCATGCCACTGAACACTGCTTGAGAGCTGGCACTGTTCCCACATATACGAGAGATGTTTGTATGATCTGTGTATTATGTGTATATTGTATATTTTGAATGAGCAGAAATATAGCATGTGAGCAGAAAAACACGGCTGTCACTGGGCAACTTAAGGGAACTGTCAGGCCGCAGCTGTTGGCAGGTGTAAAGCTTAGGAATTACAATATTTGCTTTAGGCTACTGGCTTGGACAATAGAGCTTTTTATTTACTACATGGAGCATAGCACTGAATACAAGGATATACAAGGAAGCTTGCTTTATAGTTTTTTTTTTTTGCCTTGCATACATGGCCTTTGAGTTGTTCAGCATACTGTATATTTAAATGAGAAGTCAAGTGAAATTTTTTATTAAAGTATTGAATTGCCCCTTAAAATTTATACAAATCACCAATATACACTTATTACGAGAAATGCTTATAAAATGCTTTTTTTCCCTGCACTTACTACTGCCTCAAGACTTCACTTCCTGGATAAAATGGTGATGTCACGACCGGACTCCCAGAGCTGTGCGGGCTGTGGCTGCTGGAGAGGATGATGGAGAGGGATGCTCAGTGTCCCTCCAGTGCCCTGTGTCCCCCAGCCATCATGCTCTCCAGCAGCCACAGCCGCAGAGCTCTGGGAGTCCGGTTGTGACATCACCATTTTAGGCTGGGTTCACACTACGTATATTTCAGCCAGTATTGTGGTCCTCATATTGCAACCAAAACCAGGAGTGGATTAAAAACACAGAAAGGCTCTGTCCACACAATGGTGAAATTGAGTGGATGGCCGCCATATAACAGTAAATAACCAATAGCCATTATTTCAATATAACGGCCGTTGTTTTAAAATAACAGCAAATATTTGCCATTAAATGGCGGCCATCCACTCAATTTCAACATTGTGTGAACAGAGCCTTTCTGTGTTTTTAATCCACTCCTGGTTTTGGTTGCAATACTGACTGAAACATACTGACTGAAATATACGTAGTGTGAACCCAGCCTAATCCAGGAAGAAGTCATGATATCACTGTATTAGAGCAAATACTATGTACAATGAGTCAGCTCTTAGCATTGTAGAAGCTCAGGTTTTTCAGTCCATTCATAATGGCCAAACATAATAGGCTAATGTAACAAAAAGGGCCTCGTGGGAATCATGGCAGGATTAACCATGTCATTTACTTTGATTTGTGAAAACAAAACCCATGGCTACTGTTGCCACACGTGTACATGCTCCAATGTCTGTGCTAACTATGGCTTTCCTAGGTTCCCTCTTCTCACTGTTAGTAAGGAATAATATGATGAAAATGTTGGATCCTAGGCAACTTCTATTATGTAGGTGAATTCACTAAACTCTTCATGAAAATATATAGCCCCTCCTGCACTGCCCACAATTGGTGAAATGCCTGGTCAGATGACATTGCACCAGCTTCCATAAAGGAGAAGTCCAGTAAACATTTTTATTAAATTATTGTATTCCCCCCCCCCCCAAAAAAAAAAAAAAGTTATACGAATCACTAATATACACTTATTACGGGAAATCCTTATACGGGACAGCCTTAGGGCTGTGAATGTCTAACCTATGGAAGTGGTGTTGCTGTGCATAGTATTGGTGTAGCCTAATGGATATGCCATCAATTTTTGTGATGGGAATACCTTACTATCTGTTTATCAACTAATGGTCAACTCCGGCCAAAATCAATTTTTTTATATGTTTTTTTATAAGCAAAGTTAGACAAATTCCTAATGTACACTTATTATGGGAAATGCACATTTCCCTCAATTTATTAGATAAGGCAGGCTTCAGTTTCTCTAAAAAAAATGTGACCTCACGACTCCCTGTCTATACCTGCAGGGTCCAGCAGGGGGCGCAGTATATGTATACATTACATGTAAGAAATAACAGGCCTTCCTGTGCCTTCTGCACAAAATTCAGCTACCCCCCCCCCCCCCAAGCTTGGCACCTACCCCCCCTGCCCTGACAGAAGCCCGTAGTGCAATCATCCCCCAAAGCCCCCCCCCTAAACACACACATCCCGAGCGCCCAATGCCATCAGAAGTCCTGTGCAGTGTAATGATCAGCTCGCCCCCAGCCCAAACAGAAACCCCTAGTGCTATGCACTAGCCTACCGAACACCCCCGCTGGATTGCAGAAGAAGTGCCAGCCCCATCCTGTGCAGCGTGCTGAACGCTCCTCTATGGCGGTCCTTGCTGCCTCTCTACCAGTGCAGTAATTCATCAGGTTCAGCGGGACAGAGGCAGTGGGGACTGCGATAGAGGAACGTTCACCCCACTGCAAGGGATGGGGCTGATCTCAATTATTACAGGGGGAGTACCAGCCTCGTCCTGTACAGCGGGGTGAACACTTCTCTATTGCGGTCCCTGCTGCCTTTCTCTCGCCAAACCTGATCAATTACTGCAGAGGTAGAGAGGCAGCAGGGACTGTGACTGAGGAGCGTTTAGCCTACGGCACAGGACGAGGCTGGCACTTTTGCAATCGGGTGGCCAGGGGTATTTGGGGGATAGTGCATAGCACTACGGGCTCCCGTCAGGGGGGGGGGGGGGGGTCTGGTCACTACACTGCACAGGACTTCTGGTGGGATCAGGTGGCCAGGGGGGGTTGGGGGTGCAGCAAGCACAGGAATGGCCCTGTTATTTTTTACATGTAATGTCTACATATACAACGCCCCCTGCTGGACCCTGCAGGTATAGATGAAGAGTCATGACATCCCTTTTTTTAGAGTTCAAACCCTGCTAGATATACTAAATTGAGAGAAATAGGACTATATGTGCATTCCCCATAATTAGTGCATATTAGGAATTTGTCTAACTTTGCTTATGTAATAACATTTAAAAATGGATTTTGGTCGGCGTTCTCCTCATACTAGGTAGTTGCAAGCCCACAGCAACATGATAAGAAATAACAAGGTACAGCCTGGTGACTGGACACCTGATCTACAAACAACACACAATATAAGCATAATAGTATGAAGGTAAATAAAGGACTCCCTGAATTCTAAGCGCTGTTTAGCTATCTAGCAGAAAGGTCTGTTTTGCAATGCAACAGGTAATTCTTGGTGAGAGAGCAGCATGCAGCAGAGTGAAAAACAAGAGGGAGAGAGGAAGTAGGAAGACTCATGCATTTTCCATTCACATCACATACCGATGGACTGCATGCCGGGATCCTTCAATGGTTTTCCTGATTTATACATTCTCTTCTTTAGTAGAGATAGTGCTTTACTTTGTTGTGTTTCAACTAGAAATCCCAAATCCCCTAAGAATCTCAGCACTCTGTGGAGCACCATTGGTTTTACGTTGACTTGCAAGAGCTTCAAAGGGCTAATAACAGTGTCTGTGGGTTTAAGATCCTGGTCACAGTTGTCATAAGGAAATATACTCCATGCTAGGTTGGGTCCTAAAGCAGATACTAAAACATGTCGGGATAGTTTGAGTAGTACATCACAGGGCCAGATCTTCCCTTTCCATTGCATGTTTAAGTGGTGGCCATCATTGGTCAGACCATTGTCTCTCAATACTTGGGGGTCACCTGGGATTTCACGTGTGGACCTCTTCATGGCACTAAAATCCAGATGTTTCAAGGTGATGATGTCATCAAAAGTGCTGTTTGACAGTACTAAACACAGAATAAAACTGGAGTTGGTCTTTTTTCAACAATGGTCCTCAATTGATGTATTAGAAAAGTCTAAGTACATATGGTAATAAGTCACTGTGTCAACTGGGTGAACACTGTGTGAACATTTCTCAGAATTGTCCAAAAGATATACTAGTCATGTCTTACAGCAACCGATTAGAGCTCAGTTATCTGTCCCTGAAGGAACAATGCCTTCAGAGGTAACCTGGATTTTTCCTACTATTACCAAATCTCAAAAAAACAGCAGCTTAACCCAACTAAAGTATACTGTCTACAATCCGGGACACACAACCAGGCCAAGATACCAACCCAAAGAACCAAGAACAGAAAGAGACCTGGAAATATTTGATCCTCACACCCAAATAGGCAAAACTTTGCTTCGCTACATTTACTAAGCCATATGACTTACCTCAGTGCCCCTTTCTATGTTCTGCAGTTAAAAAAATGTTGGATATTGCCTTATACTGTTTACTGCCTCTGCACTGGTTGTCACTTTAGCTTCTCCAGCTAAATTCATTTTTAGAAAAATCTAATTAAAACCTCATTGCATATGGAAAACACCATGGGGGAGATTTATCAAAGGGTGTAAAATGTAGACTGGTGCAAACTACCCACAGCAACCAATCACAGCTCAGCTTTAGGCAGTGCTGAAAGGAAAGCTGAGCTGTGATTGGTTGCTGTGGGCAGTTTGCACCAGTAAATTTTACACCCTTTGATAAATCTCCCCCCTTGTGCTTTGACCCCTTAGATCCCCCTTTACAGTGTTCTGATTCTTTCTTATCTCTAGTCATGTATGGCCACTTTGTGTATACATATAATACACACAGTAAAAGAAAAGTAGTATTATATACCCAAGTGAGTGATATGGATCAGTATAAAAATGAGAAGTGACTAGTAAGAAAAGCCTTTAAGTAGTCTAGCAAAGTGGAAGGCGTCCTGAAGACGGCTGTAGTGTACTGAATATGTATGGAAACACAGCTGTCACTATTGACACATTAGAAGAAAGTCCTATGTATGTAAAGCTTAGTTCTCCATCTGTTACCACATTACAAGACAGAATACAGTATAGCAAACAGATGGCGGCTCGCAGGGAATTCAGTGACAGCATATTGTCTTCTTTTTCTTAAGCACAGTTCCCCTTTGGTAAGCCTACATAAATGCATTATATAACAGCAAGGATAGAACTTCTCTACTATGCTCTTTTAAAACAAATTTCTCCACTTACGGGTGGGGACATGCTAATAATAACAAGGCCCCAAAGGTCTGGTCACTCCATGTCAAGCTGTATGTGTAGCAGCTTTCATAAAGCAGCCTTTACCTGTTTATGGGCTGACAGCTTTAATCAAGGGAAGAGCCCACTACTGTCCACATCAGGGGTACCTGGGGTCACAAGTTCTTATTTCTATTAGTGAGAATTGTAAAAAAAGAATTGAGCAAAGGGCTTACCCCAGTAAAAAAAAATCCTTAAAGAGGACCTATAGCTAGTCCAAAAACTAAGATTAACTATCATCAACAGATTATGATTATGGAACTCTGATTACATCTTGTTACAATCTTTTACTATGCCCCCCCCCCCCCCCCCAAAGTTGAAAATTTAGTTAAAGGGGAACTATCAGCAGATTATATGAATCTAATAGCTCCCTATTTTGCATGGGGCACTGAGGATAAAGGTATGTGCACTGGCCCACCCCCAAAGCACCGCTCCACCCCCAGCTGGCCCGTTCCTTCAAATGATTAGCATTGGAGCGGACCAGCCAACGACGGACCGGATGGATGCTCTAGGGGTGGGGCAGTGTTCCAAACAACCTTACTGGACAGAGGGCTACACTAAAACTGTACAGGAAAGGTGCCGAGGATGGAGATCAGAGACATACCTTCATCCTCAGTGCCCCTTGAACAGTAGGGAACTATCAGCAGCTTAGATTTGTTCTTACCTGCTGATAGTTCCCCTTTAATAGTTAGGTGGGCAAGAACTTGGTTTTAATAATGGCAGTGAATATCAGGTAATGGGTGAAACAATACAGTCAGGGGGTGTGAATCTATTACACCGAGGGGTATGTATGGCTAATACCCCCTGACTGTATAATCATGTCCATCACCTGATATTCACTTTCATTATTAAAATTAAGTTCACGCCCATCTGACTATTAACTGAATTCTCAGATAAAGTATAAACCTGCATATCTTGGGAAAAGTAGGGAGTATTAAGAAAAACAAGGATAATCGGTATACTCCTGGCTATATAATAATTTTATTTTTCTGTTTTAGTTTTCCCATCTCAAAAAGTGATGGGATTAAAAAAAAACAACAACAAAAAACTGACCCACATTTACCTCTAGAACAGCTGAATGCAGTAGTAGGAGATGCTCAACCAAACTGGGTATCAAAGCTTTTTGTTACTTGTTATTACTTAGGAAACCCCCTCAAAAATGTTTCCACTCCAAACAATTGTTTTCATTCTATATTCATTCTATATTATGTATTGTTTCTTTTACCACTTTGCAAAGCATCTTTGAGCGGGCAGCAATCTGTTTGCCTTTCCTATTGTAAAAGTAACAGGTCTTGTTATTTCTGAGACCTAAGAAACCCCAGATCTACAGGTAAGCCTTGTTGGGAAACAATGTATCAGCCACATCATTTCATTGTGTGTGTGTGTGCAGTCCTATGTCCTATGCATCAGCACTCGTGTCTTTGAGTACATACTGTATACACAGTGCAGTGTGACTTGTAGAAGTCTGCTACTGTACTGGCCTGTTTCATAGGGAGGACGGCTCTACTTCCAGTCAGTGCAGGACACGTATAAACAGCTGGTCATTCCCCCGGGATATGGCTCATCTGGATTTCTCTGACATTACAAGTTTCTTTAGAACACGGTTCTTGCTGACTTAAGACATCCCCCTTGTCTGAAATGATTCCTACTGTAGACCCAGCGCTTTACCCCTGGGAAGGCTCATGTTACACAAACTCTAACTACTACTCTTTCCAGTGTAAACTAAAACCAGGCATTGAGCTCAGTATTGTGCCCCCATAGTTTACCCAGATCCGGCTACTAACAGTTTAGGTCTCCTGCTTCACAGGTCGTCCAGGGCAGCAGCATCAAGATGAACAGGACAGCAGCCAACGAAGAGCCTGGCAGAGTCTGAAAGGGCACAGTCATCTTTCTTTTCAGGATCTGTCCTAGGAGGGGTTGTTGCCTCCAGCAGAGGAAGATGCCCGCATCCTGCACAAGGGTCTGACATGATGTGTCCATGCACATATCCCCATGCCACACTGTGCTAGGCTGAAGCTGAAGACATCCACAGCCTATGGAAGGTAGTCTGTTGTCTTTAAAGGTGCAGCATCTCATAGTGAATCTCCAGTCTATCCCTGCAGCATATGGACTGGCGGAGGCTGAGCGTCCAGTTGGTCTGTGAATGAAATCCATAAGTAAATGATGCATGGCGTATAATGCAAAGCAGATGAATGTGCTGTCAGGTATACATGCTGTATATATGTACCTCCAACCCTTCTGCTGACAAGTACAAAGCCATCTGGAAGCCGTATCATATAGCAGAGTCCTATAGTCAGCATTAGCTCCCATGTATACACAGTAAAGGATGAATATAACACACAGGCTCCAGGACAGCTGCCTAACCCCGACCCTTTGAGGCTAGAAAAAGAGTTGTCACTGAATTTATTCTACATTTCTGGTGTCACAAAGTGCACAGGTGACATATTCCTGAAGCCCCTTCCACGCGTGGTGGTTTCCCGTTCACATTCTTTAGAGCTCAACTAGGAAAAGACATGGATGAGCATCTTCAGCTCCAATCTGGTGTCAGGGTCTGATCTGTATTCTCCAATAGGTGAGGAGGAGACGGATCAAAGTGATGCAACCGAGAAGGGGAGCAGATGCCTGTGGCAACCTATGAGATCACGGCCCTCATTTTTTGGGTTTCATGAAAGCATAAGGCTAGTTCTGCACGGCTACATCGGTCAATATGGAATTGTATCTTAAAGGGAAACTCCTGGGAGAAATAATAATTTTTAATTGATACCAGAAAGTTATATGTTAAAATGAAAAATTAGAACTTATCAGCTGCTGTATGTCCTGCAGGAAGTAGTGTATTCTTTGCAGTCTGACACAGCGCTCTTTGCTGCCACCTCTGTCCATGACATCCCCATAGAAAAATCTCCTGCTCTGGACAGTTCCTGACATGAACAGAGGTGGCAGCAGAGAGCACTGTGTCAGACTGGAAAGAATACGCCACTTCCTGATCTGTATAACTTTCTGGTATCAGTTGATTTGAAAAAAAAAAAAAAAAAAATGTTTTTCACAGGAGTTCCCCTTTAAGTTGTACAACCAAAATATGTGTGTGATGTGTGTGACTTGCTGTCAGGTGACTGTGAATTATTGCAGAGAAGTCACCAGCAGGCCGCAGCTACATAAGATTTGCATTGGGGTCATTGTGTGTGACTTGCGGCTTGCAACCAAAAATCCATAAAATTTGGGTTTGTTGTGTTAGGGCCAGATCACACAGAGTAAAACTGGCGGAATTCCACGGTGGAACTCTCCACTGTGCAGTCCCGCCTGCCTTTGTGTCATACAGGGAGTCTATGGGAGGGCTTGCGCCTCCTCTCTCTGCACCTCTCCGCTCAGAAGAATTGACATGTCAGTTCTTCAGAGCGGAGAGGCACGCAAGCCCTCCCATAGACTCTTTGTATGACATGGACGCTGGTGGGATTCCGCACTCTGCCAGTTTTACTCTGTGTGAACTGGCCCTTAGGTTGAAATGCAACCTCACTGACAGCCATTCTATATGATGTTGCCGTGCCCATCGCCCTAACAGAGTGATTCTGCTGTAACGTAGCTTTGGTAAGAGAATGGGACTGAATTGCAACCAACTAATGGATTGGTGATGCATTTCCTGCGACTGTCGGGTTGTGGGTCACATGACCCTATTCCGTTACCTAAGTTACAATGCTTGGCCATCAGTGCAGTGTGGCACAGTAGTGGCCGCTATGGCGCTGTAGCCTTGGCCTTAATCTGGTGGCTATGGCACCTGCTCCACACTTCCGCCAATGAAAGTTATACTACCTGGCAGAAAAAGTGACTATGTACATACAAGAAGCCTGAAAGTTTATCCAAAAGGCGCCATGTACATAGGATTTCCATTATGGTAGCAGATAGCTATTTGTAACTTAGAGAGACATGTATTAGGTCGTCCCCCAGTTATATATCTCAGGTGAGACATTTCCCTAGTAATTTGTCGCACAGCTGAGACAATTGCGCGGCCCCCAGCTGTACAGCAGACACGTAGGTTGGTGCCAGCAGGGACATATGGGAAGAGGAGGCAGCGGCAGCCGGGGAGGAGCGGCCGGAGGCGGGATACCTCACACACGAGAAGCCGGGGAAGCCGCCATCCCTGAGTCCCTGAGCCCCCCGAGGACCGACCCTCTCCCCGGCCTCTCACCTCGGCAGGAGTCAGGAGCTCCGGGTCCGGCTGGGATTGTCCTCCATCCCTCCTGCTGTGGTCAGTGTGAGCAGCCGGCAGCCCCCTCCTCCTCCCCGCCGGACGGTGCTGACCCGGGGTCCTCACACCTCACATGAGGCGGCGCTGCCCTCCCTCCCCCAGCCCAGGAGCTCACCCGGGACTGACGGCTGTGTGTGAGGAGCAGGAGACCGGGCAGGAGAGGGGCGGGGGGCACCGGCATGTGTGTGAGCTCCAGGGCCGGCACACAGGGGGCAGTCATGGGGACAGTGACCGCTCTGCCCGGCACCGGACAGGAAAGTCTCCGGAAAGTTTACTGGGAAGTCCAGGTGTATAATGGAGACTGAGTATTATAGGCTGGGAGGTCAGGTATGGCAGGACAGGGAGCCTGGAGGTCAGGTATGGGAGGACAGAGAGCCTGGAGGTCAGGTATGGCAGGACAGGGAGCCTGGAGGTCAGGTATGGGAGGACAGGGAGCCTGGAGGTCAGGCATGGCAGGACAGGGAGCCTGGAGGTCAGGTATGGCAGGACAGGGAGCCTGGAGGTCAGGTATCGGAGGACAGGGAGCCTGGAGGTCAGGTATGGCAGGACAGGGAGCCTGGAGGTCAGGTATGGCAGCACAGGGAGCCTGGAGGTCAGGTATGGGAGGACAGGGAGCCTGGAGGTCAGGCATGGCAGGACAGGGAGCCTGGAGGTCAGGCATGGGAGGACAGGGAGCCTGGAGGTCAGGTATGGGAGGACAGGGAGCCTGGAGGTCAGGTATGGGAGGACAGGGAGCCTGGAGGTCAGGCATGGCAGGACAGGGAGCCTGGAGGTCAGGTATGGGAGGACAGGGAGCCTGGAGGTCAGGCATGGCAGGACAGGGAGCCTGGAGGTCAGGTATGGCAGGACAGGGAGCCTGGAGGTCAGGTATGGCAGGACAGGGAGCCTGGAGGTCAGGTATGGGAGGACAGGGAGCCTGGAGGTCAGGTTTGGGAGGACAGGGAGCCTGGAGGTCAGGTATGGCAGGGCAGGGCGCCTGGAGGTCAGGCATGGCAGGACAGGGAGCCTGGAGGTCAGGCATGGGAGGACAGGGAGCCTGGAGGTCAGGTATGGGAGGACAGGGAGCCTGGAGGTCAGGTATGGGAGGACAGGGAGCCTGGAGGTCAGGTATGGGAGGACAGGGAGCCTGGAGGTCAGGTATGGCAGGACAGGGAGCCTGGAGGTCAGGTATGGGAGGACAGGGAGCTTGGAGGTCAGGTATGGGAGGACAGGGAGCCTGGAGGTCAGGTATGGCAGGACAGGGAGCCTGGAGGTCAGGTATGGGAGGACAGGGAGCCTGGAGGTCAGGTATGGGAGGACAGGGAGCCTGGAGGTCAGGTATGGCAGGGCAGGGCGCCTGGAGGTCAGGCATGGCAGGACAGGGAGCCTGGAGGTCAGGCATGGCAGGACAGGGAGCCTGGAGGTCAGGTATGGGAGGACAGGGAGCCTGGAGGTCAGGCATGGCATGACAGGGAGCCTGGAGGTCAGGTATGGCAGGACAGGGAGCCTGGAGGTCAGGCATGGGAGGACAGGGAGCCTGGAGGTCAGGTATGGCAGGACAGGGAGCCTGGAGGTCAGGTATGGGAGGACAGGGAGCCTGGAGGTCAGGCATGGCATGACAGGGAGCCTGGAGGTCAGGTATGGCAGGACAGGGAGCCTGGAGGTCAGGTATGGCAGGACAGGGAGCCTGGAGGTCAGGTATGGGAGGACAGGGAGCCTGGAGGTCAGGTATGGGAGGACAGGGAGCCTGGAGGTCAGGTATGGCAGGGCAGGGCGCCTGGAGGTCAGGCATGGCAGGACAGGGAGCCTGGAGGTCAGGCATGTGAGGACAGGGACCCTGGAGGTCAGGTATGGCAGGACAGGGAGCCTGGAGGTCAGGTATGGGAGGACAGGGAGCCTGGAGGTCAGGTATGGGAGGACAGGGAGCCTGGAGGTCAGGTATGGCAGGGCAGGGCGCCTGGAGGTCAGGCATGGCAGGACAGGGAGCCTGGAGGTCAGGCATGGCAGGACAGGGAGCCTGGAGGTCAGGTATGGGAGGACAGGGAGCCTGGAGGTCAGGCATGGCAGGACAGGGAGCCTGGAGGTCAGGTATGGGAGGACAGGGAGCCTGGAGGTCAGGTATGGCAGGACAGGGAGCCTGGAGGTCAGGCATGGCAGGACTGGGAGCCTGGAGGTCAGGTATGGGAGCCTGGAGGTCAGGTATGGGAAAACAGGGAGCCTGGAGGTCAGGTATGGGAGCCTGGAGGTCAGGCATGGCAGGACAGGGAGCCTGGAGGTCAGGCATGTGAGGACAGGGACCCTGGAGGTCAGGTATGGCAGGACAGGGAGCCTGGAGGTCAGGTATGGGAGGACAGGGAGCCTGGAGGTCAGGTATGGGAGGACAGGGAGCCTGGAGGTCAGGTATGGCAGGGCAGGGCGCCTGGAGGTCAGGCATGGCAGGACAGGGAGCCTGGAGGTCAGGCATGGCAGGACAGGGAGCCTGGAGGTCAGGTATGGGAGGACAGGGAGCCTGGAGGTCAGGCATGGCAGGACAGGGAGCCTGGAGGTCAGGTATGGGAGGACAGGGAGCCTGGAGGTCAGGTATGGCAGGACAGGGAGCCTGGAGGTCAGGCATGGCAGGACTGGGAGCCTGGAGGTCAGGTATGGGAGCCTGGAGGTCAGGTATGGGAAAACAGGGAGCCTGGAGGTCAGGTATGGGAGCCTGGAGGTCAGGTATGGGAGGACAGGGAGCCTGGAGGTCAGATATGGCAGGACAGGGAGCCTGGACGTCATGTATGGCAGGACAGGGAGCCTGGAGGTCAGGTATGGGAGGACAGGGAGCCTGGAGGTCAGGTATGGGAGGACAGGCAGCCTGGAGGTCAGGTATGGGAGGACAGGGAGCCTGGAGGTCAGGTATGGGAGGACAGGGAGCCTGGAGGTCAGGTATGGGAGGACAGGAAGCCTGGAGGTTAGGCATGGCAGGACAGGGAGCCTGGAGGTCAGGCATGGGAGGAGAGGGAGCCTGGAGGTCAGGTATGGGAGGACAGGGAGCCTGGAGGTCATGGAGGTCAGGTATGGGAGGACAGGGAGCCTGTGGAGAGGTGCCCAGAACTACACATGAGGGAAGCAAAAATATAACCAAAGTGACCAAAATCCTGCAAATCCAGAATGTTTTATACTAGTTAAAGGGATTATCCAGCGCAACAAAAACATGGACACTTCTTGCAGAGACAACATTGCTCTTTTCTCCAGTTCAGGTGTAATTGCAATTAAAGTGTATCTGTCATTATAACTATCAAAACCTAAATCACCAATAAATGTGAAATAAAGCAAGTCTGCAGTTTACATTCATTTTTTTTTTTATAGACACAGGAAGTCCCGTGTTTCCCAATTATCTGAGCGCTCACAGTCATGTGATTGATGGACACACTGTCATGTGACAGTCATGTGATTAATGGACACATTGAGCTGTGACTCTCTGTACTGGGCAGAATTCCTGTGTTTTGTCTGTTTTTTCCACCAGCACAAAACTAAAAATATGCCTTCAGGAGACTGTACCTGGATTTCTGGTAAGTTCAGCTTTGTTTTACAGCATGATAACAACAAGATGAATGTAAAAGGAAAACTTGTTTTAGTTCATATCCACTGTTGATTTAGATTTTTAAAGTTATAATGACATTGACACTTTAAGCTCCATGCACTTCAATGGAACAAAAGTTACAAAACTCCACCAAAACTGGAGATAAGAGTGGTGCTGTCTTTGGAAGAAAGTGGCCGTGTTTTTGTAGCACTGGATAATCCCTTAATTTTTTTTCTAAATGGTTGCTGTTACTATTACTACCCCTGCTGCTAGAACTACCCCAGCTATTATTACTACCCCTGCTGCTACTACTACCCATGCTGCTGTTACTTCTATGCCAGCTGCTACTACCCCTACTACCACTACTACCACTCCTACTATTAGTACTACCCCTGCTGCTACTACTACCCATGCTGCTGTTACTTCTATGCCAGCTGCTACTACCCCTGCTACCACTACTACCACTCCTACTGCTATTAGTACTACCCCTGCTGCTACTACTACCCATGCTGCTGTTACTTCTATGCCAGCTGCTACTACCCCTGCTACCACTACTACCACTCCTACTATTAGTACTACCCCTGCTGCTACTACTACCCATGCTGCTGTTACTTCTATGCCAGCTGCTACTACCCCTGCTACCACTACTACCACTCCTACTGCTATTAGTACTACCCCTGCTGCTACTACTACCCATGCTGCTGTTACTTCTATGCCAGCTGCTACTACAGCTGCTACCACTACTACCACTCCTACTGCTATTAGTACTACCCCTGCTGCTACAACTACTTCTGTTGCTAATAATAGTGCCCCTGCTATTCTACTACCCCTGCGTCTGCTGCTACTACTCCTGCTGCTTCTACTAGTATCCCTGCTGCTCCTGCTTCTACGACTATACCTACAAAGAGGTGCTTTTCCTACCTTGTCCATCATGTGCCATACTGCACTGCTGCTGCTGCTACTACTGCCATGTTTTTCTGTTTTTCTTTTCTTCTTACAAAAGTAAGCCCACTCTCCAAAAGTTATCCCATATTCACATGATAGAAGATAGAATAAGTTGATCAGTGGTCGTCTAACTGCTGGGACCACCATCTGTCTGCAACCTGTCCATATTGGCACAGGACCCTTCTAGAATAGGTGATTTGTGCTGCAGCTACAGGCCATACAATGGTTTGCCCGATTTTCTTGTGGCATGGATCACGACCCCAACACAGATCCATAACACATCAGATGATGTGGCCATCTATATAAAAATGCTGAGACATGGCTATTGACAAAGTGGATGACAGCAAAGACACTTTTAAACTTGATCTTTAAAAAAAAAGGTTGGATGGCTCAGTAGCAGTGTTGAGCAGAGGGGCTGAATGGTTCAGATTTGGCAACGATCTCCAAACCCTTTATATAACAGTATATAGCGATACGAGTTGCGGTGCACTGATCCCTATAGTGCTAACACAATGGCGTATCCTAGGGTCATTCTACGATACCTTAGTATTTTTGATGAAGTCAAAGGCTTGTTTGTGTGATGTCCTCTCCATCCCCTCAGATCCGGAGTAGGTTAGAAGTGTGTTGGGAGCGGGTTCCGGCCAGCTGCTCCACTACAACCAACAATCCTTGCATGCAGTCCACAAAGTTCACTCCTGACGTCACTCCTTTCGTGGGTATGGTGGCTGGTAAGGGTCAAGCTTCTAACATGTTTCTGCAGTCTCAGCCGCCTTCATCAGAAATCCAAACCTGAACACTCAGCATTTGACTCCCCGTGGCTGCAAAAGTTGGATGCCACCTTAGGGAGAGCTGGAAATCATGGATACAGCCATGCAGTGCATTTAGGTTTACAGAACGTTGCTGAACCCAAACAGTTTGCCCTGTCAGCTCAGCACTGCTCTGTAGTCACCAAAGTGCAACATTTCTACAAAGCCTCTGAGCAGTTTATACATCTTGGTCCAGTTTTTCCTGCTATCACTTAAGACAATTGGACAATGGATGAGACAATTGCAGAACTTTAATAAACCTGTTAGGGTAAATGTTAGGGTGCACTCACGTATTGCAGAAATGCGGCTGTTCTACTTTTGGATCTAAAATCCACAACAGATTCCAATACCAGGCTGTAGAATGGAATTTTATAAATCAGTGATATGCTGTCATAGATATTAACCAGTGGGGAAGGTTTTGAAATTCGCAGCATAACAGATTATGGTACAGATCACTACAGCAGATTTCAGCATAGTCAGTAAAGTGGGGATGAAATCCATTGTAAATCTGCAGAAAATACATGTTACACATCCATGGAGGATAAATCCGCCATGTTTGGAGACATGACAGAATACCTTGCGTATATTTTTGGTTACATGTACACAGTGTTACATTGATGAACCCACCTCTCTGTGTCTAATATAGAGTGTAGTGGAGTATAAATATGACAGGCATGTATAGAAGGTAAGTCTTAAAGCAAAGAAAGACTCATAAAGAAAGCAAAATCATATTTTTCCCTTTTTTTGTTGAAAGTAAAAAGAAAATATTACTCACCTCTGCAATGGTTTCTCAGCAAGCACAGAGTGCCTCCAACTCCAGGAGTACTGTGCAGTGTCCGAGAGCTGCTCACAGGAAGAATACTGACACTTTCTTCGAAATAATCCATAGTACCCCCCTCAGAATGGCTTTGTGCATACTCCAAGACCACATGTAAAAAGAAACAGCTGTTACAAATAAGGCAGAGATGTGATCTGTGAAGGCCCTGGGACCTGATGGTAAATCCATTATTATCTGCTATCCTCTGCTCTTATCTGCTAAATACTGAGATGTGCTTTTCATTATAGAATGGCCCAAACTTTATGGGCTCATTAACTGAGAGGGAGAAGGGATCCCAGCTCAGGGGAGAAGATTCCCAGCTGAGAACCTGGAAACATTTCCCTTCCCCTTTGCTGGGATCTGTTCCTGGTAAATAATGACATATGGGAAAAGAAAACTCAGTGGGAACTCTGTGCTAAATTGTTACTTGTCTGTGTATCCTGCATCTGAACCTTGTGGAAACTTCCCTATCCTGAGTAAGTGCTGTAGTTTATGTCCTTTATTTATTAAAGGGAATGTATGATCAGAAAATGAAAATTACATTTTTATGTTGAACAGAATCTTTATAATTTGTTTAAGGTTTTTAGTTTGATAGTTTTTTATTTGATCATCTATTCTAAAACAATCCTGAAATCATGCAATTTTCTGTCTTGTCACTTAGCCTTATGATAAGCTGACACTTTTGTCTTCTTACTATAGGCAGGACTATGCAAAACAAGAGTCCATGAAGTCTCGGGTGCAAGTCTCAAAACACGGGATAGCCAGATATCTCTAGCCTGTTGCCAGAGATATCTGGCTATCCCGTGTTTTAAGACTCGCAACCGAGGCTCCACGGACTCTTGTTTTGCATATTTGAATTTTTGGGGGCATCAGTGGAGACTCTTGATTGAGTACTTCATTGGAGTTTTTTTTTCACTGTTCTCCTTGAGTTCAGTGATTACTGTTTTGTTGGTTTTATAGGCAGGACTATAATGAAAAGTACGCCTCTATTCACAAGGTGTTTTTGCAGTGTCCCAAAACATATTGCCAACATATTTTCAATAAAAAAAAACATATTGCCAACATATAGCTATGAGCTTGTGCCATCTGTCATACATAGGTGCTGATGTTAATAAAAAAAAACATGGAATAGAACATGGCTCTTGCACCAAGAAATCCAAGCCCTGAACATCATTCATCATTCATTCAGCAGTAGCAAATCCCCATAGAAAACTTCTCCTAGTCTCCAGACTGGAAAGAATACATCACGTCCTGCATGACATACAGCAACTGATAAGTACTGAAAGACTGGAGATTTTTCAATACAAGTCAATTACAAATCTCTGGCACCAGAGATTTTTTTTTTTTTTTTTTGCTGAACTACCCCTTTAACCAGTGTAAATGCAAAAAGTGATTACCATATTGTAACATTTCCCTTCATGGCTAGTTCCAGGCCACAGAACATACTATGATGGAAACACTATAAATAGCCTAAAACCTTCTGAAGATGGTGCAGCGAACTTGGAGGCATGCAGAGAGGCAGTATGGACCCATAGACTTGTGTGGGTGCCACACTATGTGATACTGCTGTGTACATAAACCCTTCAAGGTATGTTTACAAATTTGCAGCGGAAAGATAAATTCCATGAATGTGGCTTTCTTTATAGCACACACACTGTGATTATTATTTTTTTTACAAATTGCATATATAAAAAAAATTCAATACCAGAAATTTCAGCAACAAATCAGCCATGTGTGATATTACTCAGAAGACCTGTATGCACATTGTCTGTACCATTCCGTAGTATGAAGCTACACTGTAACAGCCTTGGGTGCCAAATGTACGAAGATATACTCCCATAGAAGTGTTGACAGCTTTGTGCCCTGTTGACAGTCTATAGACTTTATTGCAATTTATGGGGTGGTCACCTCTGCTCAGTTATCAATACAGTGGTAACCCAAGATGCTACCTGGTCTGTGTGGTCAGAGCTGTCACTGAAACTAACAGCACTAGAGATGAACAATTCTACAGAATTTCTGCTCTAATCCAAATCATCACACAATTTGTCAAGTTTTGTAAAATGTGTTCAGCATACAAAGTGCTGCTACTGCATGGAAAAGTCAGGTCTAACACTTTGGGATCTCCCAAGATATGGATAGAGTCCTAGGAGATTTCAGAGTGTTATAGTCCCTCTTCCATTGTTGGAAGGTTAGCTAAATGTGGAAGATGGAAGCTGAATTTTCTAGAAGATGCCTCAGGTCCTCTGTAATAAGTATGGTAAAAGGATGAATGATAAGGGCAGAGCTACACAGAGGCATACTATTCCTCTGCCATGGTGTTTTCTCAGAATGTTAGGGTCTTCTTAACCGCTTGTTGTTTCCTGCAACATTTATTTCCCCTCAGGAACAACATCTTGAAGTTCTTATACAATAACCCCACTAGACGTACACATGCACATATCATGTGTCAGTCAAACGTCACCACTTTCACAAAGACTGAAGGGAAATTCTTATTTTATGTTTTAGCATATTATTATTATTAATAAACTAATATATTTGATGGCACTTACCTGGCATATGTAACACATACCATGACTTTGTTAGCTGCACCTTTCCTGTCCCAGGTGTTTTACCATTTAATGCCATATTCCTCCCCTCCATTCCTTTCTCTCCTGTTTTCTATGTTAATTGTTTTATTATGAGTAATATGGTTAAAAAAATATTAAAGTAAATAAAAATACATTTAAAGGGGAACTCCAGGTAGAGGTTAAAAAAAAAACTTCTGCAGAAGCATAAAGCATTACTTACATATCTATTCCATTTTTGAAACTACCAAAAATCCATTTGTTTTGGGGGGGTTTGTTCTGTTTTGTGTTTCTGCACTTCCTGGTTTATCAGTTATTCACAGTACTACAGGTTCCAGAATGCAATGCTTTCCCTCAGCTGTTCATCACAGTTCTCCACCCTGCCATATATTCCAAACCTATTGCAGAACATCTAGGCTGTGTTCACATATTGCAGTTTCATTGTGTTACTGAATTATTTGCAGTACTTTATCATTTCATTGTTGTCCCACCCACACAGCACGCTGTATTCTTTACGCAAACAGAAGAAATACCGGCACTACAGGTCCTAGCTTGGAGGTATAGAAAACCACTTGTTCCCCCCGGTACCGGTCTTTTTAGCATCTATAGATGTTGTGAATTTATATTCCCGAATTAGACATGATGATGCATTAGTAGCAATTAGAAGAATTCTGTCCCGTACCCCTAAAGACAGAGAATGTATAGGGCCAGGTATCTAGATGATACCCTGATAGTATGGGAGGGTACAAGGGAAGAATTCCTAGCATTTGCAGACTATTTAAATCATAATAACCTGAATATGCAATTTACTGCTGAATTCGGGGTGGATCTATTAATTTCCTAGACGTTACAGCATTCATAAAGGATAATAAAATCCTAACGAAGGGATATAGAAAAGAAATTGCCACCAACTCCCTCCTCCATTATGATAGTTTCCACCCTAAATATGTGAAGACATCGGTCCCGTACGGCCAGTTCATCCGCTTGCGCAGGATCAACAGTGAATACTGTTCATTTCTGCAGCAGTCGGATGAACTGATCGGACGTTTAAGGGAGAGAAATTATCCTGAAGAGGTGATTACACAGGCCTTTGAAAAGGCTATAAGGACAGATAGGAACCGTTTGATTCATAAAAAGAAAGATAAGAAAAAAGAAAATAGATGTACCTTCTGTTTTGAATATAGTCCTATGGCGGAACATATTAAAACCGTCATCCGTCGGAATTGGGCTCTAGTAAAGGAAGATGAGCACCTGAGGGAGAAGTCCCAATTACCCCCTCTAATCTCCTTCCGCAGAGGTAAAAACCTGCGGGATGAGATAGTTAAGGGAGTATTCAAGGAGGAACACCTAGGAACATGGCTAGATGGTGCGGTACCGCAGGGTAACCACAAGTGCGGTAACTGCACCATCTGCCAACAAATGTTGGATACGGCATATTTCAAAGTGGGAAATAGAGAATTCCTGATACGGGATTTTATTACATGTCAAAGTAAGAATGTTATTTATGTGATTTTTTGCCCATGTGGGTTATATTATATTGGCAAGACGATTAGAAAAATGCAAGTAAGGATAAAAGAACATATGCGTTCTCTTTCCACAGGAAAAGGTTGCCCTAGACTTATTACTCATATGAGGGAAGTCCATAATGCTGACAAAAACCTTCTAAAATTTGCAGGACTCCGAAGAATTAAAACAGAAAGGGGTATGGATATAAATAAGAAACTGTTACAGATAGAAGCAAGATATATTATTTCTACAGACGCGGTTGGACACCTAGGTCTGAATGACCGGAATGATTATAGTAGCTTTCTCTGAGCTTTATTGTGTTGTAAACTTTTAACTGGTTTTATGCTAATTGTTGTATAATGACGTGTATATAGTGGAGGAACGCCTCTCTCCCATGATGCCATGAGAAAGCGCCAGAAACGTCGGTGGGGAGGGAGCGTCCTCTCAATGTCCTGCTAAGCATGTGGTGGATTTTATAAAGGTGAATTTATGGTGAAGTGCCGCTGCGATCTTCTCCCTTTTTGCACGCTGTATTCTTTACCTGTAACCCCACACAGCACGCTGTATTCTCTACCTGTTACACCACACAGCACACTGTATTCTCTACTGTAACGCTGATATTGGAATAAAGTAAAGAACTTTTTGAATTTTTTTCTTTTCATTTCCACGCACATATTATGATCAAGCATCTGTTATCTTTGAAGTTGAGCCCCACAAGGCTCTGATCCTCTCTGCCGTTTAGCATCATTTACTTGTGTTACTGTGTTTTTGTGAATACGCTGCAGTACTGCAATGACACTCTAACATGTGCGAACACAGCCCTAATTTCCCTGCACACTTCTGCACAATCAGAGAAATCAGTGCAACACCTGGTTCTGGCTGGTCAGAGATGGTGAATCACTCAGGGGATTGGGGAATCCAGCCAAGCCTCCTGTGACATCCCACCCTGCCCCCTGTCTGCATCATCAGCCTGATCTCAGCAAACACACACAATGAGAGACAGAGGCATGGAAGATTTGTCTCCTAAGGGGGCATAGCAGAAGGAGCAGGAGACAATGTGGATTTGCACAGGGGCCATTTTTTTTCACTTCCTGCATTTCTATCAGCTACCAGTGTGGCAGAACCGTACAGATACGGTAATACATTGTATAGACACATATATTTAACTTTTAATGTACTTTTAATAGAAAACAAGTTTTTCTTATCCGGAGTTTATAATAATAATAATTTTTATTTATATAGCGCACAGATTTATATAGCGAACAGATTCCGCAGCACATTACAATTCTGGGGGTACATACATAGACAAAAAATAGACATTACAGAGATATACATAAGTGCATCATTGTTCTTATGGTCCGGCCATCATTATAAATAAGGCAGTGCAGGTAAGGGTGGGTGAACCTGTCATCAGCCAATGTCTGCATGCACAGGTCTAGGTGCTTAAATGCTTGGCGTGTGTGTATGTGTGTGCCTGTGTGTGTGTGGTGGTGTGTGTGTCTGTGTGTGTGTGTGTGTGTGGGGGGGGGGGTTGAGGGTAGCAGTGTAAATTAGGGAACCTGGTAAGCCTGCTTGAACAGATGAGTTTTGAGGGCACGTTTGAAGCTTTGTGTATTGGAGGCGAGTCTGACAGTCTTGGGTAATGCATTCCATAGAACTGGTGCAGCTTGGGTGAAGTCCTGGTGACGAAAGTGAGAGGTGCGAATCAAGGTGGATGTTAGTCTTAAGTCATTAGAGGAGCATAAGGCACGGGTAGAACGGTAGACAGAGATGAGGGAGGAGATATAGGGAGGTGCAGCACTGTGGAGAGCTTTATGGGTGAGCAGGAGGACTTTGTCTTGTATCCTGTGATTAATAGGGAGCCAGCGTAGTGACTGGCACAGGGGGGAGTTCCTCTTTAAGGCTATTTTCACACATGAAACTCGGAACTCGCGGCATTGAATCGGCTGATAATCATGTATGTGTGAAACTGGCCTTAAATGTAATTATTCCGTGTCATTTTCTATAGGTTTACATACTTGCAGCAGATTTTTTTTTTATTCTGGATTTTATTCATTTTTCAAAATATGTATAAAAACGGATAATACAACACGCATCCAAAAGATGCAAAACAAAAGTCATCCATCATGATGCAATAGTAGTTGGGGAACACAGAGAATACATATTCATTACAGGTCTGCTGGATAACAGAATGAAAATAATTCACGGCTCCCCTGAATCTGAGGATGAGAGCGCCAACAAAGGCAGGGAGTGAGCTAACGCTCAAAAGAACAAAGAACCAAAAGAAAAACAAAAAGTAAGAACCCAAAAGGGAGAGAAGGAGGGAAGAGAAAGGAAAGAGGAGGGAAGCTCCTCACTGAGCCATGAGGGTTTTATATTCAACCGTGTCTGTAAATTGATCCCAATAAAACCAAGTCCGAAAGAAACGGGTGTCACGCTCATGTAGTTGTGCAGTGAGGTCTTCCATGCGCTAAATATCTTTAACTTTCCGAATCAACATGGAGGTCTTAGGAGGGTCGGGTTGTCTCCACAGTGCAGGGATACATGCACATGCGGCATTGATCAGATGTCGGAGGACAGAATGACGGTAGCTTCTGAGGGGGATGTCCGACACATGCAGGAGAAAGAGTGTCGGAGAGAATGGTAAATGGTACGCAGCGGATTTTTATTTCCTACTAACCCACTGCTGCCCGGCTAATACATTATCTGACCACGCTCCAGCTTGCTTCTCAGGCTCCTGGCTCCCTGGCGTCCTACTCAGCCAATCAGTGCGCTGCCCCACCACAGCCACTGACTGGCTAAGCGAGATTTTCAGGAGCCTGAGAAGCAAGCTGGAGCGTGGTCAGATAATGTACTAGCCGGGCAGCAGTGGGTTAGCGCGAAAAAAAATCTACTGCGAGTATGTAAACCCATAGAAAATGACAGGACGCGGGATTGCAGTGGATTTCAATGTGGAACTTGCAGCGTGAAATCCGCTAAGAATTCTGTATGTGTGAAATTAACCTTAAACAATATATTTCAAAACATTCGAGACATATTGCACTTTTACATTCAGACCAAACCTAATAGCACATTGCACATTATTAGTTTTTCTCCCTCTGTACCTGCTGCTTTCAACAATATAGTAGCACATTCGGCCTAGAAACATTTTGTAAATTTAGCTTCTACCAGTGTCAAGTTCTAATTAAGGGGATATCCAGACAGCAGATGAGGTCCTACCTTGTCTGCTCTCCAGCGCTCCACTTCCTCCCTAGGCCGTCTGTGCTGATTACTTCCACAGACGAGAGGGGGCGAAAGCACGCCCACCCGTATGCAATAACTAATAGCTGCCTGGTGTCACTGTGACATCGATAACATCAGGCAGCTATGGATCACTGCCTGGGATATGCCCACCCCCTCTCGTCTACAGAAGTATCAGCACGGACGGGCAGAGAGGGGAAGTGGAGCACCGGAGAACAGACAAGGTAGGACCTTTCATGCTGTTCAGATATCCCCTTTGAGGAAGGAGAAGTGTAGATATCTCACCTATGATTAACTATATCCCTTTCCTTTATCCTCATCCTATCCCTTCCTTTACTGTCTTCATAACTGGCTGTAGAGTACGCATATAACTGGATTTAGAGTATGTTATTTATGGCAACATAAGTATTAAAAAGAAGGAAAGGATTTAAACCAGTCTTAATAGTTCAAGTTACAGAGATTATTCCTGGAAATCTCTTACTAGGAATGCTGATAGCACAGCGGGGACTAATGACATTTTGCTGATGATCTCCTCTTACTTCCCCCCCTGTATTAGTACAGAATAATAGATTTGTTTATGGGGATATCACTTCTAGTTTTAAGCCGTGTAAGTCCATAGCTTTGTATGTGGCATAGAAAAACGAATAAGGGTATCATGGAGAGCATGTACAGCAATGCAAGGTCTCAGTGTGATGCATTTAGGCTTAGTGGGGTATATAAAGCATGAAACTTTTTTATATGTAGAATCAGTGTGCATATTCAGTATGTATGTGAATCAATATATACAACACAGATCAGCTATAAAACCATTGATAGGAAATGTCAATAACAATTATCTTGGGATGATGTGGTCAAAGCAGGAAATTAGCAAGTGTAAGGAATTGCAGTGGTGCCTTGAATTACGAGCAGTGGCGGTCTTTGGCACCAAGCACCCCAAGCAATCATTAGGGGCCCCCAACATCCAGGGGGGGCCCCACACTCCGCTCTTGTGCTCAAGACCGCTGGACAGGGCCGCTGCCATCTAAACTGTAATTATGAGCACTCGTAATGAGCGCTCATAGTTACATGCAGCAGCACTGACAGGGCGGGAGACATTGGCCCCATTCCTGTCAGTCACTCTTGTGGCCGCAGGAAGGGTTTTCCCTGCGGTCACAAGTGGAAGCTTTGTCCTTGTGGTGCCGGCGCTTTGGCGCCAGGACAAGGGGAGTGCGGCCTCTTGTGATCACAGGGAAAAACCTTCCTGCGGCCACAAGAGTGAAGAGAGGAGGAGACTCCCGGACCCCAGGTGAGTATAAGTGTTTGTTTTATTGTGTTATATACTATATGGGAGGGGGAGCACACAGGGGTCTGTTTAACTGGGGGAGCGCACATCGGGGGTCTATATAAATGGGGGGAGCACACAGGGGGGCTATATAACAGGGGGAGCACACAGGGGGGCTATTGACTACTGGGGCTTCATAGAGGGGTCTATATACTACAGGGGGCAGCACACAGGGGGTCTATATACTACTTGGGGCAGCAGAATTGGGTCTATATACAACTTGGAGAGCACACAGGAGGTCTATATCCAAGTGGGGGAGCACACAGGGGGGCTATATACTACTAGGGGAGCACACAGGGGTCTATATACTACTGGTGGGGCACACAGGGGTCTATATACTACTGGTGGGGCACACAGGGGGTCTATATACTACTGGGGGAACATACAGGGGCTCTATATATAACTGGGGGAGCACACAGGGGTCTGTATACTACTGGGGCAGCACACAAGGGGTCTATATAATACTGGTGGGGCACACAGGGGGTCTATATACTACTGGGGGAACGACACAGGGGGTTTATATACTACTGGAGGAGCACACAGGGGTCTATATCCAAGTGGGGGAGCACACAGGAGGTCTATATCCAAGTGAGGGAGCACACAGGGGGGCTAAATACCCCTGAGGGAGCACACAGGGGGCCTATATACTAGTGGGGGAGCACACAGGGGGTATATACAACTGGGGCAGCACACAGGAGGTCTATATACATCTGGGGGAGCACACGGGGGGGCTATATATAACTGGGGGAACACACAGGGGTCTATATACTACTGGGGGAAGCAAACAAGGGGTATATACTACTGGGGGCAGGACACAAGGAGTATATATTACTGGCGGTAGCGCACAAGAGGTATATACTACTGGGGGCAACACACAGCGTCTATTGTTTTGGAACGCGTGTCGAGGTGTCACGGCCGCGGCGGCGTCCCGTGCTCCGGGCCGCCGCCGCGACCTTCCTCCATCTCATGCAGCTGCCGGGGTCCCTGTGCAGGGACCCGGCGCTGCTACACGTTCGGCCCCGGGGGGCGCCTCACCTTTCCACGCTCCTGTCTCTCGCTGTGCCGGCCGGCGCGCGCGTCCCCGCCTCCTAGGGCGCGCGCGCGCCGGCTGTCTCAGATTTAAAGGGGCAGTGCGCTCCTAATTGGTAGTTGCACCCAATCACTCCCCTATAAATCCCAGCATGCCCTGTCCCCTGTGTTGGAGCCTCTACATGCTTCCCATAGCGTTTGGCCCAGCTCCCTGTTGTTCCTGTGTCCTGTCCGTTATCTGGTCCCAAGTCCCTGTTCCTGAGTCCTGTCCGTTACCTGGTCCCAAGTCCCCGTTCCTGGTTCCTGTTCCCCTGTCACTCCACCTGTTCCCGTGTCCAGCCAGTCACGTGCGCTCTCATCTGCAGACTATTGCCTGTGCCATCTCCTGCCACGCCTCGCCTGCCGACACCAGCAACCAAGCCAGGGGTAGCGACCTGGGGGTCGTCTGCCGCAGCAAGTCCATCCCGCCTTGCGGCGGGCTCTGGTGAAAACCAGCGGCCCCTTAGACTCCGCTCCCTGGTGAGGTTTGTGCCATCGCTGGTGCCGGTCCAGTGGATCCACTACTCCGGGCGTTACAGTAGGCTCCAACCATGGATCCCGGCGAGGTGCCTGATATCCGCGAGGTAGCCCGAGTGGTCGCCCTACAGGCTCAACAGATTCAGCAACAGTCACAGCTGATTCAACAACTGACTGCAGCCGTTCAACAGCATACCACAGCTCAGCAGTCATCACCTCCGGCAGCCTCTTCAAAACTACGACTGGCTCTCCCAAGTAAATATGGAGGTGACCCCAAGTTGTGCAGAGGGTTCCTGACCCAATGCACTATGTACATCGAACTTTTAAGCAGTCAGTTTGCCACCGAGCGCTCTAAAGTGGCTTTCATTATCAGCCTATTGGAGGGAAGAGCTCTGGCCTGGGCCACGCCACTATGGGACCGTAATGATCCGGTTGCTGCCAATTTTCTAATCTTCCTGGACGAGTTCCGCTCTGTCTTTGAGGAACCTGCCCGTGCGTCTTCAGCTGAGACTGCTCTCCTCAATTTATCCCAAGGGACTTCCTCCGTTGGTGATTACGCCATCCAGTTCCGCACCCTGGCTGCGGAACTAGACTGGAATGAGGCCGCTCTGATTGCCACCTTTAAAAAGGGCCTGTCCAGCCAAGTGAAGGATGTGCTCGCTGCCCGGGATCTGCCTACCTCCTTGAACGATCTTATTCTACTGGCTACCAGAGTCTACACCAGGTTTTCCGAGAGAGAGGAGGAGGTCCGGCAAGGACGGCGTCTGAGTCTGCCCCGTCGCCATCCTCGGCTGGCACCGGTGTTCCAGAATCCTGTTGCTCCTATGTCCCAGTCGCTTCCAGAGGTTCCTATGCAGGTGGAACGTGTTCGCCTGACGACTGATGAGAGGAACCGTCGACTGGACCAGAATCTCTGCCTCTATTGCGGTGGCGCGGATCACTATCGACAGAGATGTCCCCAACGCCCTCAGCGTCCGGGAAACGCCCGCACCTAGGTCCGGTGGGAGAGGCCTCCCTAGGTGTGAATGCCACCTCTCCAAGGTTGACTATGCCCGTCTCCATCCAGACACCCTCTGGGCAAGTTTTCCAGACTACTGCCCTCATCGACTCTGGCTCTGCTGGCAGTTTCATCTCTGCTTCGTTGGTCCAAAGATGGTGGCTACCCGTGATCCAGCTAGCCCAACCCCGGTCTATCTCTTCGGTTACGGGGGAGGTTCTTACCGAAGCGGTGTACAGCCAGACGGCACCCCTAGTCCTCCAGGTGGGAGCCTTACATCAGGAGAAGATCTCCTTCTATGTCTTGCGCCATTCCTCTTCCAACCTCCTGCTGGGTCTTCCTTGGCTGCAATTCCATACCCCTAGGCTGGACTGGAGAACTGGGGAGGTTCTCAGCTGGGGCCAGGACTGTCATAACCGGTGTCTGAGATCCCCTCAATCCAAGTGCTCTACAAGGTCACCTGCTAATGTCAAGCCTCTATCCGGGCTACCAGAGGACTACCAAGACTTTGTCGATGTTTTCTCGGCCAAGGAGGCGGACTCACTACCACCTCATCGAGCCTATGATTGCCCTATAGACCTTCTTCCAGGGGCTTCTCCTCCACGTGGTCGAGTATACCCTCTCTCTGTGCCCGAGACTGAAGCCATGTCCTCCTACATCCAGGAGAACTTACAAAAGGGCTTCATCCGTAAATCCACGTCTCCAGCTGGCGCCGGATTTTTCTTTGTTCAGAAGAAGGACGGTTCCCTCCGCCCATGCATAGACTATCGGGGCTTAAATAAGGTGACTGTTAAGAACCGCTATCCTCTTCCGCTTATTCCGGAACTATTCGACCGTCTTCGTGGAGCTAAGATCTTCTCCAAGCTGGATCTCAGGGGAGCGTATAACTTGGTCCGAATTCGTAAAGGAGACGAATGGAAGACCGCTTTCAACACCAGGGATGGGCACTACGAATATCTGGTCATGCCATTCGGCCTATGCAATGCCCCAGCGGTCTTCCAGGAATTCGTGAACGATATCTTCCGAGACCTCCTCTATGTCTGCGTCATTGTCTATTTGGATGACATTTTGGTCTTCTCCCCGGACCAGCAGACTCATGTGGCACAAGTGCGTCAGGTTCTACGAAGACTACGGGCCAATCATCTATACGCCAAGCTTGAGAAGTGTGTTTTCCATCAGCGCAGTCTTCCATTTCTTGGCTATATCGTCTCCGATCAGGGCCTACAAATGGATCCAGCCAAGCTCGCAGCTGTCCTTCAATGGCCACGCCCTGTGGGACTTAGAGCTATCCAACGTTTCCTGGGCTTCGCCAACTATTACCGGCAATTCATCCCTCACTTCTCTACCCTGGTCGCACCCATTGTGGCTCTCACTAAAAAGAAGGCGGACCCCAGACGTTGGCCTCCAGAGGCCGAACAAGCCTTCAATAGCCTCAAGTCTGCCTTTGCCTCTGCTCCTGCTCTAGTCCGCCCGGATGTCTCCAGGCCGTTTTCTCTCGAGGTCGATGCTTCTTCTGTGGGCGCAGGAGCCATTCTCTCGCAAAGGGACACATCAGGCAAGACCAGAACCTGCGGGTTCTTTTCCAAGACTTTCTCCCCTGCCGAGAGGAACTATACCATTGGGGACCGCGAACTCCTGGCCATTAAGTTGGCACTGGAGGAGTGGCGTCATCTACTAGAGGGGGCTAAACACCCTGTTAACATTTACACGGACCACAAGAACCTCCTCTACCTCCAATCGGCTCAACGCCTCAATCCCAGGCAGGCTCGGTGGTCCCTCTTCTTTTCTCGGTTCAACTATTCCATCCACTTCCGTCCAGCCGAGAAGAACCTAAAGGCCGATGCATTATCCCGAGCATCCGATGTCATGGGGCAAGAGGAATCTCCTCGTCACATAATACCTCCCGACCGCCTAGTACCAGTTGCCACTTCTGCTCTGCAGAGACTGCCTCCCGGGAAGACTTATGTGCGCCCCGCACTCCGTAAACGCATCTTGAGGTGGGGGCATTCCTCCTTGGTAGCCGGGCATCCAGGAACCCAAAAGACCGGGCAATTGATCTCCCGTCACTACTGGTGGCCCAATCTCCTCCAGGATGTCAAGGATTTTGTGGCTTCCTGTGCAGTTTGTGCCAGGAATAAGTCTCCCCGTCAAAGACCTGCCGGCCTACTTTTGCCCTTGCCAGTCCCGGACCATCCCTGGCACCACATTGGGATGGATTTTATCACAGACCTACCTCCATCTGCGGGCAATACAGTCATTTGGGTGGTGACGGACCGCTTCTCCAAAATGGCTCACTTCATGGCCCTTCCTGGTCTGCCCTCTGCTCCTCGTCTGGCTCAGTTGTTCTTCCGACACATCTTCCGCCTGCATGGACTTCCTCTTCACATTGTGTCCGACCGAGGCTCTCAATTTGTCTCTAAGTTTTGGCGTGCCCTCTGCTCGCAACTCCAAGTGAAGCTGGACTTCTCTTCGGCCTATCATCCTCAGACTAACGGGCAAGTGGAGAGAGTCAATCAGATTCTGGGTAACTACCTACGCCATTTTGTTTCCAGCCGCCAAGACAACTGGGCCGATCTACTCCCATGGGCAGAATTCTCATATAACCATCTGGACTCGACTTCCACAGGCAAGTCTCCTTTCTATGTGGTCTACGGGCATCATCCTCGTCCTCCTCTGCCTCTCTCTCCATCCTCCGAGGTCCCAGCCGTGGAGGAGTTGTTATCTGACCTGCAATCGATCTGGGAACAAACTCGACAGTCATTACTCAAAGCCTCTAAACGCATGAAGGATCAGGCTGATAAGAGGAGGAGACCTGCCACAAATTTTCTCCCAGGTGACAAAGTCTGGCTCTCGGCCAAATATGTCCGACTCAAGATTCCCAGCTACAAGTTGGGTCCTCGATTCCTCGGTCCTTTCTCGGTGCTAAGACGCATCAACCCTGTCACCTACAAGCTCCGCCTACCCCCCACTATGCGGATTCCGAACACCTTCCATGTTTCCCTCTTAAAACCTGTGGTTCTGAACCGGTTCTCAGATAAGTCTTCGTTCTCTGCTCCTCAAGCCGTCTCTGACGACGTCTACGCTGTTAAAGACATTCTGGCCATGAAGACTATCAGAGGGAGAAGGTTCTTCCTGGTGGATTGGAAAGGATTTGGTCCTGAGGAGAGGTCCTGGGAACCCGAGGCTAACATCCTGGACCAGGATCTCATCAAGAGGTTCCTGCAGGTTAGAAAGAGGGGGAGGCCAAAGGGGGGGGGGTACTGTCACGGCCGCGGCGGCGTCCCGTGCTCCGGGCCGCCGCCGCGACCTTCCTCCATCTCATGCAGCTGCCGGGGTCCCTGTGCAGGGACCCGGCGCTGCTACACGTTCGGCCCCGGGGGGCGCCTCACCTTTCCACGCTCCTGTCTCTCGCTGTGCCGGCCGGCGCGCGCGTCCCCGCTGTCTCAGATTTAAAGGGGCAGTGCGCTCCTAATTGGTAGTTGCACCCAATCACTCCCCTATAAATCCCAGCATGCCCTGTCCCCTGTGTTGGAGCCTCTACATGCTTCCCATAGCGTTTGGCCCAGCTCCCTGTTGTTCCTGTGTCCTGTCCGTTATCTGGTCCCAAGTCCCTGTTCCTGAGTCCTGTCCGTTACCTGGTCCCAAGTCCCCGTTCCTGGTTCCTGTTCCCCTGTCACTCCACCTGTTCCCGTGTCCAGCCAGTCACGTGCGCTCTCATCTGCAGACTATTGCCTGTGCCATCTCCTGCCACGCCTCGCCTGCCGACACCAGCAACCAAGCCAGGGGTAGCGACCTGGGGGTCGTCTGCCGCAGCAAGTCCATCCCGCCTTGCGGCGGGCTCTGGTGAAAACCAGCGGCCCCTTAGACTCCGCTCCCTGGTGAGGTTTGTGCCATCGCTGGTGCCGGTCCAGTGGATCCACTACTCCGGGCGTTACACGAGGGGGGGGGGCCCCAGACATAACTCCGCTTGGGGCCCCAGAAATGCCAAGACCGCCCCTGATTACGAGCATAATTCGTTCTAGGACTGTGCTTGTAATTCAAATCACTCTTAAACCAAAGCAAATTTTCCTATAAGAAATAATTAAAATGCAGACAAAAGGTTTTATGAATAACATGTAAAACAAATGAAACAAACCCTTAGAAACAGCTGAATATGTTATGTTACTGTACAGTATAGCAATCAGCATGTGGAGTATAATGTATACTATGTGCATAAACCTGAAAACCAGCAGCAGTTTGTAGATACAGGATGGAGCTGCAGATCCACATAATGTAGTAGCGTAGTACAACAGGCTAGAATAGAGAAGCAGGGCTGCTGTCAGAGGTCTGTGTGGTCACATGACTGCAATGGGGAACAGGTGTGTGTGTTCAGCATGGACCAATCAGCAAGTGAGAATCACAAATCTGTGCAGGGTGACAGTGACAGAAACTTTTCTATACAGCAGTGTGAATGGCTGAGTGTAAGTACAGGAACATTATAGCAGCAGTGTGTATAGCTGAGTGTTAGTGCAGGCCAGGGGCGTAACTAGGATTCATGGGGCCCCATAGCAAGAAACTGTATGCCCCCCCCCCTTCCCCAACATACTCAGCTGGCCCGGAGCGTCTCTTCCGCGCCAAAGAACTGTAAGAACGAAGAAATGCCGCATCGGGTAAGATACATATGTTGATGGGGATGTTATGGCTGTTGGTGCACAGCAGTCTCCAGCAATGTGTTGCAAGCTCTACATTGTACACATGTACCCACATAGCCGCTAGTGTACTGTGCTACTGTCTTCCACTCATGTACCCTGTCATCATCGTATCTGTTGCAGAACTACAACTCCTATTATGTGGCATAGTCCTGCATATTACCCCACACTGCATGCTGGGAGATGTAGTCCTGTATATTACCACACACCATGCTGGGAGATGTAGTCCTGCATATTACCCCACACTGCATGCTGGGATATGTAGTCCTGTATATTACCACACACCATGCTGGGAGATGTAGTCCTGCATATTACCCCACACTGCATGCTGGGAGATGTAGTCCTGCATATTACCACACACTGCATGCTGGGAGATGTAGTCCTATATATTACCGCACACCATGCTGGGAGATGTAGTCCTGTATATTACCACACAGCATGCTGGGAGATGTAGTCCTATATATTACCACACAGCATGCTGGGAGACATAGTTCTGCAGCCTACCCTATAAACCATGCTGGGCTATGTAGTCCTCCATATTACCCCACACAACATGCTGGGACATGTAGTTCTACTGTGCCACTGCTTCTCCCTCCTATACTGTGTCATCCTCTAATCTGTTGCAGAACTACAACTCCCATTATGGACTGTCAATAGGGCATGATGGGGGTTGTAGTTCTCTGGGGGTAATCTCACCTGTCCTGGTTCCTGCTCCGTCCTCTGGTCTTGTGTGACTGCTTTGCCCGCCTTCCTCTTCTTTCTTGTCGGAGGGGGTGGGGGGGTGGCGCAGGTCGTGAGGTTGGGCGGGGGGGGGGGGGGGGGGGAGTGATACAGACTGCACAGGGGCCTCTGGGACATTGGGGGACTGGCTTTGGGACACTGTGGGAGTGGGTGGGGTGGTCCTGGGACATGGGGGGAGGATTAGCTTTGGGACACTGTGGGGGTGAATAGGGTGCTCCTGGGACACTGGAGGGGGGGGGGGGGATTGGTTTTGGGACACCAGGGGGGTGGGTGGGGGTGGTCCTGGGACACTGGAGGGGTGGGGGGCGACTGGCCCTGGGACGCTGGGGAGGGGGGGTGCCGAGGGGGGGGTTGCTGCTTGAGACACTGCATGAAGGGTGGGGGCCGCAGGGGACGCTGTACGGGAGGTGGAGGCGATGTAGAGGAGGTGGAGGGCTGCAGGGGACACTGTACGGGAGGTGGGGGGGCTGCAGGGGACGCACGGGAGGCCGCAGCAGACGCTGTATGGGGGCGGGGGCGCACGGGAGGTGGGGGGACACATGGGACGCTGTATGGGGGCGGAGCCGCAGGGGACGTGGGGGGGGCGTACAAGTCACTGTACGGGGGCGGAGCCGCAGGGACGCATGGAACGCTGTACGGGGGCCACTGGGGACACTTTGTGATTGGCAGGGCCCGGAGACATTGGCTCCTAACCCTGTCAATCACGGCCCTGCATTTACCTGTGAGCGCTCACCAGGAGCGCTCACAGGTAAAGCCCCTCACGTTCAGATGGGCATTTGTAGCACCCGGGACTGGCCGGGTGCTGCAGGTGTCTGCTCAGGGGGCCTGGGCCCCCTGATGTGGCAGGACCCATAGCAACCGGCTGCTATGGCGGTAGTTCCGCCACTGGTGCAGGCACATTATAGCAGAAGTGTGTATAGCTGAGTGTAAGTGCAAGCACATTATAGCAGCAGTGTGTATAGCTGAGTGTAAGTGCAGGCACGTTATAGCAAGAATGGAGAGGATGGGAAACATAAGGGTTGACAGAGACTGCAGGGGACATGAAGGAGTGAGCAGGACACATGTGGGCACAGTATGACAGCACTCTCTGTCCAGAGAGAGAGGGGTTACAGCTATGGAGAGATTACCACCACAGTCCTGTCCCCCAATCCAAGCCCCAGCCTGAAGTGGATCTGCTATGATTTGGAAGGTGATGGAGACTTCCTAGGTCAGAGTACAGTGCTGTAGACCCCGCTATGCAGACCATGCTCCTCCTCCACCTCCTCCCACCAAGTACAGGGAGCTCTTAAACTAAAGCAATGCTCTTAATTATCAAGTTACAACTATCAAGTTACAATTTTGCAAAGCGCTCTCATTTCAAGTTACTCTTAAAGGGGTTATCTAGTGCTACAAAAGCATGGCCCCTTTTGCACCACTCTTGTCTCCAGATTGGGTGGGGTTTGAAACTCAGTTCCATTGAAATAAATGGAGCTTAATTGCAAACCACACCTGAACTGTAGACAAGAGTGGGGCAAAAGTGGCCATGTTTTTGTAGCGCTTTAAACTGAGGTATCACTGTAATCAACTTTGAAAAAAAAAAAGACAAATTTGGTCAGCTCTCCTAGAACACCATTCACACTAGGCAGGAGCACGTTGCTATAGCTGAAGTTGGAAACACACAAAAACACAGAAAAATGAAACAGCTCACCGCAATGGCAAGATACAGACCCACTACGGACATGAAAATAGTTAAAAGCAGCCCCCCCCAACTGCCAAAAAAAACTTCCATAAAAAAAATGAGGCTCTTGGTTACCACTTGAAAATGGTATAAACTGCCCCAACACGTTACGGTGGCCTCATGCTCGGGACAGTCCTACACGGTACTATGGCCTCTCCATGGCATGAAATATGCCTATGCTCTGGGCATGCAAGATCCGTCTAATACCAGCAAGAGTAATTACACCACCTTGGTGGGACAGGTGGAGTGCACTACCAAGTAGAGGCAGCCACTCCCCCATCTGGAACACAGGAAAAAAGACAAATTTGGTCAGCTCTCCTAGAACACCATTCACACTAGGCAGTGTAATTAACTTGTAACAGTGTAATCAACTTTGACAAGATTCAAATTCTGATGGCTAGTGGGCTGTTCATGATATGTAGTGGTGCGTACATACCTACCAAAAGTCACCCAGGTAAGGCAACAGGATAATTGTCTACCAAAGGCCACTGATGGACATGGGAAGTGTAGGATACACACACACAAACACACACACACAAACACACACACATATATATAAAATACGATTATCCAGTGTCGAAACTTGGAGGTGTCCTGGAAATGGATTTGCAACAGGTTTCAGTAGAGAAGGAACACTTAAAAGAGAAGTCTGGTGAAAATGTTTATTAAAGTATTGTATTGCCCCCCCAAAAGTTATACAAATCCCCAATATACACTTATTACAGGAAATGCACATAAAGAGCTTTTTTCCCTGCACTTACTACTGAATCAAGGCTTCACTTCCTGGATAACATGGTGATGTCACGACCCGACTCCCAGAGCTGTGTGGGCTGTGGCTGCTGGAGAGGATGATGGCAGAGGGATGCTCAGTGTCCCTCCAGTGCCCTGTGTCCCTCAGTGTCCCCCTGGCATCATCCTCTCCAGCAGCCACAGCCTGCACAGCTCTGGGAGTCGGGTCGTGACATTACCATGTTATCCCGGAAGTGAAGCCTTGATGCAGTAGTAAGTGCAGGGAAAAAAGCTCTTTATGTGCACTTCCTGTAATAAGTGTATATTGGGGATTTGTATAACTTTTCGGGGGCAATACAATATTTTAATAAAAAATGTAATCTGACTTCTTTAATGTATCCTCTGTAATCTCGAAGGGAAGAATGCAATTTTGGCCCTATTTTGCACAAGGTACATTCAGATTCTCAGTGGAAAGTCATGCGTTATCTCAATTGTTGGTTGGAGAAAGTCTTCTGGATGTTTCTGATACTTCTTTATATTTCTCCAGAGCAATCCTTAATATGTACAGCCTCTTCAGGTGACTGTATTCTGTTTGCGAATGCAGGGGTGGCAAGGGGTGGAATGGTAACCTTCTTGTTGGAGGCAATGCCAGCATTGAGTCATTGGAGAGCAGCCTAGATAAACCATTGGCCTTACCATTTTGAGAACCATATCTATAGGAGATCACAAAGCTAAATTGATTGAGGGACAAATTCTACTAAGCTTAATGGGCCTGACATATTCTAGAGTACACTGGTCGGCTAGAACCACATTTACTGAACTTCTCCTTCCTATAGCTCAGAACTGGAGAAGATTGATACCTTTGGTAACAGCAGTAATAAACTGGATTAATAAAATAATCTGGACTACCTCTCTTTGTATTATTAATATGTATTTTTAGAGTGCCCTTGATTCCAAGCCCACAACTCTGCCTGTGATGGCTTACAATCTACAAGGTATATATAGATATAAATGCAGTCAGGAAAAAGCCCAGTAGTATCAAGGTATTTCAGCGTAATTCCCTCTATTCAAGAATTTCTGGAATATGATAGAAAACCCATTTATTTTCTTAAAAGGGAAAGAATTTTTTGTATTTTTTTAATCTTTATTTATGTTACAAACTTAATACCAAATAATGTGTGATTGCCTATATTATATAGTTCATATTATATTCAAAATAATAGTAATTGTTTCCTCTTTATCCCACACATTGAAGGTTTATTTATATCTTCTGTATATTCTCTTCTTATGTTTCGTCTTGTTTCCTGCATCATAATTATTTATGAGAATAAGCACAAGGTTGTGTGAAATCTTTCCTATGTTTTAGATATAATTGTTCCTACTGCACAGTCTGCATCCACTTTACCAGTAAAGACTAATTCAGGATGTACCAGTATAGAGACTGTTGTTGAACCTAGTTTGCAGACAGGAAAATGTATCCTGTTTCGGAGGAGACTAAACCAATTTTCATCGTTAATTGGGTAATTGGTTCTTTAAAGACAAGAAAACCCCACAAATATTTGGACCTCTTTTAAGTTTTTTTGGTGTTGATCAGTCTCTAATCTTAGTAGATTTTCTGCTTAACCCTAGAGGAGAAATTATATCACTCAAAAATAGGATTTCTGATTGGTGGAATTCTGTGATATATCTTTGATCTGCCTACAGCAAAATCTAGACCATTCAGCACAGTTCTCATGTGGTTCTGATGTTCTGGAGAATTAGAGAAGAGCTTGGGACTTTAGAGAATTGTGCAGCAGCAATGGTCTGTAAGTCTCCATTCGTCTTTATGACGATCTCTCCCTAATGAGAGTTAGTACCCCTTTGACCCACGGAGAATTGTGCAAAAACTCTTTACAGTTTCCTGCCAGAACTACTGTACAATGACTTCATAAACCTTATTCATGTGTTGGGGCAGTCATGTGCCATACATACTGTACAAACAGAAAAATCCCATTCAACCCCTTTAATACACTTTACTGATATATGGCCACAGTGTTTTCAAGAATGTCATTATTAAAATTCTGGAAAGTTACAGTGGCAAAGTATAAAATCCATGACTATTTGTTAGGTCCATTACATGATCTTAACACTGTTTTCAGTTCAACATCTGGTCTTAAGTGGACAAAATTATCTGCACTTTAGTGCTAATTTAGTGGAAATCTTTACTTCACAAACTCTATCCAGCAACTCCATGGCAGAGGGTAATGGTGTTAGATCGTTGCTTTATTTTAAGGGGCTATATTCACACAACATAAGTAAAGTATTAATCATGGCCGTTGTGACCTATTTGCAACACAGCCGTGATTAATACTTTACTTACATAGTGCTGCAGCTAGAGGGAGTGTATACACATAGTATAAACTCTGGCCAGGATTGCTAGCGTCCCCGCAAAAAACTGACATGTTTTCTGCGGTCGCTATTCATTGAACAGAGAGCCTGTCAGTTCCCACAATGGAGCGTGCGGCTACGGCCGCATGCTCCATTGTGTGCAGCGGTGAATCTGGATGCGAGCGCCCGCTTTCGAATTCAGCAAAAGTAAAGATCATCCGGCCGGTACTGCAGTACCAGCTGGGATGATCTTCTCTGACACCGGCCGTTCTGTGATCCGTCCAGGTACTAAGTGAGAACATGGCCATGAGCTATACACCGGATAGCTCATTAGTCACTAATCGGTGGGGTGCTGACACTTGGCAACCGCACCACACAAGTGTGTCTCTGTTCACTGTGTAGCGGTGGTAACCTGTGACTACAGCTCATCTCCTGCTCACCTGAATGGGACCTACGCTGCAGTTACACATCACAAGGAGACAAACTCCATTCACTGTGTGGTGTGAGCACCAAACAACTGATCAGTGCGGGTGTCACCGATCAGTGATTGATGAGCTATCCTGCAGGTTTAGCTGCCTATTTCTGACTAATGATTAAGCAAACCACAAAGCATGGGGGTGCTAGACAGCAGTGATGGCAATGAGGCACTTAAAAGATTTCCAAAAAACTAGAACACATTTTAGCTTTGGGAATTAGAAAACAGCTAAGATGTCTATGCGTACCCTTCAGTCTGCATTTGATGATTGTGATACACAGCTTTCTGAAAGAATTTAAGGTCCAACTTGTAGGATAACCACTGAATAGTGGCAGAAAAAAGTACAAACATTCTCCTATATTAGCAATGTTTCTCTTTAAGAATAGAGAACTTGTTTCCAGAACTATCGTCCCAGTGCTTTATGAATAATTTGGAGGCTGGGATGCACTAAGATAAAGATTCTTGGATCTGCTTCTACACTCAGCATATACTATTTGGAAAAAACCTTTACACACACTTCAGTCTCTGCCTACAAGCCATTGAAAACTCACCACTTATGCTACAGTAAATCTTTTTAGCCCCCAGAATTGTAGTTGCAAAATTGTGTAAATGGAGTAGCAGGATCCAGCACAGGTTGGTATGTGTATTTAAAATCTTAAGAGCTTTATTGCAATCCACAAAAAATTAGCCCAATACAAGGCAAAAAACACCCACAAAAACCTTCATACAAAATATCCTAGGAAAACTGACACGTTCTGAACTTCAAAACTGAAATCTTACTAATAGTTACTAAATAGTATAGATACAAGATGAGAAACTAATAGACGCTGCTACCATTAACAAACTCTTTCCACAAGACTAAACTGTCATGGCGTTAAAGGTATAGAACCTCAGCAATGGACATACAATATATAGGCAGATTATTAATGACATGAGGGGGTGAGAACTATCTTCCCAAAGTAGGGAATTAAAGTCCAGCCATGTGAAAAAATGTTTAAACTGCAGGGACGGGGGGGACCTTACAAACTATCCCAACCCGCCTCTCCCTGTGCCTTTCCAGCGCTGGATTGCTGGTTCGGGCTCCCTGCTGGGCTCCAGGATCTCCTGCAGAACCGATGTCACAACCCTCAGCCAGTCAGTGACTGGGGTGGGAAGCTGCTGCAGTCACTGATAGGCTAAGAGCACAGTTAATCAGCTAAGACAGATGGGGGGGGGGGGGGTTGTCACCTTTATAACATCTGTACCAGGTAATGTGGAGGCAGTATGGGTTGTCAGAAGAAAAGAAGAGATGGGCCCCATTGGACAACCCCTGACCTTGGGAAAGAGGGACACTATTAAAGATATTATGAAAATAAATAAATAAAAACACTGTGACATCCATAATGTATTTCTTTACTTCTTTAAAATTTCTATACTTCGCAAATGATGTTGAAGTGCTATATTGAAAGTGCTCTAATAGCCCTGTTCTGTTGGATGAAGGGATATAAGGCAGTTCCATCACAGGTTAACCAAACACAATTAAATGCTGCTCTAGCCCATATTGGACTTCACGTGTAAATGTTATTATGTATCTTTAATATGGCAAAGCTTACCTCTAGCCATTGTCCATTCAAATGAAGGAATCAAGTAAATAATAAAAATATTCCTGCAACAATTAGAAAGATGGAGGAAACCTGGACACCCTGACATCTTGAGCACTGGAACTAAAAATTATTTTTTTTTTTTACTGTCTTTTTTGCTTTATTATTTTCTTTTCGCTTCCTTAGGCTAAATAGTTTCTTTTGTTGAGGAATGTGTTACTACGCTGATGTTTTGCCCTTCAGGGATGACACATGTTATACTTTTGTGGGATTATGTTCTTGCAAAATATGTGTTATTTTCACTACACCCATGTTCTTCTGGATATCTTTGGCTGATGTATGTGGACATATAACCCTCCTGTTACCGCTGGTGCTATCATCACGTTCAATCTCATGTGTTGAATGTAAACATTCTTTTTTTGGGAAATGTAAGATAATTTACAAGAAACAAATCATTTCATTAGCCGCAATAACAGCTGCAACAGAGAAGCTAAAAAATGGCAACGTTTCTTAACGGTAAAAATATTTATTATTTATACATTTCAAAAATTTAGGGAAAATATTATTTTCCTATTTATTGATCTAATGTTTTTCTTGCAACAAAAAGGGTGACACCCAGCAAATACTGCTGTGATTGTTATACAATTGCATACATTTTCTGCTAAAGAAGAATAAGTTTAAATTGCTTAATTTTTTTTTTTTTAGGTTTAAATTGTATCAGACCATAAAATAATATACAAAGTGGGTCTACTGAACCTACTACATGAACCAGGCAGATGTTTCCTGGAGCAATAAAGTGGATTTATTAAAGGGGTTGTCAAGGCTTAGAAAACATGGCTGTTTTCTCCTACATGTCCTCAGTTTCATTGAATTGAATGGAGCTGAATGGTAATACAACACACAACCTGAGGGGTGGTACTGATAACCCCTTTGATACTTTTATATTTATCAGGCCAAAAAGAGGTACTAGCTCTCAAAAACATGGACACTATGAACGTATCTGCTTCCTGCAGAAATACAAATATATTATAGATAAATGTTACAGTGGTGTCTTGCCTCAGCTACTGATTATGCAAAAAAAAGTAGCCTATGGAGCCTCATTTAAGAGTCTTGAAACACAGGACTAGCCAGAAATCCCTCCGGAAAGGACCCGGCCAAGGGGTGGCTCCTGCAGGGAAACGCGGCCGCGTCATCAGCCGCTGAGCCGCGATTGGCCGAGCACAGTTATGCTCAGCCAATCGCGGCTGGGCAGCTGATGATGCGGCCGGCACTCGGGAAGATCGGAGGTGTTCGGGCCGGCCGGCCGAAGATGACGTTTGGCACAAGATGGCGGACGCGTGTCGGCACGGATCAGGTATGTATAATGCACTACACTTCCGGGTACACGGGTGGGGGTGGTGGGACACGGGGAAGGGGGCCATTCACAGACATAACATACATTACAAAGTTGTATAACTTTGTAATGTGTGTTATTCTGTGAATAATTTTTTACTGCCGCACTACCCCTTTAACCAGCAGCAGACGGTGGCTTCTTTGGCTGGTCTGCCTGAGATCAGTCATGTGTTTCTCAGCTACTGATTGGCTGAGTGGGCAATGGCTGTGTTGGCCATGGCTAGAGAAGTGTGGTGCATCAGAGAGCAGAGCATGAAAAAATGGCAGCAGGGGAAGGTGAGTATGCTTCTTTTGTTATTTTCTATCTGCTGGAAAAGCCATTCAGTTCTTAGTTAAAATTCCCAATGTTATCCTTCTAGGGAGGATTTTCTTGCTTAACAAGCTAATAGCTATGTACTGCTATGCAATTAAGGCTCACATTATGTGGTGACATTGTCACTTTATAACTTGTTATAAAAGGGGTTAAGTGTGCTCATAATAGCCCTGTGCTAAAAGCCTGTGATTACAGTGACAAGCAGATAGGAACCTCTGGCCCAGAACATTTAGGACCAATTCTAATAGAATTCCAGGTGATCTGTGTGTGGGAGTGAGGTCATGGTAAATGTAAGATAGGTCTGGCAGCAAGTAACCTGCACTGACTTCCACCAATCTGCTGCACTTATAATGACACTAAATTGTCTGGTTCTTCGGAAAGGTTAGTAAGCTAGATTTTTAATGAATTAGTAGGAAAGCATTACACCATAGTTTTTCTTTAAGTAGCTGACCATATCCCCCGGCACCAAGAAACTGGATATTTTTGAAAGGCTTCAAATCTTGAAAGTTATAGAGAACAAGTCTTAACATAGAATTATGTATCATGGTATCAAGAGATTAAAGAATTTACTCCAAAAATTGATTGCCTCCAGATAGATTTCTGCTGATCCAATGTTGGAGGCCTGACTCCTGGCACCTCGGCCGGCCTTAGGAGTGTGTGACCTGTGTACAGTGCATCACCCCATCAATCAAAGGGGGCGCCAGCACCCAGTGACCCCTTTAACTATAAGCATGTCTAACGACGTGTGTCTATGCACAGCAGAGGAGGCACAGCAGCAGTCTGAACCAATCAATGATGAGACGGAGGTGTGTGTTTCTGACTACCCGTATGCACTGTATCTAAGGAGTAGTCACATAAAAGCATTGAGATCTGAGGAAAATAAATAGCAGGTAAGCATTAGCCTTAGGTAGTGTCTACACAGTCACTTTCATACTCTTTCAGAGGCAGTCTTTTCCAGTATACACTTTGGGTTCATTACTCATGCCCCTCAAGCTTCCTCCAAGCTGTCATTTTGGTATGGAGATAGAATAAAAATAAATATATGTAAAATCTTCTTGTGTTTTACATATTTCTTAACTAAAAATTCAGCCTAGCAAGAAGTTCCCCCAAGGCCACATTGTAGGTTTTCTTTTGAAGTTCCTGAGGCAATTGGTGTCAGCAGGTTGAGACTCCTGAGAGCCCTGAAGGGATATAAGCAGCCGAAGAACAAGAACAGCCACCAAAAATGTCAACCAAGAGTCAAATTTCACACTGCAATACAAAGTCTGTGTAGTTAAAATTATCACCATACAGATTGTTTGCGATTTCTTCTTCTAGAATAGCTTCCCGCTTCTGCAATATCATAAAAGGTTTGATGGCCGTCTTGACTTAACCATTTATTCTCCTACCTTGACTCTGATTATCTAATCTGATGGGACTCTGCAGATGTGTGACAACTTTACCAAGTCCATAGCCACTTTTCTGATGTTACATTTTCTGTATAAAAAAGCAGGTGTGGTTTACAAGCAACTAAAATGATCTGCCCCTTTTCTGCATAGTGGCGAATTCCACCTTCTCATGAGGCTCAGTGCAAAGCTTGATATTCCTCTATTTACATGTCAAGATCAGTGGAAAATGAAAACTTATGCCTTTGCATCAATCCAGTGAAATTTATTTAGTGTTCAACATCATACACCATCTGCTATATTGCAGTACGCACCCTCTGGTGCAATGCTGTACCAACATCAGTGGTGACAATCCAGTCCACAGCAGGGAAATAATCTGTTACACAGCAGACTCACAAAACCGGCATGTTCCCCAGAGCATTTGCTGATTTAAGTTCGTGTATCCTTATCACATGTACACATGCATTTGCGGGGTTACTGTGATTCAGACGTTCTTTGCTGCAATCTTAATAGCCTCCATGGACTGATTCACACTCCCTGTATTTGCTCGACGCGTTTCTTGCACTTCATATCTTGCAATCATCAGGAGCGGTAGGTTGAGTAGTGTGTATCCTTGTCTGCAGGCTACTGATAACGGCCCTGCAGTACAGCCCGCGGTACAGGTTTGCTGGCATCTCCGTCCCGCCCACTACCTGACGTCACATACTTCCGGGATTCCCGGTCACGTGTGAGTGACGTATGTCATAGGGAGTGAGGGGGCGTGCCGTGCGTGTAGATAGCTATAGTGAGATCGTGGGGAACTAAGCCCCATTCTCGGCATTCTAGTATAGCAAGGTGAAAGATACTTAGAGGAGAAGTGGATATTCCTCTATTTACATGCACCAACACACTGCCCAACATCTAATTTTTATGCTAATCAAGCCACAAGTCATCGGGGTGGTCCCCAGCAGCTTCCTCCCACTCCACCTACCGGCCTTGATTGATAGATCTTGGAGTATGAGAAGAAACCAGTCAAGGTGGGAAGGTTGGGGAGGTAGAAGTCCGTGGACACCACCCAAATGACTCATGGTTCAAGAATCATACAAGTATGGAGGATAACTTAAGGCAGCAATTATACATATTCTAAGCTAAAGGTTCACAGCTCAAAAGAAAACTGTTTGCTATTAACAACTTAAAGCTAGCGCTTACATTTAGTTAAATGACCCAGTTATCATGCGTGGTTGTGTAGTAGTATTTGTGGTTAGTGTATTGCCCTCTGTGGTAGAAATCCACATAGGGCCATGCAAGCAAGAGCCAGCTAGGATTACATGCAGCAAAGAAGCTAAACAGAGAAAACCTTCTGTAAACTGTTGACCCTATGATGTATTTTCCAACATACGGGCACATCATACCAATGTTATACTAGAAACATTAAGAACAAGAAGCCCTTTCATTCTGTACTCGTATATAAAGATGGCACATATGTAAAATAGTCCAAAACTCTTTAAACCCAGGCTCATGAGCTGGTGTGAACATACGTTGCAAAAACTCAGGAGACGAGTTAGGAACGGTCATAAATAACTAACAGTAAAACTCCTTTGACAGTGGCAGAGAATAGGAGGACCACACTCGAGGACTGCTGGTATGAAGTTCCCTATAACACAAAGCTCTCTGCTATAGTACTAGTGCACTGATAGAATACTCACCTAGACAGTTTACTTCCACAGCCTATGATACTTGCTAATCAGTTTACCAAGGCATTGTTTTAATGCAAACACCTTTGAACCACAAGAGATATTGCTAATAATTGCCGATATTGGTGATCAATTTCTCATATAATTCTGGTAGTCTCCTTTATGCTACATGGCCACCTTCCCATTGGGAAAAAACATGGGCCCCTCACCCATTCCTTGCTGTGGTATTCAGATACGTAATTTTTACATAAGTGTTCTGAGACTTTTGTCTCACCCTGAACACATTGCATTATGATAGGGCCCTGCCTATGTGTTCCTTGGTGACTCAGCATGCCATTACCTTATGTCAGCTCCTGTGCATTTTTTTTCTTTATATTCATCTTTATTTATAAATTTTCTTATCAAACATTAACAAACAGCATTTTCATTGCCAAATTAACAATAAAAACACCCTCGGGTTATGGGAGTAGCCAACCAATCGGACTACATTCCGATACTTCTTATACTTCTCCATTTACAATCTTCTTTCATCTCCAAGGGGCAACTCCGGACCGAGCAGGGCCCACACTTACCTTTACTGCTTAAGTTTAACCTATCCTCTCCACCAGCTTCCACCCTACTGTCTCCCCCCTCCTTTGCACCATCATTATTTACCATATCCATTCTCACCCTGTACATATTGCATGAAAGGGCCCAGTCTAGGTGTTCCTTAATAACTCATGCTATTACCTTATGTCAGCCTCTGTGTGTATTGAAGCAGGAACAGTGATCAGCTGATTGCCTTCTGTTTCATAAACCTCTGGTGATCAGAGGGTATGGAAAAGGGGAAGCCCTGTGTGGCCCTCTGAGCCAGCTAACATTTTTACCCATATATCCTAATAAGATATATGGGACAGAGGTTGTTCTAAGGCAGCAATTATGCTCAGCTTGTCAGCCAGCTGCCTTTAAACTCCATGCTGCCTGGAAAAGCCGGAGCCAGTCCTGGAAAACGTCTCCCAGCCTAGCTAAGTGCTTTGCTTCACTAGTACTGTAAATTTGCTCCTCCCTAGCAGCAATCCCTTTAAAGTGTAAGCTTGAAGAGCAAATCCTGTAACACATATAACATTGTTTTGCTATTGGTGCATTGGAGCAGCAACATTTAACCAACAGCTGCATATTGGTGAATTATACATAGGTATGTGATTATTCATTCAGGCAGTCTATACTACTGTAATTTTAGGACTTTATTGATTCTGTAATGGACACTGGGGAATAGCCGTAATATCCATCAGCACAACTGATTCTCATTGAGGAACAGGATACATTATACATTTAAGGTCCTGTGCCAGCGTTAGGAAAGGCTCTTGTCATCCCATTCTTGGCTCTAAAGAAATAGTTCAGACACTGGATTATAATACTGCCATATTCACATGAGCCTTCACTAGTATAACAGAATAAATGTATTAGAGCAAGCGAGAAGCACTCCATCATATTCACAATTGCAGAGCATTGGCGGACTTATTGAAAGAGACATAAGATGTATGAAATTTAAAGTGACTCTGTACCCACAATCTGACCCCCCCCCCCCCAAACCACTTGTACCTTCAGATAGCTGCTTTTAATCCAAGATCTGTCCTGGGGTCCGTTCGGCAGGTGATGCAGTTATTGTCCTAAGAAACAACTTTTAAACCTGCAGCCCTGAGCCCAACGGGAGTATCTGTGCCCTAACTTTGCACCCCCCCCCATCCCTCCTCCCCACCCTCTTCATCATTAGGAATGCCACTAGAACATTTTCTCCTGTCAATCTGCCTGGAGCATTCCTAATGATGAGAAGGGCGGGGAGGAGGGACAGAGAGGTTGTGGGTACAGTCGCTTTAAAGCCAATGAAGAATGATGCATGTGGCATAATATATTTGGTGCAACTCACTAAATATATTGGACATTAAGATGTAACTGTACTTTCATTTGATGGAACGGATTAGAGTAATTATCTGGTCTTCTGTTTTACCCCCAAATAGCACTCCTAGTATCTATTGCTCTTGTCTAGTATTGTAGTGTAGTCCTAGTAGGCTATGTTCCCGCTACAGGTAAAAAGTGGGAAAAGTTAATATTGTCGGCCATGAATGATCATTAACTGCGACAGTCAATATTAACATATGACCACCTCTTCCTGCTATGATCCTGTAGTGGGAACATAGCTTAAAGGGGTACTCTAGTGAAGGAAAAAAAAAAAAAAAACTTTCAAATCAACTGGTGTCAGAAAGTGCAAGAGATTTGTAATTTGCTTCTATTAAAAAAATCTAATCTTCCAGTACTTATCAGCTGTTTTATGTCCTGCAGGAAGTGGTGTATTCTTTTCATGTCCATGACACCTCCCACCTCTGTCCAGAGCAGGAACAAATCCCCATTGAAAACCTTTCCTTCTCTGGAGTATCCCATTAAGAGTGAACTCCTTTTCAATATAAGTATAAATGACAGATCTAACAGGCTCATTGCCTGTCCAGCACAATAGTATTAGTTCTGTGTTCTTCTTCACTGGCACTAATAAATAAAAAGTTCTAGGTGTAGGCTCTATTCTACAGATAGACAATCAATCAATACAACCTTGGTGAGAGTCCGACTCCGAGCAACCCTTCTGGTCAACCATTTACAGACTACATGTCCCTCCTATTAGCGCTGCAGCATCCTATGTTCGTATACAGACTGCAAAGCAAGATCACACTTTCATGTGCCAGACTACTTGTAGCCAGGTGAATGGGACAACACTGCAGTACTATGCACCCCACTACAATCAGTACAGAATTTGCATGCATGAACCGGCTTGTGGCCTCTAAACACAGAAGGACTGCACTGCCAAAGTTCTGTGGCCCCTTCAGACAGCTGACCAGCAGGGAGCCCAGACCCCAACAAATTCATTTTATTGAGGTGTAGATAACTTAGTTAACTAAGAAATGTTATATGCATACACTGGAATTTTTTTATTTTAAAAAAATTATTATGATTCCCAATAAAAATAAACTTGGCAAATAAATTTGATGCATCAGCAAGTCTGCTAAATGCCTAACAAATATGTTCACAAATTCTAAAGAAAATTCCTGTGTAAGCCACATCTCCCTATCCTTATCACTAGGTCTCTTATATGCCAAAGTCTTAAAACTAAATGTATTACTATTTCTTATCCAGAACATTCTTCCTAAAATACTTTTCTTACAAATTATTTCACAGTAAAGGAACATAGCCAGGTGACTTTTTCCCTGGCAGTGAAGGAGCCCCCCCCCTGAGAAGCCTTTCTGCACCCCCATCGCCACTAAGCATTTCAGGCATTTCTTTATCTCAAAGTCCCAAGGAAATTCAGCTTTTCATTTCTACAGATATGTGGTTTCATTTAATGTTTTCAAGTAATTGATAGTTCAGATTTTTACTTTACAGCAGTCACATTAACCTAATGAACTGAAGTGTGCAAATGACTTCTATAAAAATAGTGTTGTGGGCATGCTCTGTGAAAAGTGCAGGGAGACGGAAGAGAGCAGCTATGCTCATTAACTATTGTGACTGCTGAAGGTACAAACACACACACCGTATACGCAGCGTATTTTCTGCTGCGATACGCAGCAGATTAGATCTAAACAACTGAACACAGCATCAAATCTGCACCATCAAATCTGCTGCAGATCTGCTGCGTATACGGTGTGTGTGTTTGTACCCTGAAAACCGAACCTTGCAAAAAAGCAAGGATCATAAACTGCGCTTATTGGTGTGTGTGCATGGTGATACAGGGAACTAAAAAAAACCAAAAAAAAACAAACAAAAAAAACTGATTTAAAGGGGTTATCCAGTGCTACAAGTCCACTTTCTTCCAGAGATAGCACCACTCTTGTTTGCAGTTTGGGTGGGGGTTCAATTAAAGTGAATGGAGCTTAACTGCAAACCACACCTGATCTGGAGACAAGAGTCGTGTTGTCTTTGGAAGAAAGTGGCCATGTTTTTGTTGTGCTGGATAACCCCTTTAACTGAATTCAAACAATATATACATGCAACATGAAAAGAAATTAAAAAAACAAAAAACAAAACGACTACAGCAGACTTGAGATCTCCTTTCCATGCATTCTTTATTCCAACACAATTGTAGTACTGTCCTCAAGCAACAAGAAACAAATCAGCGCATATTCTGTTAACAAAACAATTTCTTAGACTCACAGTATATGTCAGGCCTACAATCCCTTTAATGTTAGAGATCAAGGAAAAAGGGAATGTCCACCTGTTTACCCACAGGGATAAAGAACCCGAGTCGAGCCTGCACCTCTCCAGCCAAGGGACGTATTCAGACCCAAACATGTAGTGTTACACTTTGAGAGTATAGTTTGTGCCTTTCCAGTGTCAAAAAAGGGAAAATATACTACAAACTGAAAAAGATTTTTCTGTATTCTTACAGATTTTTTTTCCTCTCACAAATCCTTGTAAAAAAAAAAAATCACATAATATTAAAGAAAACAATCCAGGGATAAAAAGTTAACAAAACCCTTGAAGTTGTTTAAAAAAAACGGGCCAGTCATTTATCAGTGTATAAGGACAAGAAATAAACAGAACGGCAAGACTTTAGTGTTGAAAAGGAGCAACGTAACCTATATGGAATGCTTTTATGAATACGGGAACGGAAACTAAAGGCAAAGGAGTTACAGCTCTACTAATAAATGTTCACATTAAAATTTTTACATCACATTTTTGCTTATGCGAATGTCCCGTGAGCCGGGGTTAAGAATTTCTCTAGAGATTTTTAAATAATGATCTATGAATTCTATCCATTTATTCGTCGTATGTGATATTACATGGAAATAATTTACCACGGATAAATACTTGAATTATTCAGCGTCCTACCAGGAATTACAAATCTGCCCAGAAATGCCCCATCACAATACCACATTATATGATTTACCAAACAAGCAAAACTCCTCTTGATTCGGTTAAAAAAGATCATCCATTGAAGTAGAATATATTTGTATTATCAGGTAAAATTCTGCGTCAGATCCGAAAAAGAAAGCCAGCGGCCCCCAGAGCCGTTTTTGATTGGATTAACCGGCAGCATGATGAAGTCCTCCAAAATGTTGTCGTGTAAACATGTTCTATAAACTGTGCTCTAGAAAACGAGGTTCCAGATCCATTATTTTTTTTATCATGGACTCCTCTAAAAGACTGAGATTTTAGTTTTAGCTGACAGCACATGAACAAGAAAAAGGTAAAATTAAAAAAAAAAAGAAAAGGAAAAAAAAAAACCTGGTGCCACTGGATGCTTGATCTGAGTAATCCAGCCCCAGTGTGGGCATGATTGGGCATTGGTACAATTGCCCAGCACCATAGTGGACACGCCTTAACAGACTGGTCGCTTCTGCCGTTCACAGTAACTGAGGTAAGACCGGCAGAAGTTTTCAGGAGTTGGGGAGCTCATGAGATATGAACTGCTTTAGTCTTTCTAGATACTGCGCGTACAGCTCTATGTCATTGTGCCCTGCTCCTTCCACCCACAGAGGCTCAACAGCCCGTGGGCAGCGCTCATACATTGCTAGGCCATGGGAAAAATCAATCACTTCATCCTCAGTTCCATGGATTATTAGTACTGGAGACGTCACCTTGGAAATTTTGTCAATGCTGCAGGGAACAAAACAGAATTATTATTAATCAGGAAAAAAAAATATAAACTTACACTTACAAGGAGGGCTTAACTGAAAAGGGTAGTTCCAAGACATGCTATTAAGGCATATTACTGGTGAGGCTCCAAATGGTGTAAGCTCCATTATAGAGAATACTGGAAGCCAACAGAAGACAAAGTACTTTCTTATCACTGCGGTCATGTATTTTTTGTGGTTATAGAAATAAGCAAGAAAAAAGCTGGACACTATAATACAGCGCACACCACTAAGTCCAAGAAAAATGCAAAATTTATTTTATTGGGACAAACAAAGAACACACCACAACAACCAAGAATAAAATCAATTAAAAAACCACATAGGTATATAGAAACTAAGCAGGAGGACAATATACTTTCCTACTTTACCAGGGAATCAAGCATGTTAATAGTGCTCCACATGATCAAATATAAACTGTTAAGTGCATACAAGTAAAGTGGCTGGCAGAGTACAAAAAAGAATCTATGTATGAAAAAATAGTACACAATATAAAAAGTCCAAAGTGCTACAGTGCAAAATAAATTAAGTCATTGTAAACACCAATATGAACCTCTAACATAACAAGTGCCAAACCATATATGCAGCATTAGGTAAGTTACATGGGAGCAGATACCCTGGTGCAGATAACCAAACCGCCACCCCCCCCCCCCCCCGAGGCCTTTTATCCGGCCCCCGCCGCACTTCCGGAAGGGGGTACTCTTTCATTAGTGGTCAGTGAGAAGACTGCTCTCACTGAGCACCAATAAAAGAGTTCCCCCTTCCGGATCACGCCAGCCCCTGCGCCGCATCCACACTGCTGCTGACATCCCCGCCGAAAGGATCCCCCAGCAGGTACAGCGACGTCATCACTGCCCCTGCCGGAGGATCCCTCAGAGATCATGTCCAGGTTACATCCAAGGCGGGGGGGTTGGTGGTCCGTGCGGCGCGGAGGAGGCTGGCGGCAGGGCGACATCTCACACTGCTCCGAGATCTGCTGTCCTGCTTCGGGATCTGCGGTCTGGTGCAACGGACCGCAGATCCCGGAGCAGTGTCAGATGTTATCCCTGCCGCCAGCCTCCTCCGCGCCGCACAGACCACCAACCCCCCCGCCTGGGATGTAACCTGGACATGATCTCTGAGGGATCCTCTGGCAGGGGCAGTGATGACGTCGCTGCTCCTGCTGGGGGATCCCTCCGGCGACTGACCGGCTGAAGAGGCTAGAAGAGATGAACACAGTATTAGGCGAGTATATATATATACATATATATATATATATATATATATATATATATATATATATATATTTTTTTTTTTTTTGGTAGCAATGCAGGGGGGCATAACTATATGGGGGACAATATAACTATATTGGGGACATTATTACTATATGGGGGACATTGCAGGGGACAATATAACTATATGGGGACATTGCAGGGGGACAATATAACTATATGGGGGACATTGCAGAGGGTCATTATAACTATATGGGGGACAATGCAGGGATACATTATTAGTATATGGGGTGAGGGGGCTGGTTGAGGGTGTGAAGGGGGAGTTAGGGGTTGAGTGTGGGCTGGGTGAGGGGTGGAAAGAGGGATGCTTTTCCTTTTTTTTTTCTTTTTTGGGGGGGGGGGGGGCGTTGTGGCATTTTGTACTGGGATTTACTTATAGTTTTTTTTTTTTTATAGTCCGGCCCTCCGACGGTCTTAGGGACAGTGAACTGGCCCCCTGTGTGAAAAGTTTGGGGACCCCTGTGTTAGAGGTTCATATTGGTGTTTACAATGACTTAATTATTTATTTTGCATGTTTGTACTGTAGCACTTTGGACTTTTTATATTGTGTACTATTTTTTCATACATAGATTCTTTTTTGTACTCTGCCAGCCACTTTACAGTTTATATTTGATCATGTGGAGCACTATTAACATGCTTGATTCCCTGGTAAAGTAGGAAAGTATATTGTCCTCCTGCTTAGTTTCTATATACCTATGTGGTTTTTTAATTGATTTTATTCTTGGTTGTGTGGTGTGTTCTTTGTTTGTCCCAATAAAATAAATTTTGCATTTTTCTTGGACTTAGTGGTGTGCGCTGTATTATAGTGTCCAGCTTTTTTCTTGCTTATTTCTATAAGGTTGTTTCTTTTGGACACTTAGCTGCACCCCTTGTTTCTCAGGTATTATTGGTGAGCTCCCCCATATCTTATATTGTATTTTTGTGGTTGGCAGGATAAGGAAATTATTCTAGACACCATTTCCTCTCTGTAAATGAGTTATACTTTCTTGGAATCTAGGAGGATCTTCTCTATATCCAGGACCTGTAACTCCACAGTTACCAAACAATGTATTTCTCACAGGTTAGGGTTCCCAAAAATCATATACAAACTACTTTATGCTATGTGTAGCCGATGCCTTTTACCCAAGCTTCTATATGTAGCACACAGCATTGCCAAGAAACCTGTCTAAGCCTCTCCCCTATGAGCGTCTTTACGGGTTTAAGCCCGTGGATGCAAAGAAGGTTTCCATTCACAGACAGTAAAAGATTACATATATATATATGAAGCACTGTATAATAGAAAGTTTCAGTGCTTTTCATTATGCAATGATTATGTCTTATTAACATCATGGAAACCCCTTTCGTTTGCTTAAAATGGCTGACTGTTAGACACTGACTACTTCATAACAGGATTCACATTTAACTTTGCTCAGGTTACTTTAGCAATGACATTTTTGACACTGGGTTTCCATTTGCTCCAGTTAAACAGTATTTGCATTCTGCAAAAACTGGAATCGTTCCCTTGGCCAACTACTCTTCCGACTAGAAGGGAAGCCAATGTTTAAACAGCACAGTCTGCGGACGGTTCCTCCACAGCTGAAACAAGTTTCCCCGAAATGTCAGGATAATCGAGTGCAGAATATAATCTGTAATTTCAGAAGATATAAGTATTGGATTTATGATGCCAAGATGATATGACCAATTCGGAGAGCTCCATATTCTAATACTGAACAGACTTTGCAAGATAAAAGGAGTTTGACAAGGAAACAAAACAGGATTATTAATACGAGAACTTTATTTCCATGAGAGCGCCACATGATCAGGGATAAGTAGCAGATTGCAAGTGGTCTGATCACTTGGGCCCACTGTGATCTCGATAACAGGGACCAAAGTCTTATGTTACAATGGAGCGCTAGGTTAAGGATGCACGCTGCTGCTCTCTAAGGGAGCCACAGAAATAGCCAAGTGCAGTGTTCAACTGTTTCTGCCACAGGGACTGGTAGTGCGCACTTGTGATCTGTTGCTCCATTTTAGAGGGAGATTGTGGTCACTGTTCTCAAGATCACGGGGCCCCTTAAAGCAGCTGGACCCTGATCTATTGCTAGAATGAAGGGACAGAAGCACTTGGCCATGAAAAGCTGAGCGCATAGAGTATGGATGTTGTGACAGTCCTTGTTTCTGCTTGGCTTTCCTTGGAAGAAGGAAGGCAGCACGGGGATAAAGGGATGAAACACTTAACCAGGTGCTTCTGTTCCTTCATAGTAAAGATCAGTGGGGGTCTCAGCAGCCAGACCCCCAGTGATCATAACTTCTGACATGTTGTTATAAACATGTCAGAAGCTGAATAAAAGTTTAGGTACATTTTAAGGTTTACGGATCTTTCATTTGTGAAGTTTTTCAGGAGAACTAAAAGCTGCTGGAGAGTAAGATATAATATATTAAAGTTTCAGACATCCACATATACTATGCATTTATAGAATGTATGTGAAGCTTCAAAACGACTTTCTATATCAATTTGTCCTCATACCTGGGGAAGGCGTCAAAACAGTAGGTTTTCCTTGTGTCAGGAAAAGCGACCCGCAGCCCCGACATGAGGGGGGAATGTAGAATGACAGCTGCACATTCATAACGTGATGCTAGGTCTACTGTAGGAACCGTGCCAATGCTCTGGCCATAGAGGATTATGTTCTCAGGGCTGACTGCATACCTGTAGAGAGAAATGAAAGGAAATTTCAATGAGATTCGTGTTTTATAATGGTACAATTCTGCCATAAACAAGCCATCACACAGCAGAATTGGCAAATTTACTAGGGTTGAAATTCTTGACAATGAAAGGTTTACTTTAAGACTAGATAAACAGCAATACTTCGATGATCATAAAAAAAAAAAAATTGACAGGCAAATGCAAAACAAGAACATACACGAAGCCCCATGGTAAAGGGGATGAGTAATACCACAGTAATGTAGTAAACATGTGGACAACTCCATAAAGTACAGGAGACACTGCACTAATACTCTGGCAGAAGTGGTCTGTCTAGTCAGCAAACATGGTGATTAGCAAGAAGGAATTTCACAGTCGGGGTATCAGATGGAGGTGCCGCCCAGAGAATTACACAGCGGAGACTTGTGAACTTCACTAATGAACTCACTGGCGCAGCAACGTAACAAGAATAGAGCCGCCATTGCAGGTGTTCACCACATGACAGTCAGGGGAAATGAAAAATCCTCTTGGAAGATTTCAGCACCTTTTTCTAAGGTCAACCCTTCATACTGCGGAGAAGATGTTTGATCAGCTTTGGTTTCCTAAATGGATTAACTTTAAACCAGTTTTGCTTCAATGGCTTCTATCATCATCCTTCCCCAAATACCATGTCCGCAGCAAGGAATGTATTTAATGGACAATTGGTCAAGACTGGCTAAAGGTTTACGAGTACAGCGGAAGATTCGTAAAGACATCTCAATCCAACTAAAGCAGTGCTACTCGCACAACTAAGCAGGCTTAAAGAAAGCAATGGCTTGGCTGGTAGTGCAGAGTTACCCTACTTAAGTTAAAGGAGTTTTCCAAACCAATAACTTATCACCAATAATAATCTGATTGATGGGTTTTTGATCAAGAGGGGCTTGAGTGCTTGTGTGTGAATGGAGAGGCAGGTGAGAATGTGCCCTGCCACTCCATTCAAACTCTATGAGACTTCTGAAGTAGTAGCAGAGCTGTACCTGGCCATCCTTGGCAGTCCTAAATAGTGTGAATGGGGCAGTAGTGAACTTACTTTGCCACCACTCCAGGGGCCCTTTAGCCCACATGTGGCTGAGCTGCAATACCTCAGCCAATGGATAGAAGAGGCACCGTTTCTGGAAGAAGGCAGCGGCATTGTTCTCATCCTATATAACCCCTTTAACCTACAAACATTTCAAATAGTAAATTCCATAATAAGTCAGGGCTCAAGTTGCACTGTAATAGGTTACGTGTGAGTGTTACATAGGAGAGAAAAAAAAACAAAACTCATGAAATAAGGGTCACGCTGCTTTCTGCTCTCAAGATGCCCTTAACTTCACTTCCTCGCAATCTGTTACATATTACGACGGTCATGCATCACAACTCAGGACTGAGGAAGCGTGCAGTATTACGTACAGGATATCCAATAAAAAGTTCATTACAAACGTTAACACTCCATGTAAACACTACAGCATAGCATTAGCATAGTAAACACAGCCCTGCCATTGTCAGCAGCATCCTATCCGCCTACTCATATTCTGTATATTCCAATCCCTCTATAATTTATTTATACTGCAATACAAGAGAAAACAGTCAAATAATAAACTATAAACCACAACTATTGTTCTACGAGTAACTATCAAAACAGGCATCAAATCTACTGCAGCTCCTGTCCACATCTGAGAGGGTATACACTCCCTGTAGGCGAATACAGCAGCTCACCCTCCTGAGGGCACAGGGGGGTTCCTTCTTGTCTACTACATGGTAAGAAATATGAAGAATACCATAATAAAGGCAAACATTGAGAATGATGCTGAGACCATATAAACAGCAATTCTCTTGCTCAGCTTTTGGATATCTTAACAGTTGGTAAGCGATAACCACAAGACACTGGCAGCAGATCTAGAGGTGGATGGTGCATGATGTATATACCCTGTAAATTGCCATCATCTTCTACCAGATATTATAGGGATGCACTAAAACACTAAGCAGAAGTGTCAGGACATGCAAGACTCCGGCTCCTGCTTCAAATTAGCAGCAAGAATGCTAGGAAAAACACCACGTTCCCTGGAAAACCAACATGAAGCCCTAGCCTGTTCCTATGAAGTTGTGGTTAATTTGCACTGGGTTTCTGCGTTTAGTAGCTTGGAGGAGACGTCATGTTTGGACTCGCATTTCTGACTGCGATGTTCCACATCTTTACAGAAGGTGGAGAGGAGCTTAAGATTTAATAGAGACAGACTGGAGCCACAGGTCCTTGGAAACGTCGTTCCGAGCTGCCACAAGCTGCTGTAAAGTTATCATTTCATTTTCCTCGGTCTCATTAGGGAAGCAGTAAAGAGCGGTGTGTGCACGGCTATACCCCAGAGATGGGCAGAAGTGGAGCAATGCATGGGGGAGAACAGACAGAGGATGATAATACACAGCAATAGATCTAACACGCCTGACAAACAACATTTACATGGCCGATGTACAGCCAGCCTGAACTACTGCTGGAGGTTATAGACAATCAATATAGCAGGGATCCCCGTATCCTATTACGTGGACAATTAGCAGACTTCCTGACAATGAGTCAGTCACATACTGTACTGGTATAATACAGTAGTCTTATTCTGCCTATAAGAACACACAGGCTGCTGTGAAACAGAATGCATTTGTCCATGGGCAGCCATAGAGGACCTATTTTCAGCATGGCTTTCTTGCTCTATTAAAAGGTAAATGATTTACACCAAGGACATGCTGCAACCACCAATCCTTACTGATAGTATGCAGGTTTATACTAAAGGGTGCCTGCAAAAAACAAACAAACAAACAAAAAAAAAACAACCTATTATGTCAGAGACCCTTCACTCATCAGCTGCTATAGGAAATGGGCTCCATAGACTAAGGGCCATATTACACGGGTTGATTGCAAAATTGTTATATCATTCAAATTTAAACAATAATCATTCTGTGTATATGCAGGAAATGATCGAAAAGTCATTTGTCTGACGATCGCATTTTTTAAGCTGACGATGTACCCATCTTTTCTTCTTTTACTGGGATCGGATGGTGTAAACGATTGTGGTAACAATAGTAACTAAAGACCATTGTTCTGTGTTATGGTGAATCATTTCTGGTCATTCACAAAAACTTAATTGGCGAAAATGAAAAATTGCCTCGCCTAATAGGACCCTTAGGGTGTGTTTACACGGACATATTTAACTGAAAGATTATTGAAGCCAAAGCCAGTAAGACTATAAACAGAACAGGTCAAAGGAAAGACAGTTTTTTTTTAAATCCATCTATCTGTGTAAATGCACCATTAGGGCGGGTTCACACTACGGAATTCTCGCGGACAATGTCCGCGGAATTCAGTTAGCTGTCCGCCCGCACGGGCACGCACTTTTCCACCGGCTCCATATACACCATTCTATGGGCCGGCGTATTCCGCGATCCGCTGAAAGAAGTGACATGACACTTCTTTCAGCGTATAGCGGAATACGCCGGCCCATAGAATGGTGTCTATGGGGCCGGCGGAAAGGCGCCCAGATGTGCGGGCAGACAGCTGTAGTGTGAACATGTTTTGAGGATTTCCTTAGTATTTCACAGGTGATATAATTATCCTCAGTGCATCAGGTATTAGCACAGGAGTTCTCTGTATGGGATAGTCTCAAAACATGACCTGTTGGTGAGGCCTGAGGACTAGAATTGAGAAGCACTGATCTAGGGATAACACTACTGTATATCAAATGTGCCCTGGAAAATGCCTCTAATATTAACTACAGATGGCTTCTCATATTAAAAATAGTTGATCCTGCTGAGGGAAAGAGTTGCACAACTTGGACTTGACTCACCTGTATCTGAGACGGCCCTGCCAATGTCACAGTCTACACTAGCCTCAAATGGACAATACGCATTTTCAGAAATGTAAGGAGTCATTGAGTCTGCTCCCCATAGTTCACAGCAGGTGTGACATGAGCCAAAACAGGCTCCAACTGGATCGACTACTGCCAAGTATCAGAGATAAGTGACTATTAAGATTGCCGGCTGTGCTAACCAAGATACCCCTAGTAATGCAGGATAGAAAATAGAAAGACAAATGACCTCACTCCAGACATTCCCAAACCAACCACAAACTAAATGGAAACCACCAAACTAAACATTGCCAACTGGGGACGAGACACAAACAGCCAACAATCAGACATTCAGCTCATTTGTATGTGTCCACAAGCTTTCATATGCAATAGGTGGGGACACTGGCTGTAAGCTGGGATTGCAACAGTGTGTGTACATGGTGCACAGTCCACCTAGTAGGGGAGACATACAGAGAGACTTTCTCTATCATATATGGTAAGTTTGAGGAAAATAAAATACTTTCCAAAATTTTCCTTACATAACAGCCATGTAGGTAAAGGTGTAATAATGCAATAGGGATGATGCCCAAGCACCTGGTTGCTCTGCAGGTTTATCACTGGTCAGCACAGGTATCCTGGGTATGTAGGTTCTCCTTGTGTATTGTCAAGTTACTATAGTTTCCACTCAGCCCCCCAAAATCTACTTAGCCGGCTATGAAAATGATTCCTAAAACATCAATGTATATAAGAGGCAACAAGGCCCCATTGGGGATAAACACTTATGTATGTTAGTGGAGCCTGCTTACAAACGTGTCATATTTCCTTATTATTTTAGGCTTTGGAAGTGAATCAACTAGAAAACAATGGACAAAGTTTTACTTATATGATAGAAAATGAAACATTGTTCTCATTAGGAGGGTCATATCGCTGTGCTAGGATCTCAGCTGGGTTACCCAGGAAGAGACAGTGGCTGCAGGGAATGTTATAGAATAACTCCTTAAATCCAGTGTCACTGCCCCAGGGCTCTGCCAGTCTTCTTACTATTCCTGGTGGTGATGCCAGTATGTATAAGGCCAGTGACTGGCTGCAGTGATAGGGTGAGACTGACGGAGACCACTTGAGCAGTATGGAAACACTACAGAATTAATAAAATGAATGAAGTTGGTAGTCAAGTTTCTATTGTGGCACGCATAGGACTTCTCTATCTTCAGGAAATCTCTAATACAGAGAGGATTCGATAAAAGAACACTTATTTATATAACGTCTTCTTCACAATATCCTAGGACTCGACTCTACATCCTTTACAATTCTGCCTTCGAACACATACACACTGCACAGTTATTATGGACACGCTACGGCCCTGACATGTCTTAGGTGACAAGCTACGTCCTCTATGAGCTGCAGTAAAAGAAGGTATTTCTGGTGTTATATGCAGCCACATTCCAGACATCCCATCAACACAAGTAGTACGGAAACATAGATTTATCACAACATCAATATAGAAGGAAACAGGGAAGAACTCTGCTCTGTATGAACATAAATACCAAGTTTGGGTGCTGCATGAGCAATACCTTTACAGTGGGTGTGCATTACCTGATGGGGTTTCCTGTAAGTACAAAACTACATGGCACTTCATCCCTCCCCTGCAACAGGCCGACAAAAACTTCACATCATAAAAACATAAGAGCAACAATGGAAAAGTAAACAGGAAGAAACAAAAAAGGAAACAATGGTCCAGCAGCACAGGATAGAATAATAGAAGCAGATAGTAAGGATGTAACTAAACCCCCTGGACCTTGTTAAATTGAGCTATATAGGTCGTATAGGGGAAGACCCTGATGAGTATTTATAGTGCAAGAGAAGAAAGTAGGAGGGAAGAGATACAAGGAAGAAAGAAAGAAAAAAAAAAAAAAAAAAAAAAAACCCTCAAAACTAGGGAATGTGAATCCATTAAACAGTACTAACCTATGGAAGTTTAGACAGGCAAATAACTGTCAAAATGACAGAATAGGCTTATATTTATCCAATGCCACAAAAGGGGTTAAGTTAAACCATGGTTTGGGGGATTAGATAATGTAGTGTAGCACTTAGATGCTCTATAAGTATAATTCATGGTCTTTAGCAAGCCACAGATGTGAAAGGGGGGGGGGGGGGGGGGGGGGGGGGGGGGGGGTCACCACCACAGCGCTGGGCTGTAAGAGTACGTGGAACTGATGTGGTGCCAGATCACAGGGCTGTGTATATCACTACTAGAATGGCAGAAAGATGGAACAGGAAAAAAAAAAAGACTACCTGTCCTGTCAGTTATGATAAATAGATGACTGCAGGAAAGTGATCTGTACAGCATTACAGCAAGAGGTGACACAGAGGTTACAGAGAACATTTTCAAATGTGTCCCAGACAAAGACTGGGGTCTGGGGGATATTCATTTTGTCTATATCCATGAGACTTGCTATAAGGTATGTCACTAAATGCTGTTAAAAACAGCTCAGGCAAGATGACAGACCCCAAAAATAAAATAAAAAATTACAAAATCAAAAATCATAGAAAAAGGCCACATGTGTTGTTCCAGTGAAACCCATTGGTTATATGCCAAAAGAACTAGTCTACAATGAAAGGGGAGACTGCCTAATACAGGGCAATGTCTGGGGGACTCCACTCCTCTTCTGTCTTGAGGTCTAGAGGTTACGCTTGATTCTAAGAGAAATGTGACATGATTCTGAATCCCTAACATGCCAAATCAATAGCATAATAAAATATGCACACTCCTCTCCAGGTGATGCTTCAATAATATATCAGCTGTGCTGGGGATCCGCTTTTATATCAGACTGTTAAACCCATCAATGAAAATAGAGATGACATCAGAATCAGCACAGCACTGCAGCTCACCCTGTACCGTTATGCATATAAGCTGCATGAAATACACTGAGCAGGTTTTAGTTGTTTTTCTTTTTTATATCCCATTCCCAGTTTTGACAGGATAAAAAAAACTGGACATCTGTATGTCTTGTCTCCTGTGTCTTAAAAGGGCAAAACAATCAATGATAAAAGACTAAAGGCCCTATTACACGAAACGATTATCAGCTGTATTCGGCAGTTATGGCAAATAATCGTTTTGTGTAATAGAAGACAACAATCGGCCGACACGAAAGATGTCGGCTGATCGTTGCTGTTGTTTGTCTATCAACAAATGACTAATATACCAGCGAACTGCTGCTATTTCCTTGCTGCCAACGTGTGTAATAGCGTCAGCAGGGAGTGGGGAACGAGGAGAAAGCGAGCGCTGACAATGCTCCTTTGCTTCTCTGTCGCCCCACGTAATAGGGGCTTTAGGGAATGAAAGTGAATTTCAGCTGCCCATAGTCACGAAATAGACGTTGGCCAAACCTGGTCATCTACCATGTACTGGGGTAGAAATAGGGAGGGGGAAAGGGATAAGTAATTTGAATTTTCTGGATCCCATTCGAATACAAAACCATAGCAGGAAAATCTAATTCAATATACACAAGGTGCCAATAAGCATGAAATATTATTTACTCTACCCCTGATAGGTGGTGGCTTTATCCTGCAATCCTAATAAAAGTCAATAGAATTTATCAGATTATATTGTGTAAATATAAAGGATACCAAGCGCAAAAGAAAAGCTCAGAAGGAGCATCTATGGCATACTATACAAGAATCTGCCACGTTATACATTCTCCTAATGCACAGGACACGCTAACTACAACCATATGATTACTGTAAATCAGAGAACGCATCATCAGATGCTCTGGAGACCCCGAGGGGCCCGATGCCACCCCACCGAAAACACTGATTGTTAGAAAAATACAGGGAAAAGCCTGGGAAGGTCTCAGGAACATCACCCCCAGTTTACTATTCAGAAACCCCTCCGTGTGCTTACACTACACACATGCAGAAAATATACCAATAAAGGATTTTCTATGAATACATTTAAGCTACTTGTGAGTCATTTACACTGAATAAAAGCAGAACTAAAGGATTTCTTTTGTGACGGCCGTGGTATTACTTAAAAAAGCCCTGCAGGCTGTGCTTCCTTATACAGGGGGACAGTGTGTGTGTATATATATATTTATGTATACACACATACATATATTTTTTTATTCATTTTTTGATCAATACTAATCACTGCCAGAGATCAGCTTTACAGCGCATTATTTAAGACCGGTGTAACCCTATGCTTACACAACAGAAGCGCCATGGGCTGAAGGTAACTAGGTCAGATCAGTAACTTACAGAAAAGATATTAGTGTCTGTCTGCTCCCCATATTAACAATGCATATGGCAGCTGCATTAAGTTACATGATCAAACCAGACAACCCCCATCTGCGCTGTTTACTGTAAAAACGTGACCATCAAGTGATATGGATATATTGCTACATGCTTTTATTTTTTTTCATTCCCTGGCATAACCAGAGAGATTTATTATATGTCAGTAATAAGATACAGCCAACTTCATGTTTGTTCTTGCCCTGGGTGCATTCTTCTTCAAATACATGTTATTAGTAATGCTAGACCTGTGCATGGCTGGTGTGTAACCTCGCCTCTAACTTTATTGATTAGTCACGTGACTGCTCTGTTCCTTGAAAAACAGAAAGTGCCATGTACATGTAATAAAAAGTATTCCCAGAGACATGGACTGTCACAATCTAGCTATAATATGTGCAGATATGTACAAATCCAGAAATTCATGTTTGCCATCAATCACTTGCAGGGTGCTGTCTCATAGGCGTTGCAGGGAGTAGTGCGGTTACACAATCCATTCACTTATAGAACCAACTAAATAGATTCTGCATTGAAATGACACAAATGAGCAGCGTCCAATGCCTGAAAAACGCTGGGTTGTAATCATCAACATGTCAAAGTATTACATGGATGTGATCGGTAAAACCTGACCTGGATTGTAATAGGTCTATGACTCCTTTCTCCATTCAGGCAGATGGAACGGATTTTTAATTGCACTGCTCGTCTAACACATGTTAACGGGAACCTGTCACCCCCCGTGCCGGGGTGAAGGCCGCCCAACACCCCGCTAGAGCCCCGGATACCTACCCCATCTCGCCAAGTCCCGGGACGGAGATATCCTTGTCGGAAGCCCGGAGCATGCGCTGCATAGGTGAGTCCGTCCCCCATAGAGAATGACAGCTCCTTTCATTCTCTATGGGCATCAGACTCATCAATGCAGCGCGCACGTCAGGCTTCCGACAAGGATATCTCCGTCCCGGGACCGGCTCCAGGAGTGGGACTTGGTGAGATGGGGTAAGGAATCTAATAGCTCCCTACTGCACACAGGGTGCTGAGGATGAAGGTATGTCTGTTACCTTCATTCGGTTTTTGCGCAATTTTTAATGTAATCCTTTGACATCCTGAGATCTGGATGTTGTACATGTGTAATGACAACTTAGAAGAATCCCTTAGTATTGTCACTTGACAAACAGAGGCTGAAACAGTAAGCAGAAGCTGTAATATTCCGTCAATATTAGGAGAACACATGTTAGCTTTGTGCCATTAGCAGCTTATTAGTAGGCTGGGAAAAGAAAAGTGGTCATATCAGTAACAGATTCTCCTAAGTAGGTGGCCTAGACAGACAGAGGGGGCCACGTACCCCTACATAATCTGAGGACCAACAAGTGACTTTTGAAGTAACTCATCTTAGTATAACTATTCAGCATAACCCAACCAAAGAATCTGTTGCAAACTACAACTCCCATCAGGACATAAGAACCTTCAGCTGTCAGCACATGTCAGTTGCCATTTTGCAGCAACTAGAGAGATACCATCATTAAAACACATATTAGTATAATCTATGAAAAGAAGAAAAAAAAAAAAAAAAACCCAAAAAAACCCTCCAATATAGGTAGATTATAGATTGGCTCAAACAGTGGACTGTGCAGCTGACATAACCGGTCACACAGGTCCCCTAAAGACCTCGGATGGCCGCCATCGATCACTAGCCAGGCTAAGAGCAGGGAGCATGGCACTAACCCAAGCCTGTCACAAGACTGCAGACTCCAATAGGAAACTATTCAGTGAGTAAGCCTTTTTAGCCAAGACAATTAATAACATTAAAGCTTTGGCCTAAGGGGGAAAATAAAATAAATAGTATCTGTGCCCCATCAATAAACCTCAGCAGCTATCCATTACAACATGTAGAAGGCAAAAACATGCATTTCATCATAACAAGCTGATGTCAAGCGGGATTACTCACATGTAATGGTGAAAAGCTTCGGCCACCTGACAATACTATAAGCCCTAACAGTTACTGAACCTCTCAGATATGTCCTCTGGAAAGCTACAGAAAGCTTGCTATGTTATGACATTATCTGAGCAAACACACTAGTCTACGGCCCATGGGACTGTAGAAATATCAAAGAAAAACTACAGAAAAGTCATAAAAAGGATTCTGATCAATAAGATCGTATGGCATCTGCTACAAAGGTCATAAAAATATCAACTCATAGCTGGATGATGATTCACTGCAGCAGCTGCTAAGGCTAGTGCAGACCATATACCCAGCCACTTACATAGACCTTATACCCTTTCCCCTAACATGGAGAATACAGTGCAGTCTACAGGCGGCATGTTATAGAGGCGGGGGGGGAGATGATATATAACTTTGTAGGGAGGATAATTTGTCACTTTTGTAAATCTCTGCTCCAGCTGGGCTAAGTAGTCATGTCCTGCTCAGTTATTTCCAGCTCTTTATAGTTATAGACAGCTGTCAATCACTGAGCAGGAACACCCACTTGACTACATGGCCCTTAAAGAAATTTACATATATAAATTACTTATTATTCTGGACCTTATTCCACAAAACTATATATCAGTCTCCTGCTCTATAAGATGCCTGCGGACTGGAGTGTATTTTCACTTTCCCGAGCTCCTGAAGTGCTGTGGGCTGTAATGCCACCTTGCTCCCCCTTCCATCTCCATCCCTGCTTGACTGAAGCAATTGTCTTGCACCTGCACACAGTTTTTACATACAGCACAGAAACAAGGTTTGGGAGCAGGGCTCAGCGCTGGAAGCTAAACCAAGCACAATCAAGTAGGGTCAGGGATGGGAAGGGGAGAAAGGTGGTGTTACAGTCCTCAGCACTTCAGAGGCTTGGGAAAGTCATTTGCGCCACAAAATGAAGGCATCGTTTCATGTTATGGTAGCAAAGACAGATATGAAAAGTACCATGTGTATCCTCGCTCTATTAACCTCAGGAATTTGGAACATAAACTGCAGATGACAGATTCACGTTAAAAGGTAACGAGTCATCAGGATTAATACTATAAGGGTACAAACCCACACACCGTATACACAGCAGATACGCAGCAAATACGCAGCAGATTTGTTGGTACAGATTTGATGCTGTGTTCAGTTATTTAGATATAATCTGCTGCGTTTTTGCTGCGTATTTGCTGCGTGTTTGCTGCGTATTTGCTGCGTATCGCAGCAGTAAATACGCTGCTTATACGGTGTGTGGGTTTATACCCTAAAACCAAGAGCATCCATTGTGCACTGCTCTTTGTTTTATATCATCAATTCTGGTTCCCTTTAAGTGCAATCATTCATCATGTGACACTAGTAAAAGGCCCATGTAAGGATGTCAGTAAAATAAAAAAAATACCATATTCCCAGTGCTGACAAAGATTGTCTTCATAAATCTGAAACGGTAAGGAACCAATGTTGTATCTGCAGCACAAGACAGTGAAGACCTAAGAGCAGTAAGAAATGTTCCTGTGAGGGTTAAACCTAGTAGTTTTAAGTATGGCCATCCTTCCCAAGTTTAGGATTTATTACCTAAAACACAGACCAGGAGGGGTAAAAACATCTTAGGACACAAGACACTTCACGATGGAGGTCCTCCTAAATTAAAAGCAGAACACAAAAGGAAACTCTGAAGTGCATCAGATTCCCATAACTCTATGTGACAGGGCGAGAGCTGAATAGTAGGATCATTAGGATCGGAACAGCAGGAAGATTGCAGAAAATCTAGCTCTGCACACCTTGGCTTCTTAGGATTTCACAGGGCCTCAGGCTACCCAGGAGACTAACAAGCCATGAAATGTTATTAGTGTATACCCCAACGGGCAGCTACTTAAGACACAGCTGGAGGGTGAAATGAGCCCAGATCCTTGTCTGCTCCTCTCACCTTACCTGCCCTGCCACTACAACTACCAGGAGCCGCGGTGCCAGCGTGTGGGCACAGCTCTCCTTCTGCTGACTGCGATAGGACGTACACACGAATGCAGGGAAGAGATGACACACTTAGGATACCAAGAAAGGTCCTAGCAATGAGTAACCAGCCACAAGGAAGCAAATGGTTAAAAAAAAAAAAAAAAAAAGTACAGAAGGAACACGAACAACCTCAGGCAATGCTGCATATGTGATATGCAATAACCTATAACCATCACAGGAGGCTGGACTAGTGAGAATGAGAAAGAGCTACCAAATCAACAACAGCAGCTCAGAAGTGACTGCAATGAGGCTCAGATTACATGATATTTAGCACAGATCAGGCACTGGACCCTTGAGCAAGAGACGTCACTTGTAAGGAGCCCTGCACTTGTGTCAGCTAAAAAGAATGGAGGGGGGGGGGGGACCTTCCATTCAATGACAGCTAGCAAAAAGACTGCAAATTCTACAACTTATTTCCCTTCAAAAGTCTTCAAAGTAGATCTGTCACCTGAATGTCTTCCTGTGTGAGGGCCACATACTAGGGCTATGGGTCCATAATAGGAGCCAAAGAACTTATTGGGGGAGGGTGGGGGGTGCATTATATAAGTATACACTATATATAAGCAAACTATACAAAAACAACGCACACAAACACACAATCCAAAATACCTTCAAAGTAAAACAAAGGCAACATTATAAACACATTCTTACAGAAACACAGCGGGTGACGCCAGCCATAACACGGCCAGTATATTTTATTGGGTCATCCTCAGGAGCATGACGCAAGGCTCTGGCCGGCGTCTACACCACTGCTTATATTTATAGCTATAGTAGACGTCGCATGTGTTTTTATGGCTGTTTACACAACATGAGAGCGTTTCAGGAACACGAGTGAGCACAGAGCTGTATGTACAATCCTATCCATGTCCCAATGAGAGTGCTGGAGGTAAGAAATGGCGTAAGCGCTAATCCCTATGCAGGTCAGGATCTGGTAAATGCAGTCACAGTGATGTCAGTGTGGTCAGCGGAAAATGCACAGACCATTCATAAACAGGGAAAGAGGGATACAAGAATACATGTGCTTCCTTCCATGAAAAGCCCAGCACATCCTATTAACGTCATTATGACAATTACTCATACCTATGGGAGCGGACTACAAAGCCCTGGGAATGCGGCACAAGCTTAGCTGGAGAAGGCTTCTGGGAATGATGGGAGACGTGCTGGGGGTGAGGCTGGCACTAATCCCAATGACTTAGAAGCATCCATGGCATGGCTGGCCAGATCACCGCAAACCCACGGTCATATCAGGGTGTGACGGTATTAGAGCAATGTGAGATCTTGTCTCCCAGCTGGTCAGACTGCTTGTAGATTCCTTGGTTCTTAGCGGCACATGCTGACAATCTGACGTACATGGGTACTGGTAACACAGGTGTCCCTAGAATGGACCTTTAAAGGGTTAATCTAATGATGCGGTAGCATGTGCGGAGACAGGCCTGGTGGGTTATTCTGATAGGATTCATGCACTGAAGTCAGTAACCTGACTGCCTAGCACAAGCTGCATCACCCCATGCTGAGACTGTGTCGGGATGTGGCACCACATCATTGGACTGACCCTTTAAGCAGCTCCAGGTCATCTACCCCATTGCTGAATCACCTGTATGTTCCCATGCTCAGATGCTACCCATACACCCGCTATTATCTAAGCTCTACATTTGCTTCAGGGAGGGAGTCGCAAGACACAACTAATGTATAGAAGATCACCTATATCCTCTGGCAGCCATCTGTGCCCTCATTATAGATTAAACACATAACACCTGAGCTATAGGGCCACGCCGCACGCTCATGTTTCCTCATACCATAAGCATCAGCCTAAGGACGGCAGGAGTCCCTGAGCACAGCTCTGCCCCTTACATCAGCTGGGCCGCACTATAAGTAATATACATAGACAGCAGCTATCTGTAATGGCTGAATGGTGCTGCACGTGCCGGACCCTCCCCGACACCGCCTGTGCTATCACATCACTCCGGCCTGTAAATAACACTATGCTAAGGTTATACAGGTGAGCGTCCACATCATGTAGCTGTCAACCAAATATGGGTCATAGGCCCTGTTCACACTGCACATGAGGTGAGATTTGGGGCCACCTGCCACTTTACCTGTATACTTAGGAACGCCTGTCATCACCCAAGACTGACATGACTCCCATTATCCCCCTACCAACATGGCCTGTATTGTACACGGGAGGGGGCTGATGCCGACCAATATCCCCAGCACCAGTGGGCCTGTAGTGACTCCCAGTATCCCCTCCACTATTATGGCCTGTACTGGGCCTGACTATTGGAAGTGAAGGTTACTCTCAGCACCACCTGCAGAGACCATTACTCCCATCCTCCCCCATTGTGGCCAGTAGAACAGTGACCCCCATCCCCCTGGTGTGGCCAGTAGTACAGTGACCCCCATCCTCCCAGATATGGTAACAGTGGCCCTATCCTCCCCAGTGTGGTCTGTAACAACAATGGCCCCCATCCTCCCCAGTATGACCTGTAGTACAGTGACCCCTATCCCCTTCCCTCCCCCTGCGTTGCCTGTAGTAACAATGACCCCCATCCTCCCTGGTGTGGCCTGTGGTAACCCTGACACCTATCTTCCCCCCCCATTTGGCCTGTAGTAACAATGACTCCCATCCTCCCCCATTGTGACCAGTAGTACAGTCACTCCCATCCTCCCCCATTGTGGCCAGTAGTACAGTCACTCCCATCCTCCCCCATTGTGGCCAGTAGTACAGTCACTCCCATCCTCCCACATTGTGGCCCCTAACACTGACCCCCATTCCCCCTGGTGAGGCTTCTAGGGACAATGCCCCCCCCCCCCCCGGTGTGGCCAGTAGTACAGTCACTTCCATCCTCCCCCCCCCCCCCGTGTGGCTTCTAGGGACAATAACCCCCATCCCCCCTGGTGTGTCCGGTAGTAACACTGACCCCCCCTCCCATCCTTCCCGTAGTAGCCTGTGGTAACAATGCCCCCCCCCCCCATCCTTCCCGTAGTAGCCTGTGGTAACAATGCCCCCCCCCCCCCATCCCCCGGTGTGGCCGGTAGTAACACTGACCCCCCTCCCCCCGGTGTGGCCGGTAGTAACAATGACCCCCCCATCCCCCGGTGTGGCCGGTAGTAACACTGACCCCCCTCCCCCCGGTGTGGCCGGTAGTAACAATGACCCCCCCATCCCCCGGTGTGGCCGGTAGTAACACTGACCCCCCCTCCCCCCGGTGTAGCCGGTAGTAACAATGACCCCCCCATCCCCCGGTGTGGCCGGTAGTAACACTGACCCCCCCTCCCCCCGGTGTAGCCGGTAGTAACACTGACCCCCCTCCCCCCGGTGTGTCCGGTAGTAACAATGACCCCCCTCCCCCCGGTGTGTCCGGTAGTAACAATGACCCCCCCATCCCCCGGTGTGTCCGGTAGTAACACTGACCCCCCCTCCCCCCGGTGTGCCCCCGCCGTACGCACCGTGTCCGCAGGGCGTGCCAGGCCGCCTCGATGTCGGCGTACAGGTTCTTCTCGCTGGGCTTGCCGCTGCTCACGCCGTAGCCGGAGTAGTCGTAGGAGAAGACGTTGCAGTTGATCCGGGAGCCGAGGCCGATGTAGAAGCTGCACATCTGGCCCAGGTCCACGGCGTTCCCGTGTGAGAAGAGCAGCGTGTAGCGGCTGCCGGGGGCGCAGCGCACGAACATACAGCCCAGGCAGCTGCCGCGCTCCGTCCTCCAGCGGAACACCTCCACCGCGTCCAGCTCCCGCTGCGAGTACTGCCAGTCGGCGCGCTCCGTCAGGTGCAGGCTGCACGGCGGGGGCAGGCAGGCCGCGGGCTCGCCCCCCTCCTCACTCTGGGCCGCGGCCTGGCTCGGGGTGGCCTCGGGCTCCCGGACGGTGTAGGTGGGCTCCGGGGGCAGGAAGGCCAGCTTGGCGGCGATCCGGCTCGGGCATGGCGGACAGCAGAAGAGCCAGCAGAGCTCCCCTAGAGAGAAGCCGTTCATCCTCGGTCCCTGCTCTGGCATTGGAGCGACCCGGGCCTGCGGGCTGGTACCTGGGGACGGAGCACCCGGGGGCGGCCTCCGGGCCTGCAGCGCCTAGTCACCGGCGGCTAGCGGCTCATCTGCTTGCTACTCGCGCCCGGCCTAGCAGCTGCTTCCGGGAGAGCGCACGAAGAACCGAGGCCAAGGAGCGGCGGCCGAGTGCTGCCCCCTAGCATGGCGGAGAGAGAACGGCAGGCACAGGAAGACAGCGGAGAATGCCATGGAGACGGGGAGGGGCAGGTCACGTGATCCTTACTGGAGGAAGAGGAGCTGTCATAGGGGCATGGAGGGGGAGCAAGCAACTGATCCTTATAGGGAGCATAGAGGAAGAGGAGCTGTCATAGGGGCATGGAGGGGAGCAGTCACCTGATACTTATAGGGAGACTGGAAGAAGAGCTGTCATAGGGACATGGAGGGGAGCAGTCACCTGATACTTATAGGGAGACTGGAAGAAGAGCTGTCATAGGGGCATGGAGGGGGAGCAAGCACCTGATCCTTATAGGGAGCATAGAGGAAGAGGAGCTGTCATAGGGGCATGGAGGGGAGCAGTCACCTGATACTTATAGGGAGACTAGAGGAAGAAGAGCTGTCATAGGGACATGGAGGGGAGCAGTCACCCGATCCTTATAGGGAGCATAGAGGAAGAAGAGCTGTCATAGGGGCATGGAGGGGAGCAGTCACCTGATACTTATAGGGAGACTAGAGGAAGAAGAGCTGTCATAGGGACATGGAGGGGAGCAGTCACCTGATACTTATAGGGAGACTGGAAGAAGAGCTGTCATAGGGACATGGAGGGGAGCAGTCACCTGATACTTATAGGGAGCATAGAGGAAGAAGAGCTGTCATAGGGACATGGAGGGGAGCAGTCACCTGATACTTATAGGGAGCATAGAGGAAGAAGAGCTGTCATAGGGACATGGAGGGGAGCAGTCACCCGATCCTTATAGGGAGCATAGAGGAAGAAGAGCTGTCATAGGGACATGGAGGGGAGCAGTCACCCGATCCTTATAGGGAGCATAGAGGAAGAAGAGCTGTCATAGGGACATGGAGGGGAGAAGTCACCTGATACTTATAGGGAGCATAGAGGAAGAAGAGCTGTCATAGGGACATGGAGGGGAGCAGTCACCTGATACTTATAGGGAGACTAGAGGAAGAAGAGCTGTCATAGGGACATGGAGGGGAGCAGTCACCTGATACTTATAGGGAGACTAGAGGAAGAAGAGCTGTCATAGGGACATGGAGGGGAGCAAGCACCTGATACTTATAGGGAGACTAGAGGAATAAGAGCTGTCATAGGGACATGGAAGGGAGTGATCACCTAATACTTATAGGGAGTATAGAGGAATAGGAGCTTTTATAGGGACGCAGAGGGATGTGATCATCTATTACTTATTAGGAACATACAGGAATAATAGCTGTCATAGGGGTAAGGAGGGGAAGGGGGTCAGCTGTCTGATACATATAGGGAGCATGGAGAAATAGGAGCAGTCATTGAGAGTGGAAGGCGATCATATAAGCGAATAGATATAGGTGAATAGTGGAATAAGATCTGTTAAAGGGATAAGGAGGGGGGGTGGTAATCTGATCCATATAGGGAGCATAGGGTCTACAGAAGTAAGAACTGGTTCGCGGTTTTGTCTATCTGCAATACCTATAATATAGTACGGTGAATGTGCTGGTCAATCTGGGTTTAATGCAGAAAGTCATTAAACTGCTACTACAGTTATTACAAACTATAACCAAAAAAGAACAAATACTGATTTCACGTAGCAAAATAATCTTTATTAAATACACATTTAAAACAATTCATATATATTTATAAAAAAGAGAGATGACCAAACATTAAAAAAGAGAACGGCGGCTGTCCTGGAGGTGTTTCTATTATAACCACATCACATATGCTGGGATCCCTTGACCTACAACTTGCATCACAAACCAGGGGGATAAATTCTGAAATCTCCTACAGTAGGGTATTATGTTACTTGTATTGCAAAATAAAGTGCTAGTGCATTTAATTCATAAACAGACCTACAGCTAGTTAGTTAGTCTCTTATCCACCCTTCACCTAAATATTATCACCCCATCATATCCAGGGATCCAGCCAGTCAATTACCTTTCACAGTGTATTATTGTATATATCCTCCAGGACGCCACCACCCCGACGCGCGTTTCGTTGCCTTCGTCCGGGGGTAATGACGTCCCATCTAATAAGGGTATATATAGTATCATCCCACCAATCACCCTCCATTACTACTTACTTAACACCTGTGGCTGATGCGGCGCATGCTCCGTCCTCCATCTCCTCACTGCAAGTGCGACGCGGCCAAACCGGAAGCAGCGTCACGGCGCCGACCACGTGACCCGGCATTGCCGGTCACATGATCATTTGGCGTCATGACGTCGCCGTCAGTCACATGGGCCGCCGCGCACCGCAGGCAGAGTAGTCCTTCGGGCATGCGCACTTGCCACGGATCATCTATTGGAGCAAAACGTACAGATAGGATGTACAATACCCCTCATAAAGCATATATAAAATATAATGCAGTCAAAAAAGAAAAGAACTGGGTAGTGATCATAAAGTGCAATGTGTGCTGATGTGAACAAAAAATATATATATTAATTGTTAAAAAATATGTAATAAATGGTGAATTGATTAATAAATATGTAAACTAAATATCAGATTATGTGTATATATATAAAAATATGAATTCATATCACTATATGGATACGTTCTCTCATAGTGTGCCTGAGTGTGTGATAAAAGTACATATAACTATAAGTACAGTTTCAAGTGTAAACACTAAATATAATGAGGAGTAATGTGTAGGGCTTCATGTGACAGGTATAAAAAGTGCGTGTGAGCAAAAATAGATGTGATAAAGTGCAAAGTGTGGAAAAATATTTCATCATATTATGTACAAAGATAAAGTGCAATTCAAACGTTACAAAAAAGTAAAAAACGCATCAAGTGCAAAAAAACGCATGGTGTGAATGGGAAAAAAAAAAAAAAAAAAAAGGGGAGGGGGGGAAGAGAAGGTGGGAAAGAAAAATGAGGGGAATTCTTTAATTTGTGTTCAGCTCCATACATGTGATCACGACATCCATGCTGTAAGTTTTTGAAGGTGGGAGAAAGACAGATTCAACACTAAAAAGTAAAAACAGGAGAAAATAGTTTAGTTAAAAATAATCACAACATTAAAAAAAATTTTAAAAACAAAAAAAATGGGACTTGGAGAAGAAAAACTTAGGATCTAGCACCTTAATTCAGAAACGAAGCGAAGCTCAGAACCTCATTCATACCCAGAGGATATACTGTTTTTAACTTCCAAATCCACTTGGCTTCACATTGCGCCAGGCAAGTGTTCCAATCCCCCCCCCCCCCCCCCCCTGGCTCCTATGTTCATCTTGTCAATGCCTCTAACTTTTAGAAGGCGAGCATCACAATCATGGTATTTCTTAAAGTGACGTGCCACCGGTTTCAAATTGGCATATATATGTTCACCGCGTGCAGCTTCAATGTCTCTCAAGTGCTCTCGGACAGACACGTACCTTCAGGGCCCGGCTTGTAAGTCCAACGTAAATTTTTGTACAGGGGCATGTGGCGTAATAAATCACGTACCTTGTGTCACATGTGATTGTTTGTTGAATTTCGTACGTCCGTTCCCCAGATGAGTCAGTGAAGTCCGTTGCTCTTTCGATATTTGGACATGCCACGCACTTCCCGCATGGGGTACAGCCCCATTTAGGGCCTTTAGTGTTGAAAAAGTTTTTTTGCTGTCCAGGGTAGTGACTTTTCGTCAATATGTCTTTCAGGTTTGCAGATCTTCTGGCAGTTATTGATGGTGTTTTGGGTAAGTATTTCTGTAGGATGTTATCCGAAAGTAACACAGGCCAATATTTTTGCATTATATCCCTCATTCTTTGCCACTGGCCGTGGTAGTTGGTAATATATCTCACCTGGTTTTCTGCCTTCCTGGAGATGGATGTATGGATTAATTGTTGTCTATCTGATCCTTTTGCCCTCTTATATGCTCTCTTCAATATTCGTTTGCTATATCCTCTGTCCAAAAAACGTTGTCGCAATTCCTGTGCCTGTCTCTCGAAGTCTGCATCGGAGGAACAGATGCGACGGACTCTCAGATATTGTCCAATTGGCACTGCTTTGATTGTAGAGGATGGGTGAGAGGATGTTGCATGCAAAATTGCATTCACCGATGTAGATTTCCTATGGACATCTGTCTGTAAATAACCAGAAAGATCTTTCTTGATCAGTATGTTCAGAAAATCTATGCTTTTAACATCCCATTTATAAGTCAAATGGATATTGCGGTTATTGTTATTCAGTTGGTCCATGAAAGTCCGTAAATCCTCTTCTGTCCCCTGCCAGATCAGGAAAACATCGTCAATGTACCGTGCCCATAAAAGGACACGGTCCATTGAGATGGGCTGATTTTTTTTTTTTTTTTTTTTCCCATTCACACCATGCGTTTTTTTTGCACTTGATGCGTTTTTTACTTTTTTGTAACGTTTGAATTGCACTTTATCTTTGTACATAATATGATGAAATATTTTTCCTCACTTTGCACTTTATCACATCTATTTTTGCTCACACGCACTTTTTATACCTGTCACATGAAGCCCTACACATTACTCCTCATTATATTTAGTGTTTAGACTTGAAACTGTACTTATAGTTATATATACTTTTATCACACACTCAGGCACACTATGAGAGAACGTATCCATATAGTGATATGAATTCATATTTTTATATATATACACATAATCTGATATTTAGTTTACATATTTATTAATCAATTCACCATTTATTACATATTTTTTAACAATTAATATATATATTTTTTGTTCACATCAGCACACAATGCACTTTATGATCACTACCCAGTTCTTTTCTTTTTTGACTGCATTATATTTTATATATGCTTTATGAGGGGTATTGTAAGTGCGCATGCCTGAAGGACTACTCTGCCTGCGGTGCGCGGCGGCCCATGTGACTGACGGCGACGTCATGACGCCAAATGATCATGTGACCGGCAATGGGTGGGGTATACCAGAAGTAAGAGCTGTCACAGGGAGATATGGAGGAGGGGGGCCATCACCCCATACACATAGGGGGGAGGCAATTATGGAATGACAGTGTGACTATAGACATAGTATTTGAGCATACATGATGCCACACCACACTGGAGGTCTAGCTGGGGATCAGAAATGACTAGCCGGGTATTAGACATGACTAGCTGGGTATCAGACATGACTAGCTGGGTATCAGACATGACTAGCTGGGTATCAGACATGTCTAGCTGGGTATCAGACAAGCCGGGTATCAGACATGACTAGCCGGGTGTAAGACATGACTAGCTGGGTATCAGACATGACTAGCCGGGTGTCAGACATGACTAGCTGGGTGTCAGACATGACTAGCAGGGTGTCGGACATGACTAGCCGGGTATCAGACATGACTAGCCGGGTGTCAGACATGACTAGCTGGGTATAAGACATGACTAGCCGGGTATCAGACATGACTAGCTGGGTATCAGACATGACTAGCTGGGTGTCAGACATGACTAGCCTGGTGTCAGACATGACTAGCCAGGTATCAGACATGACTAGCCGGGTATAAGACATGACTAGCAGGGTGTCAGACATGACTAGCTGGGTATCAGACATGACTAGCTGGGTATCAGACATGACTAGCCGGGTGTCAGACATGACTAGCCTGGTGTCAGACATGACTAGCTGGGTATTAGACATGACTAGCTGGGTATCAGACATGACTAGCAGGGTGTCAGACATGACTAGCTGGGTGTCAGACATGACTAGCAGGGTGTCAGACATGACTAGCTGTCTATCAGACATGACTAGCCAGGTATCAGACATGACTAGCTGGGTATAAGACATGACTAGCAGGGTGTCAGACATGACTAGCTGGGTGTCAGACATGACTAGCTGGGTATAAGACATGACTAGCTGGGTGTCAGACATGACTAGCTGGGTGTCAGACATGACTAGCTGGGTATAAGACATGACTAGCTGGCCCAGAAAGCTACAGGAGATGTGACAGGTCTGTGAAAACCAACTGGGATAGTTCAGAGATTAGTGTTGACAATTCATCCTAACCCTATAGACCTCTCATCACTCTTCTGAGGTCTCCAGAGACTTTCTCAGTGTATATGTAGCAAATATCTCATCTGAGGAGACCCCTGCCATGAGTGATCTGCTTCCCGAGTTCAGTCCAGTAGGTTTTAAGCGCCTAGCGCAGGATGTATGATGGAGCATGATGGATGAGCGCAGGCCTTCACAATGTGTCATGACTTACCAATAGGTGGAATCATTATAAGGCTATGTTCACACATACTATTTATGTCAGTCTTTTTTTAACCAAAACCAGAAGTGGAACTGACAGGATGAAATTATAAGGGACAGATTTTGTGTTATGAGCCTGTTGTATTTTAGCAGTTCTAGTCAGTGTCGGACTGGAGTCCTTGGGCCCACCAGGGGAAATCATTCTTGGGGCCCACCCTTCTGCCACCATACTTATCTATGGTAACATTAATAAGGGTCCAGTAACACGGCGTGATATGGGGCAGTATAGGGCTGCAAACGATTGCTAATCAGCAGGGCAGGATTATATAGAGATGTGCGGCCGACAACGATTTTTACAGCCGCACAAAAGATCAAATCAGCCGACTATCGGCCATTTGCTCGCTTGTCAGCTGATCTCTGGCACTTTTACATGGGGCTTCCTAGGAGCGCTTGGTACCGATAATTGGCCGGTGTAATTGGGCTATAAGACAATTTTCTTTGCATGATAACACTGTATACTACTGTATGCTACCAATAGCACCAGTATATAAAGAGCAAATATCCCCACACATATTACTGCCATACTGTTACTGACCAAATCCTGTATACTGAGAGTGATATTACCAATAATACCAGTATACAAGGGGGAATTATTATCATCATACATATTACCGCCATACTGTTACTGACCAAATCCTGTATACCAATAATACCAGAATACAAGGGGGAAATATTACACCACACCACAACCATCACTACCATATTGTTACTGACCAAATCCAGTATACTGAGACCAATAAAACACAGTACCAGATTACAAGTGACAAATACCACCACATACTGACTAATACCACCATCTACTGACTAATACCACCATATACTGACTAACAACGCCACATACTGACTAATACCACCATCTACTGACTAATACCACCATATACTGACTAACAACGCCACATACTGACTAACACCACCACATACTGACTAATACCATCGCTGCTACTGAATAATCCTCCGTACATAGATCACTATCACCTCATCCAGTCATATAGAGGTGGACGCAGCTCTACACAGGCTCTATACACCATATACATTACAGTGCAGTTATATCAGGTGACTCACAGGGGACGTCTTCTCTAATCAGAGTTCTTCCCTCTTCTTCTTGTTCTTCTCCATCTGTCCTGGGCCGTTATGAGAACTTCTCCGAGCCACGAATCCACAGAATCTGCCAGACAAACAATATTAGGCTCCTCACTCTGTCACCATCCTCATCTCTATACTAACTGCACATCTGAATTGGCCCCTTTACACCCTCATTTGGTGGGTAGCCCTGACTCTATGTATGTGTGTGTATGTATAAATATATATATATATATATATATATATATATAAAATATATATCCCTTATAGTATATGGTCCCCTCTGTGTAGACACTTTATAGATGGTCCTTTGTTCAGTCCTCCATATAGATGGCCCCCAGTGTTGTCCATGTCCCATATAGGTAGAGCCCCTTATGTTGTCCATCCCCATATATATAGCCCCTCCATGTTGTCCTTCTTCAATATAGATAGCCCCCTCAAGTTGTCTATTCCCCCCTATAGCCCCCTTATGTTGTCCATTCCCTCCTATAGCCCCCTCATGTTGTCCATCTCCCCCCTATAGCCCCCTTATGTTGTCCATTCCCTCCTATAGCCCCCTCATGTTGTCCATCCCCCTATAGCCCCCTTATCTTGTCCATCCCCTATAGCCCCCTTATCTTGTCCATCCCCCTATAGCCCCCTTATGTTGTCCATTCCCCCCCCATATAGCCCTCTTATGTTTTCCACCCCCTATAGCCCCCCTTATGTTGTCCACCCCCCTATAGCCCCCAGTGCTGTCCATCCCCCATGTAGCCCCCCTCATGCTGTCCATAACCCCCTAGCCCCCCTCATGCTGTCCATCCCCCCTGTAGCCTCCCTCATGCTGTCCATCCCCCCGTAGCCCCCCTCATGCTGTCCACCCCCCTATAGCCCCCCATGCTGTCCATCCCCCCGTAGCCCCCCTCATGCTGTCCACCCCCCTATAGCCCCCTCATGCTGTCCATCCCCCCATAGCCCCCCTCATGCTGTCCATCCCCCCGTAGCCCCCCTCATGCTGTCCATCCCCCCGTAGCCCCCCTCATGCTGTCCATCCCCCCGTAGCCCCCCCCTCATGCTGTCCATAACCCCTGTAGCCCCCCTCATGCTGTCCATAACCCCTGTAGCCCCCCTCATGCTGTCCATCCCCCCGTAGCCCCCCCCTCATGCTGTCCATAACCCCTGTAGCCCCCCTCATGCTGTCCATCCCCCCCGTAGCCCCCCTCATGCTGTCCATTACCCCTGTAGCACCCTCATGCTGTCCATAACCCCTGTAGCACCCTCATGCTGTCCATAACCCCGTAGCCCCCCTCAGGCTGTCCATCCCCCCGTAGCCCCCCTCATGCTGTCAATAACCCCGTAGTGCCCCTTATGCTGGCCATCCCCCCTATAGCCCCCCTCATGCTGGCCATTCCCCCCTATAGCCCCCCTTATATTGTCCATCCCCCTATAGCCCCCAGTAATGTCCATCCCCCCCTATAGCCCCCAGTGATGTCCATCCCCTCCTATAGCCCCCAGTGATGTCCATCCCCCCCTATAGCCCCCAGTGATGTCCACCCCCCCCCCCCATAGCCCCCAGTGATGTCCATTCCCCCCCCCCCTATAGCCCCCAGTGATGTCCATCCCCCCCCCTATAGCCCCCAGTGATGTCCATCCCCCCCCTATAGCCCCCAGTGATGTCCATCCCCCCCCCTATAGCCCCCAGTGATGTCCATCCCCCCCCCTATAGCCCCCAGTGATGTCCATTCCCCCCCCCCCCTATAGCCCCCAGTGATGTCCATTCCCCCCCCTATAGCCCCCAGTGATGTCCATCCCCCCCCCTATAGCCCCCAGTGATGTCCATCCCCCCCCTATAGCCCCCAGTGATGTCCATCCCCCCCCCTATAGCCCCCAGTGATGTCCATCCCCCCCCCCTATAGCCCCCAGTGATGTCCATCCCCCCCCTATAGCCCCCAGTGATGTCCATCCCCCCCCTATAGCCCCCAGTGATGTCCATCCCCCCCATAGCCCCCAGTGATGTCCATCCCCCCCCCTATAGCCCCCAGTGATGTCCATCCCCCCCCCTATAGCCCCCAGTGATGTCCACCCCCCCCCCTTTAGCCCCCAGTGATGTCCATCCCCCCCCTATAGCCCCCAGTGATGTCCATCCCCCCCCCTATAGCCCCCAGTGATGTCCATTCCCCCCCCCTATAGCCCCCAGTGATGTCCATTCCCCCCCCCTATAGCCCCCAGTGATGTCCATCCCCCCCCCTATAGCCCCCAGTGATGTCCATCCCCCCCCTATAGCCCCCAGTGATGTCCATCCCCCCCCCCTATAGCCCCCAGTGATGTCTATCCCCCCCCCCCTATAGCCCCCAGTGATGTCCATCCCCCCCCTATAGCCCCCAGTGATGTCCATCCCCCCCCCCCCATAGCCCCCAGTGATGTCCATCCCCCCCATAGCCCCCAGTGATGTCCATCCCCCCCCCTATAGCCCCCAGTGATGTCCATCCCCCCCCCTATAGCCCCCAGTGATGTCCATCCCCCCCCCTATAGCCCCCAGTGATGTCCATCCCCCCCCTATAGCCCCCAGTGATGTCCATCCCCCCCCCTATAGCCCCCAGTGATGTCCATCCCCCCCCCCTATAGCCCCCAGTGATGTCCATCCCCCCCCCATAGCCCCCAGTGATGTCCATCCCCCCCCTATAGCCCCCAGTGATGTCCATCCCCCCCCCCTATAGCCCCCAGTGATGTCCATCCCCCCCTATAGCCCCCAGTGATGTCCATCCCCCCCCCCTATAGCCCCCAGTGATGTCCATCCCCCCCCCCTATAGCCCCCAGTGATGTCCATCCCCCCCCCCCTATAGCCCCCAGTGATGTCCATCCCCCCCCCCCCCCTATAGCCCCCAGTGATGTCCCCCTATGATAAAAAACAAACAAAACAAAACCCAACTCACCTGTCACCACGCTCCGACGTCGGTCGCGGGCCTCTTCTTCTCTCTTCCCCGACAGACGAGAAGCTCCTGGTCCCGGGCAGCTCCGTCACCACTGAGCTCTGTGCGCGCCGCAGTGGCTGGGACTTCCGGTATGCGCTGCGTGTACCGGAAGTCCCAGCTGCCACATCGCACACAGAGCTCAGTGGTGACGGAGCTGCCCGGGACCAGGAGCTGTGCATCTGTCAGGGGTTGCGGAGGTACGCTTCCGATTGACAGCGCAAGAAGCCTTAGGCTTCCCGCGCTGTCAATCACTCTTGGGACCGCAAGCAGCTTCTTGCTTGCGGTCCCAAGAGTGATTGACAGCGCGGGAAGCCTATGGCTTCTTGCGCTGTCAATCGGAAGACTGCCACATTTAACTGGAAGCGATCGCTTCCAGTTAAAAGGGTGAGGGGCGGCAGTCGGCGGCTGAGTGGGCCCCCCAGGAGCACGGGGGGCCCCGCTGGGCTTACTGGGTGGAGACCACATTGATGTGGTCTCCAGCCCTGAGTCCTTTGACTGGGGGGCGGGGCCTACTCCTGCTCGGGGCCCACCGGGGAAATCCCCGGTCCCCCGGTGGCCCAGTCCGACACTGGTTCTAGTGTTCTTGTGACGGTGTATTATCATTCCATCATCATTTACATTAGAGAGGTTCCATAGATTGAGTAGATAAAATAACCCAGTGCATGCAATCCTCAGAATTCCTGGGATGTTATGTGTAGGTGTAACTCTCATCAGGCACTTAATGATAGGAAATAAGCTTGCTAACCGAGCATCTCTGGATACATGTAAGTGCTCTGAGTAACCTATTAGATCCCTGCTTTTATGTATTCATCTGTAAATAATATTATACATAATAATATTAATAATATAAAACATATTTTTAATGAAAGCTTTATATAAAAAGGTTAGTGCAACTGCAGAAATAAGTAGTATACAAGGCCATGCACACACCTAATGGAAGCATCGGAACAGGCTGATAAAAGGACCCTTGTTTCCATAGAGGATAGGTCACTGCTGGAGATTCCCCTCTATCCATTAAACTAAACATGCAAGCCTGGCTAAGGGGCCTATTCCACAGAGCAATAATTGTCTGAATCGGCCCGATTATCACTCCGTGGAATAGAGAGAACGATCAGCATTACCTGTCTGGGCTGCAGGTCTTCTCCTTCTTCCTCCCGGTCCCGAGCCGCAGCAGATTCGGAGCGGGGCTGTCTGAACTGACAGACCGTTTAGCCAATCACTGGCCAGAACCGCCGCGGCCAGTGATTGGCTGAGCAGTCTGTCAGTTCAGACAGCCCCGCTCCGAAGCTGCTGCGGCTCGGGACCGGGAGGAAGAAGGAGAAGACCTGCAGCCCGGACAGGTAATGTATGAAACAAGGGCTGCAAGGACATCGGTAACGATGTCCCTGCAGCCCTCGATAACGATCATCAGGACCGTGGAATAGGCCCAGTAAACGAGCGCCAATCTAGCAGATCGGCGCTCGTTTACATTGTTGATCGGGCTCTGCTCGGCCTGTGGAATAGGACCCTAAGCTGACCAGTGACTGACAGTATTAAGCTCCAGGCCCCAATGATAAGGGGAATGCTACAGCCCAGACGCTCTTATATTTTTACATATCCATAAGAAAATAAAGAGGGTTGGCACAATCTAGTTAGAATCTATGAAATCGTGTCACAGAGGGGCAGGGGTTTCCTCCCACTGGGGGTGGGCCTGCCTGCCTCTAGTGCTTTAGCTTGCTTGGTAATAGACCGGCACTGTACGCGGGAACCGGGCCGTGGTTCAAAAAAAGGACTGATGCACTGTCTTCCCCCACGCTGCTGCCGTTCTATTTATATGCTACACTTAACTCCTTAAGGACAGAGCCAATTTCGATTTTTGTGTTTTCGTTTTTTCCTCCTTGTTCTTAAAAGGCCATAGCACTTCCATTTTTCCACCTAGAAACCCGCATGAGCCCTTATTTTTTGCGTCACTAATTGTACTTTGCAATGACAGGCTGAATTTTTGCATAAAGTACACTGCGAAACCAGAGAAAAATTCAAAGTGTGGTGAAATTAAAAAAAAAAGGGCATTTTGTTTATTTGGGGGAAATGTGTTTTTACGCCATTCGCCCTGGGGTAAAACTGACTTGTTATATATGTTCCTCAAGTTGTTACGATTAAAACGATATGTAACATGTATAACTTATATTGTATCGGATGGCCTGTAAAAAATCAAACCATTGTCAACAAATATACGTCACTTAAAATCGCTCCATTCCCAGGCTTATAGCGCTTTTATCCTTTGGTCTATGGGGCTGTGTCAGGTGTCATTTTTTGCGCCATGATGTGATCTTTCTATCGGTACCTTGATTGCGCATATATGACTTTTTGATCGCTTTTTATTACAATTTTTCTGGATTTGATGCGACCAAAAATGCACAATTTTGCACTTTGGGATTTTTTTGTGCTGACGCCGTTTACCGTACGAGATCAGGAATGTGATTAATTAATAGTTCGGGCGATTACGCACGCGGCGATAGCAAACATGTTTATTTATTTATTTATTTGTTTACTTTTATTAATAACCTGGGAAAAGGGGGGTGATTCAGACTTTTATTAGGGGAGGGGGCTTTTTACTATTAACAACACTTTTTTTTTTTACTTTTACACTTATACTAGAAGCCCCCTGGGGGACTTCTAGTATAAGTGCACTGATCTCTCATAGAGATCTCTGCAGCATAGATATGCTGCAGAGATCCATGAGATAGGCACTCGTTTACTTCCGGCTGCTGCCCGGTCCCGGGCTAGAAGCGGCACCCGGGACCGCCGCGGTTCAGAGTGCGGCCGCCGTGCGGCCCCGCTCTGAAAGTCCCTAACGGCATCAGGGCGTAAATATACGCCCTATGTCGTTAAGGGGTTAAAGTGTACCTGTCATTATAACTTTTTAAATCTAAATCAGCAGTAGATGTGATATAAAGCAAGTTTGCAATGTACATTTATTATTTTTGTTGTTATCATGCTGTAAAACAAAGCTGAACTTACCAGACATCCAGGTCCAGTCTCCTGAAGGCAGATTTTCTGACTTGTGCTAGTTCTAAAAGCAGACTAAACACAGGAATTCCGGCCATTACAGAGAGTCACGGCTCAATGTGTCCATGAGCCATATGACTGCCTTCTCTCTGTGAGCGCTCAGATGGCCTGGGATACACAGGACTTCCTGTTTTCTGATTGTTTCCTGTGTTCTGAGAAAAAAAAGTGCCGTGTTTTCCATGATAATTAAAAAAAAAAAAAGAATGTATATTGCAACCTTGCTTTATATCACATCTACTGCTGATTTAGATTTTGAAAGTTATAACCACAGTGACACTTTAAAGGGAATGTACCTGATGGTACAATCGCTTTAAGGATATGAATCTGTATAGTCTGGAGGAAAAAAGGAGGGGGGGAGCATGATCGAAACCTTTAAGTAAGGTAAATGATTAAATAAGGTTTAGGTTTAGACTAAATAAGTGTTTTTAGGAAAAAAACTGAGCTCAAGAACAAGAGGACACAGTGAGAGGTTAGTTGGGGGAAAGATCAGAAGCAACGTGAGAAAATATTACTTTACTGAAAGAGTAGTAGATGCTTGGAACAAACTTCTAGCAGATGTGGTTGGTAAATCTACAATAGCCTGCCTGGTGTATACATATATCTATCCTAAGATAATAAAAAGGGAAATACTAATAGGGCAGACTAGATGGACCCAGTGGTCTTTTTCTGCCGACAATCTTCTATGTTTCTATATTTCTATGAAGCATAACTTTGGATATTTGATGTGAATTTTGATATTGTATAATATTGATTTTTGCCAAGACTTTATATATAAATTAGACCCATACCATTGGGGTAATCCATGTTCTGGCTACCCAGTGACATAGCTACAAAGCATGGCCACCTTTTAGTGATGTTGTGACAATAGGACACAATGTTTTGTCACCTAGTATTACATTGCATGTCATTTGTTGCAGGTCACTGGGAAAAGTTACATTTGACTGTAGTGACTGATGAAGTCTGCTCTGGCTGCCTATTGCAAAAGTACAGCTTATCCCAGCTGGCAGTTCATGACCTTCATCTTCATCTACTGACTAGGTGAAGATGTCAGCCAGTTAAAATAAGGAAATTAATTGACCTTACCAACTTGTAATGGGAGTTAGTTGATGAAAAGTAATGTTTTCCAGCAGCTTGGTCTCTGGAACTCACAAGTAGCACAGAGCACAGTTCCAGCAGTATTACTAAAGCTTCCCTGGAATCCGCATTATGCCATTACACTGGAAGCTGTTTTATTAAAAGAAAACATTCCATATCTACAAGTGTTTGTATTAAAGGGGTTTTACAAAATTGCCCAAGGGCAGAGGATAGTAGGACAAAGTGTAAAAAAAAACTGTACTCACCCCTCCTCATCAGTGGGGCACTATGGAGCGGCAGCACTGCTGGACTGAGGGGTGAGTAGATTTTTTCCCTATTACCATGAGTAAGGGTGGTCTCCATGTCAGAGAGATGTCAGTCTGGTGAGTTTTCTTTAGGATGGTGCCCAGCAAATGTATTCAGTGAATACATTTATGGGATACTTTGGGGAGAAAGAACACTTGCTCCCCAAAGTATTCCATAAATGTATTAATTTGCAAAATACTGTACATAACATTACATTACATACACACATCCATTGTAATTCCTATGGAGTGTCCAGCAGGGGCTCACTATATATAGAAGTCAATGGTACTCATTGATTTCTATATATAGAGCGCCCTCTGCTGGACACTCCATTGGAATTACACCATTCGTCGTGACGTCACTGCTTCTGAGAGAATTCTAACACTTCCTGATACACTAAATTAAGGGAAATAGCAGTATATGAGCATTTCCCATAATTAATGTACATTAGAAAATTGTATAACTTTTCATAAGTAATAACATATAAAAAATTAATTTTGGCCGGACTTCTCCTTTAAGGCCCAGTTTACACTGAGCAAAAACTGCGGAATTCCCGCCGTGCTCAGTGCCCTGCAGTATCTCTTTGAAAGGGCGCACGCGCCTCCGCTTCCTCCCCCTCCGCTCTAAGAAGTGACATGTGAATTCTTTGAGCGGAGAGCTGCGCCTTCCATAGAGATACTGCAGGATCTTGCAATTGATCATTCCTGTGGCTCTTCACTAACAATACTGAGCAGTGTAAAGGCTTCTTTAACGCAATTGGTGCTTGTGTCAGGTAGTGGTCTGCCCATTTAAAGGAGCCTTAGAGGATCAGTGCATACTGCTTTATTATTGAGTTCAGTGTATAATAGTATGCATATACTGTAGCTCCTAGTGGTGGCTGCAGACCACAACTATGTAATCTTTTAAAGCTAGGTCCACGCAGGGCTTCAGAGATCTGTATATGAAAAAAAATACTATGAACATATGTGGAGAAACTAAACCCAAAAATAAGGGCCTAATTACAATGGAAAAATGTGACGTCCAGCGCTGTCCTTGTAGTATAATAACGTCCCATGTATACAAACGCTGTATGTATACAATTTTATCCTAGAATGTCTTCAATATAAGAAAGTATGTTTTTAGCAGCAAGAATCAGATAAGACTCAATACATCTGTGATGGTTAATGATTTTTAGAATTCTTAATGACGCAGGAATGCATCCGCTAACTGCTGTTGTCTGTCCGCGAATTAACTACTCTACAACAGACACATTCAAATTTTGGCTCTCTACAGCATACCTTCCTATGTGATGAGAATTAGACTAGACACAACATATAAGAAACTTCAATAGAATTCATCAAACAGTTAATCCCTAATATGTGGCCATTCTTTGCAAATAATATAGCTAATATGAAGACCATGTGTCTGTGACTATTTCAAGTGTCTGGCATCTGGCTTTTAATGCTTCACCTACAGAATTTTACGGTAAACAAGTGACGACAGCGCATACAAGATTGTAATTTTGCTTGCCAAGTCCTATCTTAGTCTATCTCCTTCATTCCTAATGTGTTACAGCGAAATCAAAACAATTATGTTATGTCCCTGCAATGTGCTGACTATAGCACAATGGAACCATTGGCTACATTCAGGAACAAGATAGTCATTCTTTCATATAACAATGTACACATGGACAATTAATTAATAAATATTCTTTTGGCACACAACTCAATAGAGTTCCACATCCTCTTCCAAATATACTGAGTAATAATAATGTATTATTATAATCAGTAATGCAACACTGCACATGCTGTATGAACAAAGGAAGGAAGGGGGGGCTTTATGTTATTTGTGCCATATCAGGACACCAGATAGAATGCTTAGCATGGTCAAAGGACCAAGAAGCATGGAGAAATACATCCTTATTATCATAAATGTCCATTGTGTCACTATGCAAAGCTCAGAACATGCACCTGTGTTCCTCATTCCCCGCTTGCTCGTGTAATAGCGCCAACAGCGGGCAGGTAAGTGCAGGCAGAGCTGGGGGGGGCTGTCCAGGTGAACGTCAGATCATCCAGGCAGCCCACCGGAGATAGCGTTGGTCTGCTTCTGCCGCTCCTATTACACGGAGCGACACCAGCAGATCGTTGCTATAGTGTCGCTTGTCTTTCAAGATGTGCATGTTGGCTGATCGTAGCCTTTTATTACACTAGGTGATTATCGGCCAAATACAGCCAATAATTGATGTGTGTAATAGGGCCTTAACACTTAGGGGACACAGCCAGTTTTCATTTTTGCGTTTTCGTTTTTCCCTCCTCGTGTATATAAGGCCATAGCGCCTGCATTTTTCCACCTAGAGACCCAAATGAGCTCTTATTTTTTGCGCAACTAATTGTACTTTGCTATGGCAGATGTAATTTTTGCCTAAAATGTGCCGGGAAACCAGAAAAAAATTATATGTGTGGTGAAATTGAAAAAAAAAAATGTTTTTTTTTTTATTTGGGGGGGGGGGGGGGGGGTTGTTTTTACTATGTTCGCCCTGGGATAAAACTGACTCATTATATATGTTCCTTAAGTTGTTACGATTACAACGATATGTAACATGTATAACTTTTATTTGATTTGATGGCTTGTAAAAAATTAAAACCTTTTAAAGAAAATATATGTTCCTTAAAATCGCTCCATTTCCAGGGTTATAGCGCTTTTATCCTTTGGTCTATGGGCCTGTGTGAGGTGTCATTTTTTGCGCCATGATGTGATCTTTCTATCTGTACCTTGATTGCGCATATATGACTTTTTGATCGCTTTTTATTACAATTATTCTGGATTTGATGCGACCAAAAATGCGCAATTTTGCACTTTGGGATTTTTTTGCGCTGACGCCGTTTACCGTGTGAGATCAGGAATGTGATTAATTAATAGTTCAGGCGATTACGCATGCGGCGATAGCAAACATGTTTGTTTATTAATTAATTTATTTTTATTTATAAAATGGGGAAAGGGGGGTGATTCAGACTTTTATTAGGGGAGGGGATTTTGTGTTATTAAAAATACATTTTTCTTTTACTTTACACATATACTAGAAGCCCCCCTGGGGTTAGGGTTATTCCCCCTGGGGGACTTCTAGTATATGCACTCTGATCTCTTATAGAGATCCATGTAGTATAGTTATACTGCATGAATCCATGAGATCGGTGTTCTATTACTTTTGGCTGCTGCAGCCAAAAGTAATAGAATGCCGAGCCGGGATCAGCGCCATTACGGAGCAGACCCCGGCCCGGGATGGATGCGGGGATCGCCCCCCCGCAATCGCGCCACAGGGGGGCGATCCCCCCACTAGACCACCAGGTATGGAGATTAGCAAGTATTTAGAAGCAGCTGTCAACTTTGACAGCTGCTTCTAAGTACTTAATTAGCGGGCACGGCGATCGGACCGTGCCCGCTAATAGCCGCGATCCCGGGCTACATGCGGCACCCGGGATTGCGGCAGTTCAGAGGGGGGTCGCCGCGCGACCCCCCTCTGAACTCCCATAGCGGCACGAGGACGTTCAATAACGTCCTGGTGCAGCTATGGGTTAAAGCGACTCTGTACCCACAATCTGACCCCCACCCCCAAACCACTTGTACCTTCGGATAGCTGCTTTAAATCCAAGACCTGTCCTGGGGTCTGTTCGACAGGTGGTGCAATTATTGCACTAAAAAACAACTTTTAAACTTGCAGCCCTGTGTTAGATTGGCGTAGCCTAGAGTACCCATGTCCTAGAATTGCGACACCCATCCATCCCTCCTCCCCACCCTCTTCATCATTAGAAATGCCCATAGAATATTTTCTCCTATTCATCACCTGTGTGAATACTGCACATGAGCTGGATCGTTAAGGCACCTGTGCGGTGTTCAGGTGAGGAATAGGAAAAATCCTGCCCAGGGGAATTCCTCATGGTTAGGAGGGTGGGGAGACATTGCAACTCTAGGGCGGACAAACACTGTCAGCCATGCCAATTTGACACAGGGCTGCAAGTTTAAAAGTTGTTTTTTAGGACAATAACTTTATCACCTGCTGATCGGACCCCAGGACAGATCTTGGATTAAAAGCAGCTATCCAAAGCTACAAGCGGTTTAGGGGGGTCAGATTGTGGGTACAGAGTCACTTTAAGTATTGTTGAAAAAGTTGCTGGTTGTTTTTCATAAGAAAAAGAAAACAAGGATACAAATAAAGTTGCCAAACTAAAATGTTATCTGTCATGTAATCTTGAAGGGGTTTTATCACTGATGCTCCACCTATCTGTAGGTGATGAGTCTTTGATTAATAGTGGCTGCTAGGACCCCAACCAATAATGAAAGTAGGGGTCCCATGCCTCTTATTTAAATGAAGCAGTCAGATATGTTCAATGCCACTCCATTTAACTCTATAGCCAATATATTGATCTGTCATAAGCTGAAACCATGGCCATGCATTCAACAGAAATGTCACATGTGCATTTTTGGCTTGAGGTTTCCTATAATGCAATGTTTTATCATTAGCTGTTTTGCCTTTTTACGCCTTTGTATAAAACATGTTTAGGACAGTGATACATTAGGCTCAGTGTTTGTAAGATACATGAATTATACACTACCGTGTCATCAATTCATCAGTTATTCCCGTTATAAGTAGACCAGTAAGAAGAGGAGTCTGCTTTCTACAAATAGGATGATTTATTACTTACTTCAAATTGTCAAAATATACAATACTTACATACTCCTCACAATGGTCACCACTTCAACGCTCACTCCAATTCTATTTTTTTTTTTTATAGAAGAAACAATTTTTTACAATGTGTTTCCACTTGATAGAGACATATGCTGGGCTTCAGAAGTCGGAAAGTGCTGGAGGACTTTTGATGTCTTTATTGTGACTTGGAGTCTATTCAAAATGTTGCTTAGTCCATATCAGTAAGCTGGAATCAAAACAATTAGGTCTGATTGAAAACGTAATGAGGGACTAGACTGTATAAATATAATTTATAGAACATGCACAGGGGATGAATGATTGTGGAGGATATTGCTACACTGGACCCTATCACGTTCTATAGACAACTGTCTTGGCACAAACCAGTACAGATGAAACGTGCTTGCCAAAGTGTGATTAATAGCTTCCTTCAATCAGCTGCACTTCTCCATTTCCTATGGAAGCGCAGGACTCTTCTCATGTATTCTAATGATGGGTGCATGGCTTGTTTGTATGGACCACAAATCTAATATATGAATTCATCCCATATTAAATGTATTTTGTAGTGTATGTATCCAAATGGAATTACTGCTGGTTCTGCTTACATTCCTCTAGGGCCGGAACGCTGACACATACACACGTAAAGCTTGTATACACAGCTTTCTTTGCACTCTGTGTTCCCACAATGTATGTTTTCCTGCCAAGATCTGCTCTTGATTTTGGCAAAATATATACAGGACTGTGCAAAGGTTATAGGCAGATGTGGAGAAAATGTAGCTAAGTAAGAATGCTTAAAAAATAGAAGTGATAATAGTTTATTTTTATCCATTAACAAAATGCAAAGTGAATGAATAGAAGTCAGATCAATATTAAAGCGAATGTAACATCTGGTACATTGCTTTGTTTTTTTAACATGAGCCTGATCTTTGAATCAATGGGCCTGCCCCCAGTGCATTGAGCCAGGTCGGTGCACGGCAAAAGAATGGTGCCAAGCAAGGGAACCAATCGACCGCTTCACCGGGATCCCCGCATCGGTGCTGACTAAAAAAGAAAAAACAATGTACCTAATGGTACATTCGCTTTAAGTGTGACTGCTGCGCTGGTTCTTCTGGGTACGCTTGTACACAGTTTTTGAAGGATATCAGCAGGGAGGTTGTTCTAAACATCTTGGATAACTAACCCCAAATCTTCTGTGTGATAAGTGTTACTGAGACCCTTCTGTCTCTTTGTGTATCCCAGACAGATAATTTTAAGATTAGGGCTGCGTGGGAGACATCATCACTTTCAGGACTCTTTCTTCTTCTTTGCACTGAAGATAGTTCTTAATAATATTGGCTGGATGTTTGGGGTTGTTGTCCTGCTGTAGAATAAAAACCTTTAGCCAATCAGATGTCCTAATGGGAGGCATCTTTCTTTTCAGCATTTTTTTCACACTTGCCCAAAAATTTAGCACATTGCCGTACATACAGTATATGCAGTAAGGGGGAGACCACAAACAAGTACTAGATGTATGTATGTATACATAGGGAAAGCCTACAGCGTGCTAGCCTTGTAGTTGTCCCTACTCTGTGACTGACAGCTTGGGCTGTAAATATACTTCGCGCAGAAGGTGTGGTAGGCTCAGGAGCCTAAAGAGGCTATAAGGTCTTTCTTTCCTATATGAGTAGATCAATACTATAAATAAAGCCTTATAGCTGGGGGCCCAGTTACAGATTTTGTATTTGGGTCTAGCATCTTCAAGTTATGCCACTTTTTACAGGTGTAAGTGTGTTACCCCTCCCCAATATCTTTATGGGGCTGTCAAATGTTTTGCTGTGTCATATTCCTTTTTAATACATGGAAGGCGATCAACCACTAACTAGCACCGCCCACTGGACTCCTAAGCATAGAAGGACAAAGTATTAAAAAGAGTAAAATACACTGTCTTTTCCAACAAAACTATTAGTCAATCTATTAGTGCCTTCTGCTCTTCAGCATTGTGCCTTAGACCAGACCCCATGTTCAATGGGACAGCTTCCCTGTAAGACAACCATAATGCTATAAGTTGTTTGACCATAAACCAGTTCTGTGATCCAGTTGTTGTCCTAATAATTAGTAAAGGAGAAATGGACTGGTCCGGATCAAACCTCTGTTTACCCTAGAAAATGACCGCCAAATATGTGTAAATCCAACAAGAGGAAACTGATATTTGCATATATGGAGCTTATTCTTAAAATGAAGATAGGCAGACCTATTACAATCATTAGTGCATGTTTTATATATGGTCAGGGCCGTATTACCAGCTGCTGCTGCCCTGGGCACTACACCTAAAGAGTCCCCATCTTCACTTTTAAAATTAACATCATGATTTTCTAGTTTCTGAACATCATATTGATATCTGATCGATCTTAGGCCGCATTCCCACATTTACTGTATGTCACCACATGCAGCTGAAACCAGACCCTCATGTGGTAACCAATCGGCGTATGGCCAATAATCCTGGTACAGCACATGACTACTGAGGAAGAAATGGGAGCCTGGTTTCAGTCACATGCATTTCTCTACATGTAGAAACATTGTGTAAATCGCGTTTTTCATGGTTTTTAACGACTTAAAACATAAACAAATTTCCATATTGAATTAGTGATTAGAGCCATCTGTATATTGTCTGAGGGAATTCTCACCACAGGATTGGTAAATTGGTAGGTCATAGCTCCAGGTGTCACATTTACCACCGCCACACCAGACCTGACCAGTACCGCCACACTGTGACTGGATAACACCGCCACACCGGAACTGACCAATACCGCCACACTGTGACTGGATAACACTACCACACAAGACCTGACCAATACCACCATACTGTGACTGGATAACACCGCCACACCGGAACTGCCCTATACCGCCACACTGTGACTGGATAACACCGCCATACCAGACCTGACCAATACCTCCATACTGTGACTGGATAACACCGCCTTACCAGACCTGACCAATACCACCATACTGTGACTGGATAACATCACCATACCAGACCTGACCAATACCACCATACTATGACTGGATAACACCATTACACCAGACCTGACCAATACCGCCATACTATGACTGGATAATACCGCCACACCAGACCTGACCAATACCTCCATACTGTGAGTGGATAACACTACCACACCAGACCTGACCAATACCTCCATACTGTGACTGGATAACACCGCCATACCAGACCTGACCAATACCGCCATACTGTGACTGGATAACATCACCAGACCTGACCAATACCGCCATACTGTGACTGGATAACACCACCACACCAGACCTGACCAATACCGCCATACTGTGACTGGATAACACCACCATACCAGACGTGACCAATACTGCCATGCTGTGACTGGATAACACTGCCTTACCAGACCTGACCAATACCACCATACTGTGACTGAATAACACTGCCATACCAGACCTGACCAATACCACCATACTGTGACTGGATAACACCACCACACCAGACCTGACCAATACCTCCATACTGTGACTGGATAACACCACCACACCAGACCTGACCAATACCGCCATACTGTGACTGGATAACACCACCACACCTGACCAATACCTCCATACTGTGACTGGATAACACCGCCTTACCAGACCTGACCAATACCACCATACTGTGACTGGATAACACCGCCTTACCAGACCTGACCAATACCACCATACTGTGACTGAATAACACTGCCATATCAGACCTGACCAATACCACCATACTGTGACTGGATAACACCGCCTTACCAGACCTGACCAATACCACCATACTGTGACTGAATAACACTGCCATATCAGACCTGACCAATACCACCATACTGTGACTGGATAACACTGCCACACCAGACCTGACCAATACCTCGATACTGTGACTGGATAACACCACTACACCAGACCTGACCAATACCACCATACTGTTACTGGATAACACCACCACACCGGACCTGACCAATACCTCCATACTGTGACTGGATAACACCGCCTTACCAGACCTGACCAATACCACCATACTGTGACTGAATAACACTGCCAGACCTGCCCAATACCTCCATACTGTGACTGGATAACACCACTACACCAGACCTGACCAATACCACCATACTGTGACTGGATAACACTGCCATACCAGACCTGACCAATACCTCCATACTGGGACTGGATAACACTGCCACACCAGACCTGCCCAATACCTCCATACTGTGACTGGATAACACCACCTTACCAGACCTGCCCAATACCACCATACAATACACCACATTTACTGGCAAGTTTGAATGGGAGCTGGAAGACTAAAAAAATGTTTTTGTTTCCTTCCCCCTGCTCCCTGGTGCTTCCAGGAGCTGCCCTAGCAAGGAGACTCCCCCCAGCGGACCACTGGTGCCCAGTGGTAAATACTGCCCTGTATATGGGCAGATGATGCATGAGCAGGACATGGAATCCTAGCAGTTCTAATACTATACCTTTCATGTGTTGGCTCTCAGTATAAACCGAGTGAAAAGGAAAGTATGGAGGGAAAACTGAGAATGAGCTTACAGCTGTTTTACACAGCGAAACATCACAAGGGACCCCGCTAACAGCACAGCCAAAGCACACAGTGCCATGTTAATAATCCCATTCCAAGGGTATGTCCAAATGGGGATTTCAATAGATTATGCAGTTTATCAAACATACTGTAATCCCTAGATGCCCGAGCACAAATAACCATGACCACATTAGAAAGTGTCCAATTTACTGCTGATTGAATTCAAATCTGAACAAATCCCTGTGACTTAAAAGCCAAACAAAGGCATGACATGTACAATTAGGGCCGGAGTATTATTGGTTTATGGATTTTTTTTTATATCTAGTTGAAAGGATCTGACTTGTTTATAGCAGTGTGCCATTTCTGCTGCTATGTCAGATGGCAGCTATAACGCCAGTATTACAGGAAAGTGGAATAGTATGTTACGTGATTAGATTGGATCATTGCTTTGCTCTAACATCACACAATTCTCTCTTCATGTATATTTGTTGCCATGCTACATGACTTGAGTTTTAATCTATTCTCAGGCTGAAGGAAACGGTTTAACTTGCAGAACTGACAACGCAGCAGATGTCTAGAGAAAAGGAAAATGTACATGAAATATTAATTGTTTTCCTCTTCAGCATGAACTTGGCAATGGCATAATGTAAAGTAACAATATAAGGAGTATTACTTTGTTACCTTATTTAGACTTTCGGAGACAGTCCATTATATCACTGTGTAATTGAACTTCAAGTGTTTCAGGAGAGGTTGGCTTTGTAATTACTTACTATACAAAGACTTTATATACAATATATATACATTGTAACATATTGAGCAGTCATAGTTCAAAGCTGTCTACAGAAAGTTAAAGTGATACTGTCATTGGTATTAATTAGGGGAAGCGCTGGGCTCCATAGACTTTGGGTGGCCAGCTGGGCAGTGAAGGACTGAGACTCACTGTGATCATGAGCAACATTTCAAAATTTTTAAAGCATTACTTACCTATGTATTCCAGTTTTGAAGCTACCAAAAATCTATTTGTTTTGGGGGGTTTTGTTCTGTTTTGTGTTTCTGCACTTCCTGGTTGAGCAGTTGTACACAGTACTACAGGTTCCAGAATGCAATGCTTTCCCTCAGCTGTTCATTACAGTCCCCCACCCTGCCTATTTCCCGCCCAAAGCTGTTGCAGAACATCTAGGCTGTGTTCACACATTGCACTTTCATTGGGTTACTGAATTATTTGCAGTACTTTACCATTTCATTGCTGTCCCACCCTCATAGCATGCTGTATTCTCTGCTGATATTGGAATAAAGTAAAGAACTTTTTGAATTTTTTTTTCTTTTCATTTCCATGCACATATTATGATCAAGCATCTGTTATCTTTGAAGTTGAGCCCCACAATAAGACTCTGATCCTCTCTGCAGTTTAGCATCATTTACTTGTGTTACTGCATCATTTTTGTAAATACGCTGCAATATTGCAATGACACTTCTGCACAATCAGTGAAATCAGTGCAACACCTGCTTCTGGCTGGTCAGAGATGGTGAATCACTCAGGGGATTGGGGGATCCAGCCAAGCCTCCTGTGACATCCCACCCTGCCCCCTGTCTGCATCATCAGCCTGATCTCAGCAAACACACACAATGTGAGACAGAGGCATGGAAGATTTGTCTCCTAAGGGGGGATAGCAGAAGGAGCAGGAGACAATGTGGATTGGCACAGGGGCCAATCTTCACTTCCTGGATTTCAAACAGCTACCAGTGTGGCAGAACCATACAGATATGGTAATACATTGTATAGACACATCTATATAACTTTTAATGTATTTTTAATAGAAAACAAGTTTTCCTTATCCGGAATTCCCCTTTAAGTATGGAACAGTGTAATAGTCTACATTGTTATATATTAATAGAATACTAGAATACTACCAAAGAATATCTTATTTAGCGGGCATATAGCAAAGATGGCTGCAAGGCATGTCGTTGGTGAGCATCCATTACTCAAACTCAATACTCAAATAACTCAATACTCAACATAGCTAGGCATAGCTGGGCATTGATGCACAGATAATTTGGCCAGTATAACCATATACAACAGTGCTGTTCCATGTAGCACTAACATCTACATTCCCTACTGAGCTACCAGGAGCTCCAAAACTCCCAGCAGCCCCACAACATTTAAAAGAGAAGTCCGGACATATTAAAAATCACACAGACGGCAGGGGCAGGGGTGAGAATAACAATCAAGCATTGCTTACCTCTCCCAGAGCATGTGATGTGCTGCGTGACTAGCTCTGGGAGATTTGTTTCATTGCTCAGGTGAAAAAATGCCTAGCTACAGCTCTGGCCTATAATAAAGGCATATCAGGAGATGACCTGGGGGCTGGACCAGCACCAACATCAGCTTCTAAGATAGATATACAGTGGTACCTTGGTTTAAGAGTAACTTGGTTTAAGAGCGTTTTGGTTTAAGAGCTTACAGTTTTTCATAATTTTGACGTGGTATAAGGGCATTGCTTTGGTTTAAGAGCTCCCTGTACTCGGTGGGAGAGGGAGTGGAGGAGGGACATGGTCTGCACAGCGGGGTCTACAGCACTGTACTCTGACCCAGGAAGTCTCCCTCACCTTCCAAATCATAGCAGATCCACTTCAGGCTTGGGCTTGCATCAGAGGACAGGACAGTGGAGGTAATCTCATCGTAGCTGTAACCCCTTTCTCCCCAGACAGAAAGTGCTGCATGTATGTGCCCACATCTGTCCTGCTCATTCCTTCATGCTCCCTGCGGTCTCTGTCAGTCCTTGTGTTTCCCATCCTCTCCATTACTGTACAGTAACTTATAATATCACATATTCTGCTGTTTCTGAATGTTTGTTTCATTTGTCTTACATGTTATTCAGATAATAAATCATTATTTTTGGGGTGTGGAACCAATTGTCCGCATTTCTATAATTTCTTATAGGAAAATTTGCTTTGGTTTAAGAGTGGATTTGGATTACAAGTACAGTCCCAGAACAAATTATGCTTATAATCCAAGGCACCACTCTATATATAATATTTCACTAAATTATTATAAATTTTGGTTTTCCCCTATCGTATAATCAACATTATGCTTGAAGAGCTTTTGGTTGTTTTACATAACGCTAGGATGACCGGTGGATTGGCAGCAATACACAATAATAAAGAGAAACCGTGCTTGAGAGTCCAATGGGCATGTAATTGTATAAATAATGTGGATGTGTCCTACATAAACCAGTAATTTAGTGTTACTGCATATTTGTATTTCTTACTAGAAAACATTGCAATACTATTTGTGATTACCTTAAAGCATTTGCTCATCCGGCCCTCCCATCCAGAAAGTGCTCTTCACAAATAGATAAACAGTGGTTGGTAAATTCTCTTTTTAACATATTTTGCATGTTCTGCAGGTGATATCTTATACAGCACTTAAGCTAGCCACAGTTCTGGCAAGGTCTTGCCAACAAGATCAATAAGACATCTCCTAGTACATAAACCTAGTCAGCAATATTCCTGGCACATGAGCATTTGTAAGAGGCTTTTACTATTAGTTGGAGCAGCATCTTGTATAGTGTTAAGCTTATAATTGTAGCAGCCGGATATACACTGGTTCAGATAATT